>NC_067289.1:16992516-17295546 GCF_020740795.1 Apus apus
GGTTACCATGGCTTTTATGGGGACTTTGGGACAGTTTGCCCCTGTGGGATCATCAGGTTCCTTCTTGCTTCTGGACTGGAGGGTCAGGGGAGGTGCCTGTAACCTCTCCCCTCCATGGATGTGGGCCCATCCCACCTGTCAGATAGTTTCCCCCATCATGTCCTTTTTTTGCTGCCTTTTCCTTCTCTGCCCTGGCTCACCTGGGCTGAGAGGTTAATGCAAGCCCATATGGCCTTTCCCCACTCCGAACAGGACCTTGACCTGCTTGGTCCATGTGAGAGACAGCCCAGGCTTGGGGATGCCGAGGGAGCAGGTACCCCTGGGATGCAGGTACCCCAGGGGTGTGGGTGTGTTGGGGCTGTGGGTGCTGGCAAACTAGGACTGACGAGTGCTGCCCTGTCCCAGTGGAGGAGGAGGAGCCATCCTTCTGGAACAAGCAGGCAGCTGCAGCCATCGAGGCCTCCTTGAAGATCCAGCCCAAAATCAGCCAAGCCAAAAACCTCATCCTCTTCCTTGGGGATGGTGAGTCCCACTGACAGCCCCAGCAGGCAGGCTGGCAGGGCCAGTGCCCCACAGAGTGGGATGCGAGGAGGGTACCTGGTCCAGAGGGTGACTAAGACCGTCTCTCCTCGCCCAGGATTTGGGATCCCCACCATCACGGCCACCCGCATCCTGAAGGGGCAGGAGCAGGGGAAGCTGGGCCCTGAGACCCCCCTTGCCCTGGATGCTTTCCCCTACGTGGCTCTTTCCAAGGTAAACCCCCCCCCCCCGACTCTGGGTATGGGGCCAGAGTGATTTCAGGCACAGGGTCAAGGTAATGCCCATGGGGCTGCTGGCACAGAAGCATCCCAGGATGCAAATACGGGGTGCACAGGGTCCTCTCCCATACCACACTTGTCCTTGGGTGAGCAAATGAGTGTGGCAAGAGGTGCTGGAGGGGGTACCCCACCAGGTGCCTCTGCCAACAGCCCTCTGCCCTGAGCCTGGCACGTGTCCTCGGCAGACGTACAACGTGGACCGGCAAGTCCCTGACAGCGCAGGGACGGCCACAGCCTACCTCTGCGGGGTGAAGGGCAACTACCAGACTGTGGGGCTGAGTGCAGCCGCCCGCCACTCCCAGTGCAACACCACAAAGGGCAACGAGGTGATCTCGGTGCTGGAAAGAGCTCGCAAAGCCGGTAACAGGGCGCAGGGGTTGGCAGGAATGCAGGGGACCCGGCAGGATCAAGGGGGATCAAGCCGGGGGCTGCCCCCCACAAGCATCCTGGGGCTTGATGGCGGGGGACCCCAAGTCACCCTTTGTGTGGCTGGGTGGCTGCAGGGAAGGCAGTGGGCATCGTGACGACAACACGGGTGCAGCACGCGTCACCCTCGGGGACCTACGCCCACGTGGTGAACCGCAACTGGTACGCAGATGCCAGCATGCCCATGGATGCCCGCACCCAGGGCTGCAAGGACATTGCCTGGCAGCTGGTCCACAACGTTGACATCAACGTGAGTACCCATTGCATGGGTGGGGGGAGCAAGGGCAGACACCCCCTGGGCACCCCTCCTAACGCTGCACCCATCTCATCCCCTCTAGGTAATCCTGGGTGGTGGTCGGAAATACATGACCCCTGTGGGGACGCCAGACCCTGAGTATCCCACCTACAAAGAGGAGAATGGGATGCGTGAGGACAGGAATAACCTCATTGACATGTGGCTGGAGGCACGGCCAGTGAGTGACACAAAGGGAACAATCTCCTGGCCACAGTCCCCAGGCACAGTCCCAGGCAGTCCCTCACCCCCCATGGCATTTGCCCGCAGGGTGCCCGCTACGTCTGGAACAAGACAGAGATGCTGGCTGCTGCTGCTGACCCCAACGTGAACTATTTGATGGGTAACAAATGTTCCATGTGCCAGGACTTGACAGCCACTGGGACACGTGCAGGCACTGAGGCTGTCCCCAATTCATCACCCCTCAGGGCTCTTCGAACCTGGGGATATGAAGTTCAACCTGTTGCGTGACACCACCCTGGACCCGTCGCTCACTGAGATGGTGGAGACGGCCATCACCATCCTGAGTAGGAACCCCAGCGGCTTCTACCTCTTTGTTGAAGGTAAGTCAGAGCCGGTGCCCATGGGATGGCCAAAAGGGGTGTCTTACATCCAAGGGTGGGGGTAGGAGTTGGGGGTGCTGGCATCGGTCCCCAGGCCACAAATGCCCATCTGCAGGTGGCAGGATTGACCATGGCCACCATGACGGCTCAGCCCGCAAGGCGCTGACGGAGGCGGTCGAGTTTGACTGGGCCATCGAGCGGGCAGGCAACCTGACGAATGAGGAGGAGACCCTCACCGTCATCACTGCTGACCACTCACATGTCTTCTCCTTTGGTGGCTACACCCTGCGTGGTTCCTCCATCTTTGGTAGGGCTCTGCACTGGGCGCTGCTGACTCCAGGGAGCCCTGGCTGTGGCCAGAGGGGTAATACGGGGGATTCTTGGCTGATGCCCCCACTCTTCATTGCACCCTTCCCAGGTCTCGCCCCTAGCAAAGCCAATGACAAGAAGAACTACACGTCCATCCTCTATGGGAATGGGCCAGGCTACGCAGGCACCAACCGGCCTGATATAGACCATGACAAAGCCAGTGAGGACACAGGGACCATGGCCAGGTAGTGGGATAGAGCTGAGGGCCACCACTGCCCCACTCACCTCCTTCTCCCATCTCCCCAGGCCAGTTCACCTATAAGCAGCAGGCAGCCGTGCCCCTTGACTCGGAGACCCACGGCGGAGAGGATGTGGCCATCCTGGCCAAGGGCCCCATGGCCCACCTCTTCCACGGGGTGCAGGAGCAGACCTACGTGGCCCACGCCATGGCCTACGCTGCCTGCCTGGAGCCCTACACCTCCTGCCCTCAGCGGGACTCTGCCCCTGGCACCCACGCCGCCACTCTCTTGGCCCTGCTCTTGCCCACCCTTCTCCTGATCCTCTTCTGCTGACCCCACTCCCCCGGGGCACCCCACGAGTGGACACATGTACCCCCCTCTCCATGGCTGCTGTACCCCCAGGTGGCTCACAGCTCTTTGGAGCATCCCTGGTCTGGATGCAACAGCCTTGGGGCACTGAATCTCAGGCACAGGGGTCCCTGCACCACCCACACAGTGTCCTCGGTGTTTAATAAACATGGGATGTGATTCTGGTGGGACAGGCATGTTAAGCAGTGTGTGGGTGCCCATGCCTTGTGGGCAGGGGCCTTCTACTGCCTGTCCCCACATGGCCCCCAACCATGGCCCCTTGCACCCGCCCAGCATATCCAGTGCTTTATTGACCAGAAACAGCATCAAAAAATACAGCAGGTGTCCGTGTCCCCATGCTCCTGGGGCAGGCTGGCATCACCCAGCCCCAAGTTCTGCCAGCTGTGCCCACCTGCTGGCAGGGCTGATGTGGGGACAGGGTGGGGCTGGCATGGGGGGTACCAGGGAGGGCATGGGACAGGAGGGCTTTTGGCACAGGGCAGCCCTACGACATCTCTGGTTCGCTCTCCCTGCCCCATCTAGTGCTGGGCTGGATGTGGTAGGGCTGGGTAAAAGGATTGCAGTGGGTGGGCAGAAGAGGGGGTACATGGGGTGCTTGGGGGGTGCTCTGCATTACCTAATTCCTCCATGGGGACTCAGAGTCCCCCCAGTTTTCAGGGCAGGGGAAGGGGGTGGACAGGAGGCAGCTGCCCCTGGGAATGGGCTCATGCCCGCCCCAAGTGTCTCCCCGCTGACCCCACAGCTCTGGCAGGTGCCTGCTTTTTTTGGGGGGTGACTCCTTGTGTCACCCAGGAGTGCCCACTTTGCCTGGAGAGTAAAAGGGGAGACAGACGGAGGTGGGGAGCAGGCAGAGGGTGACAGGGCAGGGATGGGGGACAAGGAGTGCCAGCCTGCCAGGTGGTGGGCAGCCTCACCACACAGAGCACTTGTGCGCTGGGTTCATGGGTGAGTTCTTGGGGCAGTGGAAAACCCGCCCAAACTCCTCGAACTGTGAGACGCTGCCCAGGACCCTGCCAGGAGAGGAGGGAGGGGCAACTCAGAGCCAGACATTCCTTGCCCCCTTGCTCCTGCGGCGCACCCCTTTTGAGGCACCCACCCCAGCAACATCCCCTGTCCCAGGGACGTGCATCCAGAACCAGCTGGTGCCAACACCCCAAAGGGTGCCCACCCCACTTTGCGTGGCACCACCAATCATGGGAAAGGCTGGCATGCATCGTGGCCCCCCCCATTTCAGGGCCAGCTGGTACCTGTAGTGCTCTGGGGCGTGCTTGTCTGTCAGCACCTGCAGGTAGATGGACTGGGATCGCCGCTTGATGCACCAGTTCTGTGGGGAGAAAGGACCCCAAGGGTGAGACAGATAGGGCATCCTGGGACCTGGCACCCACCGGAGCACAGCGGCCCTTTGGGCTGCTGGGGGTTGTGTTTGTGGTTGTAGGGTCCCCTGGAGTTGTGAGCTGCATGGCTGTAGGGTGTCCTAGAAGCTTGGAGTCATGTGCGTTTGTTGCTGTGGGTTCTCTGGAGGTGATGTAGGACATGTTTGTTATTTTAGGGTCCCTAGGATTTGTGGGGCTGTGCGGGGTGCTCCTTGCAGGGCTGAACCCTGTTCCCTGTGCTCATGACTTGTTGATGGAGCCGAGCCCAGCTCCAGGCCACGAGCACTGAGTCCTCCAGGGCTCTTGCCCCAGCCCCACACAGGCCCTGCTCTGGTGTGTTCCATGTGTGGGGAGGGCAAGGGCTCACCTGGGCAAAGGCGATGAAGAAGAGCTGGTCATGGGTGTATTTCAGGTGGTGCAGGGGGTGCTCAGGGCCGTGCTCCCGCACCCACTTCTGATAGGCCTGGAGAACAAGGGGTGCCTTCAGCATGACTGCATGCTCCTTAAATCCACCCCAAGTGCCCTCCCCACCCCAAACTTCTCTAACAACCAGCAAGCAGGATCATGGCCACTTGCTGATGCAGGGAGCAAGGCGAGGGGGGAGTGGATTGTCTCCTGCCTGCCCAGTGCAGATGGCATCAGCAGTTGCCCCATGGAGCCATGACACCCCAGGGTATGGGGACACTTACGTAGTAGGCAAGTTTGAGCCCTCCCATGTCAGCAATGTTCTCCCCCAGTGTGTGTTTGCCATTCACCTGCCAAGAGAGGAGAGGATGGGGTGAGCAGAGATGTCCCTCCCCATCCCCACCCTCAGTTTCTTCCACCCTGTGCCCTGGGGAATTTCCCAGCTGAGGTGTGATGAGTTGTTAGGGCTTGGCAGAGCAGAGTCATGCTCTCCTGCAGGCACCCAGCCCCAGCAGTGGAGCAGTGGGGACCCAGGCATCCCCCAGAGGGCCAGGGGCTCCCACCCGCTGGTTGTAGACAGTGAAGTTGTCATAGAGGTTGACGATACACTGGGCCTTCTTCAGGAACTTGCTGTATGACCGCTCTGTCCACCAGTGCACCAGGTTCCCATGCCGGTCATACTGTCCCCCTGCAGAGGGAACCAGCACCACCAGTCATGCCAAGGGACCCAGGCATCCTGCCTGGCTTCCTCCCTGCCCACCCACCTCCCACCCCAGCACAGGGTGGGAGGGTTGCTCACCCCAGTCGTCGTAGCCGTGGGTCAGCTCATGGCCAATGATGGTACCGATCCCCCCATAGTTCAGAGACCTGTTGTAGGGGCAGCAGAGATGAGAAGGTAGAGGACACGGTGCTGGCAGGGATGGCAGTGACCCCAGGACCTGACACCCCCATCCCTGCCCTGACAACCCCCCCCACCCATGCCCCAGCCCCACACTCACTGCGGGAACTCAGGGTCGTAGAGGGTGGGCTGCAGGATGCCAGCAGGGAACACTGGGGATACAGGAGAGCATTGCAGTTTGGGGGCAACCCTGCCCTGTGCCCACCCGTGGTGTCACCCAGGACCAGGGGACCCTGCATTGTGCCCCCTTCCCCCCCACCCCTGGCCCTCCCCACACCCCCACCCTGGGGGGGCTGAGCCCAGGGGGCCAGGCAGTGCCTCACCCATCTGGTTCTTGTTGGGCAGGTAGTAGGCATTCAGCGCTTGGGGAGGCAGCAGCCACCTGCAAGGGGACACAGCAGTGCCAGGCTGTGGGGGCACAAGGGGGGGCATTGGTGGGGCTGTGCTGTGCCCCCCCCAGGGCAGGGGGATACCCACACAGACTTGTCCACCTCCTGCCGGATCTTCTTCACCGAGAGCCTGATGCTGAAGGCGATGCTGTTGAGGATGTTCTTGAAGTAGGTCTTCTCGTCTACTTCAAACTGAGGGGCACAGCTATGTCAGGGAGGGCACTAGCTCCAAATACCCATCCCAACAGTGTGGGGAGCTGGGCTGGGGTGCTCTCCCACCCCTGTGAGCCCTGGGGACACAGGGTGTGGGATTGTGGCTGTGGGTTGAATGTGACACAAGCGTGTCCTTATGTCCCATGTTCTCTGCCCAGACAGGAAGGTGCATCTCCATCACCTCTGTGGGGTCCCATGCTGGCACCCCCAGTCCTTGCTGAGGATGGGGCTGAGCTCTGGAGTTGTATGATATGGGGAAGGGGACATTGTCCAAGATCCCTGGGACAGTGTGTCACTGCCTGTATGGCTGCAGCCATGTGAGTGGTGAGCACGGTGAGCTACCAGGAGGTGGCTTGTTTTGTGGTGGCATCTCCTTATCCCAGTCTCCACAGACCCTGAGGAAGGTGTGAGGACCATCTCCCCTCTCCATATGTCCATGCCCCTGTATGGCCCTGAGCCACCCCTTGCCTCATACTCCTTGTCAATCGCCTCTGGCTTCAGCAGGAAATCAGGGTACCCAATCATCACCATCATGTACCGGAGCTGCAGGCAAAGTGAGTGGTGGGGTGATGGGCACCACATTCCATGTGCCCCCAGGCTATGGTGGGGGCAAGGGCAGGGGTCCATGCTGGGGGCAGCTACCTTGGCCCTGGCCGCTCTCCGTGTCTCTTCGTCCATCCAATCCAGCTCATCTAGGCGCCTGTCCAGGATGTATTTGATGTCCTCCACCAGCTGCTGCACCTATAAGGGGTTACTGCAGGTATTCACAGGGAAGCCTCATCACCCATCACCCCACCAGACAGCCCTCAGTGGGGTGCTGGGTGATGGTAGAGACCTTGGCAAGGTGACAGGAAGGACGTTGTGGCTTTGTACCCACAGGTGACATCACCTACCTTGGCCTTGCTGGTGGAGGAGAAATGCTCCTCAACAAAGAGGGCACCCAGGGCCATGCCAAAGTGCTTGTTGGCCTGGCTCAGGCATATCTTGCCTGGCTCGAGCTGCTTCTCATTGCCCTCCATCTCCTTGGAGAGCTCATGGATAGCGTCACGGAAGGGGGTGGAGAGGTGCTCACTCAGCACCACCACGATGCGCCATAGCATGTAGTTGTGAAGGATCCTGATGATGGGGGCAAGATCAGCCACCCCACCCCCCACTGGGCATGTCTTCAGACATACCGGGAGAGTGGGGAGCATGCACTGAGTGGGGACACACGTGCTCAGGGACCAGGCAGGCCATGTCCTGTAGGTGCACAGGCCCAGGCTGGCACTCTGTACCTCTCTGCTATGTGGTGGGTATAATGACCTCTAGCATGGAGGACCTCAGTGGGTGGCAGGATGTGACCAGGGTGCTCTGGAGCTCATGATGATGCCCCCTTCCAGGAGGTTTCCTGGGGTCCCCATGCCCAGCCTAGCCTCCCCAGCATAGGGTTGATGGTGGGGGGGGGACCAGCCACAGCCACCCTGTGCCCACCCCTGTTGCCAACCCCCTGCTGGGCTAGGGAAGGTGCTGGGACACAGGGACTGACAACCTCCCTCACCTGCTGGGTGTCACGCGAATGAGGTCAGACACCTTGTGCATGTAGTCAGTGGCCAGCAGCACCACCTCCTCCTCCTCCGAGAAGTTGTCATGGAAGATGCGGTCCAGCAAGCGCTTCCACTTGAGCTGCCAGGGTGGGCACCATCAGGAGTGGCACAGGGACTCACCTCCATGCCACCCTGGAGGCAGCCCTTTCCAGTCTTTCCACCCCTTCCCACCCCAAAAAGTGCAGGGTGGATTCATTACCCTCAAGTGGACTTATCCAGGGGAGGAGCAAGGGCATGGAGCAGGGGGAGAGGGACGAGTGCAGGGCACGGGGCAGATGGGGGACATGTTACAGCAGGCTGGGCACCAGGGGTACGCACCGTGGGGGTGATGCGCTGCAGCTCACCCAGGGTCACTTTGTGGTACATGCTGCTCACGTCCCTCCGCACGTCATCATACTCAGACACCGTGATCTGCATGGGGTGGGCACAGCTCTCACCACCCTGCTGCCCACCGTGGGGGTGGCACAGGGACGGCACAGGGACAGGGAAAGAGGGGCTATTGACATACATCCCTCCTGGGTCCCTGCCCTAGGAAGCCTCAGCTGCTGGAGGAGCCCTAAAGGCTGGTCATGAGGTCCACAGGGAGCTGGGATAAGTGAGAACATGAAGGTCACCCAGTGCCAAGAATGGTGTCCCCAGGAATTGGGCATGGGGTCCTCGAAGGACTGGAGTGGGTTAACAAGGACTGGACATTGGGGTCCCCAAGGGCTAGAGTGGTTGTCCTGAGGGCTGGGACTGGGGGTTCTCAAGATGTTGGGGCTGGAGTCCCTGAGGACCTGCCATGGGGTCTTCAAGGGAATGGAACCCCCAAAGGCTAGGCATGATGGTCCCCAAGGGTTGGGAGTAGAGATTCTCAAGGGGATTGGGATGGGGCCCCTTAGGACCAGGCACTGATGTCTCCAAGGACTTGGAAGGACTGCAAAACCCGGGACATACAATCCCCTCACATTGGCGAGGTGCTGCTCCAGCTGCAGGATCTCCTGGGCCTTCTGCTCCACATGCTCAGCCCCCAAGAGGGTGAGGAGCCGCTCCATGAACACCCGGTAAGCTGCCAATATCTGTGTCAAGGGAAGGGACACTGAGTGCCGCCCTGCGGGCACCCCTGTCACTGCTGGTGGGGGGTGCCCTCTGCCTGCCACCCATGCTGGTCCCTGTCCTGCTGTCCCCATGGCATCAGCTTGGCCTCCCCTCACCTTCTCACTCTCCTCATCCTGCCCAAGGTAGAGGGTCCGTTCAGGCAGAGTCAGCCCATCCTGGTCAATCTGGGGGGAGATGGGGGCAGTGGATGAGCAGGGTGGGGGGCATGCTGGGCAAGGCACCCCTCACATTCCCCCATACTGCAGGGTGCCCCTGCCCCATGACGGCCCCTGCTCCTGTGCTGCAGCCTGCCAGCTTGGGAGCTGCAGGTATGAGCCACACTGAATGGACACCCCCACCCTTCACACCCCTGCACATCCCCCCACAGCCCCTCTGCTCTCCTGTAGCCACAGGCACAGTCTCTAGCACAGACACACACCTGAACACGTTTGCACATAGAATCACAGGATCATTTGGGTTGGAAAAGACCTTTAAGATCATCCAGTCCAATCATTAACCCAGCACTGCCAAGTCCACCACTAAACCATGTCCCTGAGCACCACATCTACACTTTTAAATACCTCCAGGGACGATGACTGCACCTCTTCCCTGGGCAGCTTGTTCCACACACGATCTGTAACTCATGACAGACACGCCTGTGCATGCTGACCTCCCCTCGCCCCCATCCATGCACCACCCTCTCCATGCACACACACAGACACAAACACACACACACGCTCTCCCCTCTTCTCTCTCTGACTCGCCCCCCCACCCTGAGGCCCACCCCACCAGCCCCCATGTGCACAGCTGCAGTGCTGCCCCACACAACCCCAGGCACCCCCAGCCTTTCTTCACACCCCCCATCACACACACACACACACCCTTTGGTTTCCCACAACCTGTGCCCTGACACACACCCCCTGCCACACCCCCTCCCCGTTCACATTCACACACCCCCTGTCATACTCGCACCCATCGCACACCCGCTCTTACCTCCCCCCATCACACCACGACACCCAGCCCTGCCTGTCACACCCATCTCCCCCCACCCACCCTGTCGTCCCCACCCCCGGCACCCCTCACCCCCCGCTGGGCCCTGCCACCCACCCACCCTTTCCCTGTGACACACGCTCCCTCTAGTGTACACACATTCCTCAGAGCGGCCCGGCTCCTCCCCGGCCCCTCACTCATTCACACTCCATCCCCTCCACACCCACTCACCAGCCCCACCAGCTCATCCACACCACCGTGTTCCCAACGCCTTGTCCCCACCAAGCCATCACCCTGCCCAGCCCTCCCCATGCCCACCACATTCCTCCTGTGCCCAACCCCATGTCCACCTCTGTGCCATTGCTTTGCCCACACTGCTGTGCCATCACCATGGCCCTCCATGCCTATCACCATACCCACCATGACATCCCAACTATACCAGTGCTGTGTCTTCACCGTGCCCACCACCACACTCCCACACCTACCAAGCATGATTGAAGCTTGGCCACCCAGACAAAGCCCACCCATGCTTTGGTGGCACAAGCAGGGCAAGGGACACAGGCTGGCAGGGGTGGGGAAGGCTGACAAAGCCATGGGCAACTGCCCTGGTACCCTGCCTGGGTGATGTGGTGCCAGCAGGCATTCCTCTGTCACCTCCTCGGGTTTGGCCCCCATATATAGATGGCAACCAGGAAGGCAAGGTTTGGGGCTTGGCCACAGGCACTCTAGAGACCTCAGTGTCCTGATGGGCTGTCCGCAGCACCCAGGCAGGCGTCACTTTGCTCTGTACATCTCCCCCTCCCCACCCTGAGGGTGCCACTCTCACACCGGGGCAGCCCGATGCTGGGATACCATGGAGGGAAGATAGGGGTGGTCCCCAGGGACAGGGGCTGTCCCCACCCTGACTGCCTGCTGCAGCCAAGCCCACAAATAGGGCAGGCACCCAGTGCCACCACAACAAGGACCATGGCACCTGGGGGTGTCGCCAGCACAGGTGGGTGTCTGGGGGGGTCAGCAGTCCCAGGGGCAGGGTGCCCTCACCCGGATGATGTAGCGGGAGGTGTTTCTCTCATCCAGGCTGACGGTGAGGGAGAAGAGCACGGCAGCGCTGTAGACCCCCTGCGTCTTGTAGAGCAGCTCGTTGATGTCCCCACGGCCTGCTGGGGCGTCCCAGCCACCGCACTCCCCGATCACCTCCAGCATGGGCCGCGGGCCCAGCCGGTCGATCTCAGCCCGGTCCAGGCATGAGCGGAAAAACTCCTTGACCTTCCTCTCAGCTGAGGTGGGGGCTCGGCGCCGCACAGGGCTGCTGAGCAACGCCTGCAGCTTGGCCTCGTTCTGCTCAGCGATGGCCCCGATGGTGCCGTACACCAGCTTGTCCTCGGGGATGCCGTGTCGCCGGAGCCAGCCACCGCAGGCAAAGGAATAGAAATCCTGGCAGGGGTCGATGGTGGCATCCATGTTGGCGCTGAGGAAGCGGGACGCCCGCAGGAAGGCCTTCTTCTCCTGGCATCCCTCCAGGCAGTAGCTGTCCCCTTCGGCCGCCAGGTACTTGAGGACCAACATGCAGGTCAAGATGACGCAGAGCCCCGCGGCGAACACCAGCCCTGAGAGCAGGCAGACCTCCCGGCGGCTCCAGCGCGGCAGCCCCCCACGACGTTTCTTGGCCCCGGTGCCCAGCTGGAGGGTGAAGCCATTGGGCAGCGTGCCGCTCTGGTACTTGCTCACGTACTTCACCTCCTGAAACTCGTCGTAGTGGGCTGTCAATGAGTAAGTCTTCTCCATGGCCAGGGACGGGGCTCCTCACAGGCACTGCAGGTGCAAGGGGGCTCAGGGCAGGTGGGAGATAAGATCCAGAACCCCAAGGCTCATGCTGGAGCCATACCCACCATGGGGAGGTGGTGGAGGGTGTTCCAGTGAGTCAGGAAGCTCCTGGAAAAAGCAGAGGAGATGGTTGAGGGGGGGTCTGGGAGGAGCAAGGGAGGGGGAGGGGGGGGCTGCTTCTTGCCGTCATCACTGCCTGCATTGCTGTCCCTGCCTGTATGCCCTGCTAGTGGCACAGGGACTGGGTCCCATGCCAGGAGCTCAGTGGCAGGTCTACCCCGTGTCTATCTCCTCTGACAGCCCCTTCTAGTGAAAGGGCATGGTTCTGCCTGCCTGATTCCAGGAGGGTTTCAGCCCCTGGCACAGCTCCATCCTGTACACCCCATGCCCATCCAGAGTGCCCAGGAAGAGCAGCTAGTCCGGGTGGGTGTCTAAGGTGGTCCAGCAAGCCTGACCTCACACCGCGCTATGAGACCTTCCCGGCTGGGGAGGGGGACATGGCTGCCAGTCCCTCTGGGTGGGGTACTGCAAGGGGTGAGCAGCTTGGGGAAGAGGGGCTTTGGGGAGATCTGAGGGGCTATGGGGGGATTGGTGGGAAGGTGTTGGGTTGGGGTGTTGCAGGTTGGGTTTTGTGGCCCTGCGTTGGGCTGCATCGCGCCGTGGCATTGTGTTGGGTTGGGTGATGGTGCAACGCGTTGCATCGCCTTGTGTCAAATTGTGGTGCGGTGCCTGGTGTCTGGGGGGATCCCATGGATTTCTCAGTCATTTTTCACCCCCCCCCACCATCCACCCAACCCCTCTCTGCCATGCCAGGGAGGGGGTCTCCCCGTGGGGAAAGGAGGGTGGGGGACAATGGGTTGTGGGAGAGGGTTCAAAAGGGAACCCAAATCCTTGCTCGGTGCAGAATGGCATCTGAATTTGCAGGTAGGGAAGGACAGGCTGGGGACAAAGAGCCGCTGGAGAGGTAGCCAGTATCCCCGCGGCGAGGGTCCCCGAAGCCTCACGGCCCCTACTGCCTCCGCAACTTGGGGAAAGTTATGCCCCGGCGCCGCAGCCCGGCGGTGCCCGTGCCCGGGAGCTGCCGCCGCCGCCGCTCGAAAGTTTAGGGGGTCGGCGGCGGGCACGGTGCGGAGCGGGGGCCCGGGGGGGGCTGCGCGGAATGCTCAGAGGATGCTCAGGGGTGCCCGGGGAACACTGGCCAGGATTCATAGGGGATGCAGCTCAGGATTTACGGGGGATGCTGCCCGGGATGCTCGGAGGACGCTGCGCAGGATGCTCGGGAGGTGCTTGCCGGGATGCTCGGGAAATGCTCAAGCGGTGCTCGTCGGGATGATGTCTGTGGTTCTTGGGGGATGCTCGAGGGTTGCTCGAGCGATGCTCGGGAATGGTCCCCGGGATGATGCCGGGGATATTAGAGGGGATGCTCGCGGGGTGCTGGCCGGCAGGTTCGGGGAATGCTTCCCGGGATGCTCGGGGGGGTGCTCACCTATATGTTCACCGAGGTACTCGGTCGGGGGATGCTCGGGGGATGTTCCTCGGGATGCCGCTCGGGATGTCCGTGGGTGCTCGGGGGTCTCTCACCGCCTGTTCACCGAGACACTTGGGAGATGCTCGCGGGATGCTCAGGTGACGCTGCCCGGGATGCTCAGGGATGCTGCACGGGATGCTTGAGGGGTGCTCGGGGATGCTCACCGGCTTGCTCCGGGGCTGTCAGCAGGCTGCCCGGGGCTGCTGGCGGACCGGCCCCGCGCTGCCCGTCCGGCTGCGCGCCCCGCGCCGCGGCTGGCGGAGCGGCGGGGCCGGAGGGAGGCAGCGGGGCGGGGAGGGGGTGGTGTCTCCAGCCCGGCTCTCCCGCAGGCCAGGCTCCATTAACGAGATTATTATGCAAATAAAGCAGCCCTGTGCCACCCGCCAGCCTTACCTCATCCCCGCCGGCGGGGAGGCAGGGCAGGGGCGTCCCCGGCCCCCCATCCCGAGGGTGTAGCACAGAGCTGGCAGTGTCACTCTGCCTGGTACCCCCCGTCTGGAGACCCTGCTACCACCCCTCACCAATCCGGCACCCCGCAGGGACATGGATGGGCAAAGCTGGTGGCATGTGCCAGGTGCATCCCGGCGGCTTGACACCCCCCGCCGTTCCCGAGCACCCTGGGTGTCCCGTCCCGTCCTGTCCTGCCAGGGTGGGTGCAAGGGAGAAGGGCTGTGGGTGGGCGGGAGACAGAGCCCGGGAGGCTCAAGGTAAGAGAGGGTGGGCACAGGGGTGGCACGGGGTGGCACAGGGTGGCATGGGGAGTGGGCCATGAGCTCACACACACACGCGAAGGTCCAGGAATATTAAACTGCATTGCAGATAAATCCCCAACATAAATATCGTGAGCTGCTCTACCACGGGGGGGGCCCAGCAAGATTTATAGCTCAGCAATTCCCACCACCCACAGTGGACCCCCACAGTGGCCACGTACCCCAGCCCTGCCAGCCATGCTTGGTGTGCCCTGTCACCCTCGCCTGCTGTACCTGCACAGCCTTGTTTGCTTGGAGGGGTCTCTGGATCTTCCCAGGTGCTGGGATGGGAGCCCCAGGCAGCACATACTGGGTGCTGTGCTACATGTGGCCTGGGGACACTACATGGTATGGGGATGCTACTTGACATGGAATGGGTGGCTTAGCTGGTGTGGGACTTGCTGTTCTGTCCTGTGTGCACAAAGAGCTGGCTCCAGGCATGGCCCCCACTGCCTGGGGGGCATGAGGTTGAGCTCTCCTGTATGGGGGTGCCAGGGTGCTGGGCACCAAGACATGCAACAGTCCATGCACAGGTTGTGACACACATGTTCATCACATGGACACCCATGCACGGTGACATGCAGCAACACTCACACACACATTCAAACATACCCTGCTGCCCAGACCCTGTGACAGGCACATGTACACTGGCACATGCACACACACATCCAGGTGTTGCAGCAGAGCCTTCCTGGGGCACACACCAAGGCAGAATGGCTCCATGAATCCCACCAGAGAAACAACCCAGCTTGGGCACCCCAACCACCCAGGCACCACCAACACCAGCAGGGTGCAAGGTCACCTGGACCCAGGCTGCTTCAGGGGTGGGAACTGGGGTGCTGGCTGGAGGGTGGAGGCACAGGGCTGGATGTCACCACAGCAGCTTCCCCAAGCCTGCACTTAGTGGACCCGGAGACATGCTTGGCACCTCAGTGAGAGCATGATGGATGCACATGGGTGGAGGAGAGGGGGCTGGCATTATTAACAGTCCTGGGTATTGCTCCAACAGGGCTGTAAAAATTAAAGGCGTGTGGATATAAAATAACGGATAAATCTGAGCCGGCCGCAGAGCGCTGCAGCGTCCCGAGGGAGTTGGCATCCCCAGAAGCTAGGCTATGACAAGTGTGGGACAGGCAAGAGTGTGCAGATACAGGGAGTCAGGCAGTGCTTGCACCCACTGCCATGTGCTGTCACCCCGAAAATATCTCTGCCAAGTGCCTTGAGGGCATGCACAGGCAGTGCCAACCTGTGGAGCTGGTGTTACAAGGCAAAAGGCTGTTCCTGAAGCTAGGACAGAAGGAAAAGAGGTTGTGCCTTCACAGGCAGGGCTGGGAGCACAGGGGCACTTGCTCTGCGATGCCCACAAGTGCTGAACAGCCCACACACCCCCAGGTCCCTGACTCTGTGCCAATACACCCTGACGTGACCAGGCTGATGTGAACTCGGTGTCCTGCCCATCCTGCAGCCCATGGCTCCGATCCTGAGCAGGACTCGGGGCAGCACCCACCTCACCAGCCCTGCTCCGCCCTGGCCACCCTGCCAGCATCCTCATTTTCCCCGAGATTAGCCGCGGCGCGGGAGCCTCCTCGCACCGCCAGCAGGTGACAAATAAGATTTTTCCACTCTCCCGAGCACCCGGCATGAGGCTGTCATTGAAAATGCAAAGCAGCACAGAGCCAACCTCCGTCACCCGCCCTCCCCTCCACCAACCCCTCAGTGCCGAGCACCCGGGGACCCGAAATCCCCCTGGCATCACTGCTGGAACACCCCACTGCCCCTCAGCAGTGCTGGGCACAGAGTCCTCATGCCCAGTGGGGCAGTTTTCCAGAGGGGTTTCTTAGAGGGGTGCTAGTTTGGGGGTGTCAAGCTGGATGGGCAGCATGGCCTCACAATGTCCTTTGGGTGCACCCATGTGCCTTGGCACTGTGGGTGGGAGAAGGTGAGCAGGAGATTGCATGGAGGTCCCCACCATGCTGGTTTTAAGTGTATCCTGCCACAGCTTGCCTGCACACCTCCAACGGTGCAAGGCTCTGGGGTGGGCACAAGGTGAGCTTGTCCTGGCGGGAATGGGTGAGGCTTTGTCCCTTGTAGGAAACACTTGGTCCAAGATATATCTTCTGGGGTCAACATCACGCCAGAAACCCCACCCCAGGAGGCCCTATCCCCAGTACTCAAGGCCGGGGGGGGGGAGGACAGAAGTACTATACCCCAAAGATGATCACATCCATCCAGCACACACAACTCCCACACATGGACCTAAGCCTCCCCAACCCCTTGCTCCCCCTGAGCCCCTCAGCCCCCCACAACCCCGTTACCCACTGCATCCCCAGCCCAGAGCCAGGTGCCTCCCCAGCAGCCCCCCAGTCCAGTTCCCCACCCCCGCCGCCGCGTCTCCCCTCTGCTATTGTCAGAGGGTTGCCTCTGCCTCTGTCTGTGAAATTAATTCGGAGGTGGAGAGGGAGAATTATGTAAAGTGTGGTTATTCTGGAGCGGCGGGGGAAGTGCGGCTGATGGCAAAGTGCCTTTTTGTGTGTTTAATATGCATTTTTTTCCAGCGGTGCATTTTCAGGCGGGTAATTTGCTGTCTTTTCAGACCCCGATCAGTATCATTTCTCCGGCAATGACAGCTTTTATTTGCACTGAAATGAATGCTGCAAAATTTCCAAGAAATAGCCGAGGCCCCGTTGGCTGCCCACCCCCGTGGGCTGGGGCACAGGCACTCGCCACTGTCTGCCCCCTGCAGACCCCTGGCTAGCCCCTGCCCACAGCCCTGCTGGTCAGCATTCCTCAGGAGTGCTGGGCACGTGCGTGTGCCACTTTGCACACCCTATGTGCACAGGTGTGTGTGCTCTCCTGCCTCACCCCCTCCCTACCTTCAGCCCTGTGTGCACACCACATATAGGGAGACATATATATATATATATATATATATATATACACACACACCCCAATCCCTGTGCACATATAAACAACCTTTGTGCATATGCACACCCCCCCCCGCCTTGTGCACATATACACCCTCCCAGCACAGCTCCCCCCCCCCCATTTTTGTGCACACACACACACACACACACACACACACTCTTAGTCCATGCATATTCTCCCCTTAGCGCACACACATTCCCCACACCCGTGCATATGTGACCCTCCTTGTACACTTGGGAATTGGGGGGGAGGTCTCCCCACTTTATGTCCCCCAGGGTTCAGTGCAGCACCCCTGAACCAAGGCACCCAGCCCTCAGGAGGGTTTGTGTGCCCCCCCACATATCACTCTTCCCCTTCCTCTGCACAGCCCTTCAGGAAACTGAGGCACAGAAGGGGTAAGCATGGATGGGGAATAATCACCTCTCCAGACATCCGTGTGTGGGAGCTTTGAGAAGATGAAGGGGGTGTGTCTGTGTGTGTCTCTGTAGCAGGAGGGAGGAATAAATGCTGTGTAGGTGTGTGCCAGGTGGGCGTTGTGTGCCGGAGCTGCTGTGTGATGCTGCCTTTGCACATGTGCACATCTGGGTGTGTGCTGTGCCAGCGCCCTGCCCCAGTGTGTGTGACAGCCTGTCTGCAAGGGTGGTGCGGGCATCTTCAAATGGGACAGCATCACCGTGTGTGTGACACTGTCTGTGCCCCCCATGTGTGCCCATGAGTGCGCAGTGCTGCACCCCTCTACAGCTTCATGGGGGGGCTGTGCACCCCCAGCTGTGAGAAGGTCCCTGGCAGTGGTGGAGCCAGTGCCTGGCACGGCCAAGGTTAACTCTGCCAGAGCCCAGCGGCGCGGTGTGGGGAAGCTTTAATTTAATGAAGTGTGAGGCTTTTTATGGGCTTTTAATTACGTGGTGATAATTAACATTATAGGCCGCCGGGTCCCGCTGGTGCCCGGCTGCCCTGTGCCAGCTTCCGCCTGTTTGTAAATAAACCCCGCGGTCTGCGCAGTGCCCACCCCAGGGCACCCACCTGCTGCAGTGGGGAGCAAGGCCAGCCCCAGCCCCCTGCCCACATACTGGGGTGGAGATTTGGGCACAAGTTCAGGCAAAATGTAGGGAGCAAAGGGGTTCCCCCATTTTCATCCCCCAGCTGCCTAGGTTTCTCCAGCCCTCTGGCTGAGCAGAGCTGCCAGCTGGCAGTGCCAAACTTGGTCAGAGCAGGTGCAGACAGCAGTGCCACCCTTGTGCCCCCCTGCCATGGCCCAGCACAGCCTGGAGCAGCCCCCCACCCCCCTGTGCTGGGGCTAATAGGAAGCAATACATCAGACAGCACCTGGGCACATTGCCCACCTGCCAGGCACCCAATGGATTTATCACCCAGCACCCAGGCCATTTCCTGCCCTCCTCTAATCAGTAAATGGGGGCAGGGGACAATGCCAGCTCGCTTATGCATGTGAAGATGGTTGCAGGGAGGTGGCGACGACCCATGAGGGAGGTCCCAGAGCAAGGCCAGGGGACCCAGGTATCCGGGTAAGGCCCTCCCCCACGCCACTCCATAACATTTTCTCCCTCCCTGGAAGGACCAAGGGCTCAGAGCCCGTGTGTGGGGGAATAGAGATTAAAGCATCTGGGTGCCCCCCCACCCAGCAGCACTTGGGGCGCTGAGGAAGGTCTGGGGTGCCATACCCAGTAGGCATTAAGACCAGCACCCAGCTGCTCCCCCTCCCCGCATCCAGCTTCATGCAGGGAACCCAGGCATCTGGGCTCCCCTCCCCCACCCCTTCCCGTTTAATTTTTCCTAATGAAAGGCAGGGAGGATGGCGGGGAGCTGGGGCACCAAGGTCGAGGCTGTCTTTAATCAATCCCCACTGCTGGCTGGGTGCCCGGAGGAGCCTGCGGAGGAGAGGCTGGGGGCTGCAGGAGGGGGAAAGCATGGGAAAGGGGGGGATGCAGGGTTTGATCAAGGGCCTCCCAGCAGCCAGATGGGGATCCCAGTGCTTGGACTCCCCCTGGGACCCCACTATCCCTCACCGCCACTCCAAAGAAAAGGCACCGTGAATGCACTGTGTTGCCTGGCTGGTGTCAGAGCTGTGCACGAATCCTGCTAGGGCAGCTCCCATTCTTTGCAGGAAACACCCTCCCCCCCCAAAACAGCCCATCCCCCTGGGCACTCAGCCCCCAGTCCCTCCATACCCACCAAGGTGGGAACACAGGGGCTGGGGCCACACCCAGGCTCAGGCTGCTAAAGGCACTGGGCAAAGGAGGGTGACCTACAGCTGGGTGCTGGTGACAGCACTCACCCCATGCACCAGCACGGTGGGGCCCAGCCCACGGGTGAGCAGCTCCAGCTGGTGCAGGTAGAGCGGGTAGAGGCTGGTGTCGGCCGGTGGCCGCGGCAGGTAGAGGAAGCGCACGGCTGGAGCGGGGCTCTGCTCCAGGACAAGTCTGTTGGCGGCACAGACGTACTCATCCGACACTTGGGTGGCATTGGCTGGGAAGTTCACAGACCCTTCCTCCTCTTCCTCCTCTGCTGGGCCCCCCGGGGGTCCCTGGCGGGTTTGCCAGTGCAGGTGGGTGACAGCATCCCAGGGCACCAGCTGGATCTGGGCCTGGATGCGCAAGTCCTTGAGGAGCTGGCGCAGCTTCTCCTCCTGGGCGTGGGGCATGGCGCCCGCCTCCACGCAGAGGAAGAGGCGCAGGCGTGCCCGGCGCCAGGCCCGCGCCATGTTGAGGACACAGGCCATCTGTAGCAGGAAGAGGCTGCAGGTGTCAGCGTAGCGGGCGCTGTCTGGCCGCAGCAGGTTGACAGGCCAGACGTGGATGGAGGGCGGGGGGCTGGCAGCCCGCCGCAGCTCCCAGGCCTTGTCCAGGCTCTCCAGCTGCCGGGCAAGCAGGACATTACGAAGCATCTTCAGGGCATCAGCCACGATGCCCACATACTCCCGGGGTGACAGCAGCTTGGGGGCGGCAGGTGCCCGCAGAGGGGGGAAGCCCAGGGGGACCTCCTCACGGGCACTGGTGAAGGCAGGGTGCTGGGCCAGACCATCCTGCGGTGCTGCATCATCGTAGAAGCCCAGTACCAGAGTGTTGGGACGCATCCCACCTGCCAGAGAGACCATACCAACTTGGCTGAGCAGAAGTGGAGGACCCCACCAGCCCTCCTGGCACTGCAGATGCCAAGGAACCCCAGCTTGGCTTTGTCACTGCTCACACTGGTGATTCCAGACCCTTCAACATCACACACCCAGATGCCTCAAAGACCCACCTTGGCTTTGGCATTGCCCACCCAACACTTCTCCAAGCTCCAACTTGGCTTTGGTGCTGCCCACACCAGGAGCTTCCAAGACCCTTGGCATTGCCCATCCAGCCATCTTCAAGCCCCTCGACATTGCTGACACAGATGCCTCCAAGCCCAAATTTGGCTTCAGCATTGCTCACCCCAGATGCCTCCAAGCCCCAGTTTGGCTTTGGCATCACTCATCCAGGTGCCACAAAACCACTTGGATGCTCTTACCCCACGGAGGAAGCAGGGTAGACCCTCACACATGCCCAGCTAGGTTCCACTCACCAAGGCCAGAGGTGAAAAGGAGCTGCCGGACTCCGTGCCGCACTGAGGGTGCAAGAGTGAGGCTGACGAAGGCCTTGACATTCAGCTTGTCCACCAAGCTCAGCCACGAGTCCTGCTGGGGCTGCAGCGGGTCCGAGGGCAGCATGTCTGGTTGGGGAGTGAGAACAGCATCAGGGGGTTGGGTACCCCATATGGGGGGCTCACCCTGGTGTCCCCATGGCAACCTTCACCGCAAAACCAGTGCCAACCCCTGTGCCCATCCCATCACCCACAAGACAGGGAGGGTGGAAGCAAGTGCTTCCAACCAGAGATACGAGATTACACATAAATATATAAAAAAATACCCAGGCAGCCCCATCCCCCCTCCCCAATTTCAGACCATTAGTCACCATGGCAACGGTGGGAGTGGTGGGGAGCAGAGCTTGTGCATCCATTGGGGCGGGGATAGGGACAGTCACTGCATGTGCCAGGGAGCACGCGTGTGCAAACTAACATGCACAAGGGCGCAGAAACACCTGAGGCCCTTGGATGCACAGCAGCAGGCAAGACCTGAGGATGGACACAGGCACACACATGTGCAAGGCTGTGCCAAGTGTGTTCCCAGTGTGTGTTGTCCTGTGCAATGGGACTGTACTGTACAGGGGCACAAAGAAGCCCAGGTGGCATGTGTGGCACCTGCAGGAGCTCCACGTGTACAGGTAGGGATGAATACTTGAGTGCACACATGTGCAAACTTGCAGCACACGTGTGCAAGCATGTGTGGACAGGAGATGTGGGAGACACAAGCCACCTACGTTCCTCATACCAAGCCAAGCCACACCTGTGACCAAAATGCTGACATTTCCTCACTGTGCCCACCCTACTCAGCTGGGACTGGACCCCAAGGACTCTGGGAACCCACCAGCACCACAGCAGAGGCCACCAGCACTGGAGACAATGCAGACCCTCACCCAAGTCCTGCAGCTCAACGTGGCCCAGGACATAGAGGCCACTCTTCTTGAGGTCGTTGACGAAATCAATGAGACGGGCACTGCCTCGTGGGTTCTGCACCATCAGCAGCATCTGTGGGCGCCAGAACTTGACGTGATCCTTTCTCACATCCAGCATCAGCAGGTACTTCCGCACCTGGAGGAAAGGAGGGCAGCAGGTGAGGAATCCTCCTTTCAACAAACCAGCCCATGCACGTGCCAGCCCTAAGGACACAATGTCCAAGACAGAGCTGCCATGGGGACACCAGATCTCCATCACATGAGGGGAGAGTGGAGGAGAACAGGGCTCACCTGGTGAAAGATGAGGGCCTGGCTGATGTAGCCCCAGGTGCTGCTGGGTGAGAGGTAGTGGAGGGCAAGGAGGAGGAGGAGGAGGAAGCCCAGGCTTGCTGAGGCCGACACAGGGCTGATGAGGAACATCATGACACAACAGCCTGCGATGCCCAGCAGGCACGTGTGCCAGGTGAAGTACCGGAAGGTGGGCCTGGAGCAGGGAGAATCACAGAATCTTAGGGGCTGGAAGGGACCTCGAAAGATCATCTAGTCCAAACCCCCCTGCCAGAGCAGGATCACCTAGAGCACATCACAAAGGAAGGCGTCCAGGCGGGTTTTGAATGTCTCCAGTGAAGGAGACTCCACAGCCTCTCTGGGCAGCCTGTTCCAGTGCTCTGTCACTCTCACAGGAAAGAAGGTTTTTCTGATGTTTACATGGAACCTCCTATGCTCCTGTTTGCACCCATTGCCCCTTGTCCTATCACTGGACATCACTGAGAAGAGCGTGGCTCTGTCCTCCAGACACTTGCCCTTAAAGTATTTGTAAACACTGATGAGGTTACCCTTCAGTCTCCTCTTCTCCAAGCTAAAGAGACCCAGCTCCCTCAGCCTTTCCTCATCAGGGAGATGTTCCACTCCCTTCATCATCTCTGTGGCTCTGCGCTGGACTTTTTCAAACAGTTCCCTGTCCTTCTTGAACTGAGGGACCCAGAACTGGACACAATATTCCAGATGTGGCCTCACCAATGCAGAATACAGGGAGAGGAGAACCTCCCTTGACTTACTAACCACACCCTTCCTAATGCACCCCAGGATGCCATTGATCTTCTTGGCTACAAGGGCACATTGCTGGCTCAGGGTCATCCTCCTGTCCACCAGGACCCCCAGGTCCCTTTCTCCTACACTGCTCTCCAGCAGGTCAGCCCCCAACCTGTACTGGTACATGGGGTTGTTCTTCCCCACATGCAAGACTCTACACTTGCCCTTGTTGAATTTCATCAAGTTTCTCCCCACCCAACTCTCCAGCCTGTCTAGGTCTCCCTGTAATGGCAGAACAGCCTTCTGGTCTGTCAGCCACACCTCCCAGTTTAGTGTCATCAGCAGACTTGCTGAGGGCACACTCTGTTCCCTCATCCAGGTCGTTGATGAAAATACTGAACAGCACTGGTCCCAGTGCCGACCCCTGAGGGACTCCACGAGTCACAGACCTCCAACTCGATTCTGTCCCATTGACCACAACTCTCTGACTTCTTCCTTTCAACCAGTTCATGATCCACCTCACTACCTGACCATCAAGAGCACACTTCCTCAGTTTATTTAGGAAGATGCTGTGGGAGACAGTGTCAAATACTCTACTGAAATCAAGATAAACCACATCTACTGCCCTACCATCATCACCCAGTTAATTCCTCATAGAAGACTGTAAGGTTGGTAAAAAATTACTTCCCCTTGGCAAAACCATGTTGACTGCTTTTAATGACCCCCTCATCCTTGATATGCCTAGAGATAGTGCCAAGAATAAGCTGTTCCATCATCTTTTCAGGGATGGAGGTGGTCTATAGTTACCCGTGTCCTACTTCTTGCTCTTTTTGTTGACTGGAGTGACATTTGCTATCCTCCAGTCCTCAGGCACCTCTCCTGTTGCCCACGACTTACCAAAGATGATGGAGAGTGGCCTAGCAATGACCTCCACCAGTTCCCTCAGCACCCGTGGGTGTATTCCATCTGGACCCATCGATTTATGGATGTCCAGATTGCTTAACTGATCCCTAACCCAACCCTCATCTACCAAAGCAAACTCCTCCTTCATCCTGACTTCTTCTGGGGCTTTAGGAATCTGGGGCCCCTGGGAAGAGTTTGCAGCAGTAAAGACAGAGGCAAAGAAGGCATTCAGTACCTCTGCCTTCTTTCTATCCTGTCACCAGGGCACCCACCTCATTCAGCAGTGGGCCTATATTGCCTCTAGTGTTAGTTCTATCTGCAATGTATTTGAAGAAGCCCTTTCTATTGTCTTTGACCTCACTAGCAAGGTTTAGTCCCAAGGAGGCCTTAGCTTTCCGTACTGCCTCCCTACATCCTCTGACAACAGTCCTATATTCCTCCCTCCCAGTGGCCAGCCCCTCCTTCCATGATCCATAGATTCTCTTTTTCCACTTGAGTTTGCCCAGCAGTTCCTTGTTTATTTGATTTCCTACCCATTGGGATGCTCTGATCCTGAGCTTGGAAGAAGTGGTCTTTGAATGTTGATTAACTATCTTGAGCCCCTTTACCATCTAGTCCCCTGTCCCATGGGACTTCTCTTAACAATTGATTGAAGAGGCCAAAGTTGGCCCTGCAGAAGTCCAGGGTTCTGGTCCTGCTAGGTGTTCTGTTCCTCCCACACAGGATCCTGCACTCCACCATCTCGTGATCACTGCAGCCAAGGCTGCCATTGACCATCACCGCTTCAACCAGACCATCTGTGTTGGTGAGCACAAGATCCAGCAGTGCTTCTCTCCTAGTTGGTTTGTCCACCATTTGTATCAAGAAGTTACCATCAATACTTGGAGGAACCTCCTAGACTGTGAAAGGCTGCCTGTGTAGGCCTTCCAGCAAATATCTGGGTAGTTAAAATCCCCCATGAGGACCAAGGCCTGTAGTTGCGAGGCTGCTTTCAGCTGCCCGTAGAAAGCCTCATCAACTCCTTCGTCTTGATCAGGAGGTCTGTAATAGACCCCCGCAACTGTATCATCCATGCCAGCCTGCCCCTTAATTCATACCCACAGACTTTCCACTTGCTCCTCATCTGCCCCTGGACAGAGCTCAATACATTCTAGTTGCTCTCTCACATAAAGAGCAACTCCACCACCTTGCTTTGCTGACCTGTCTTTCCTGAAAAAGACATAGCCATCCATGGCCACATTTCAGTCATGTGAGCTGTCCCACCACGTCTCTGTAATTGCCACCAGATCATAACTCTGATACTGCACTCAGACCTCTAACTCCTTCTGTTTATTCCCCATGCTGCCTGCATTGGTGTGCAGGCATTTCAGGGAGCCAGCTGAGCACGCTGGTGGCACCCTTGGGATGCAGGAGGCCTTCTGGTCTTCGTTAATACTAGAACAATGCCCCTCTAGTTCAAACCCAGCTACAACCCCCTCCCACTTCTAGTTTAAAGCTCTGTGAATGAGCCCTGCTAACTCCTGGCCAAGCATCCTTTTCCCCCTTGTTAAAGGGGACAACCACTCAGCTGCAGAGCAGGCATGGCCAGGGGGGCTTTGCCAAGGTGCTGACCAGAAACCCCCAGGAAACCCCGCAGTGCCTGCCCAGAGATGTCGGGCACTGCAGATGCCTGTGGGAGAGGGCACTGAGGGGAGGTGGTCCCTCCCAGGGCACCGGGCAACCCCTTGCTGCCAGCCCCAAGCAAGTGGGGGCAACCTGGGCTGGGGGTGACAGTTACAGGGCTGAGGCAGCCCTGGCACAGCTGGGGGGACAGGGTAGTGTCAGGCAGAACATGGCAGTGCCAGCGGCCGTTGTGTTTGCTCAGGCTGGTGCAGGGAGGCGGAGGCGGGGAGGCGAGAAGCTGTTATTTTCTCTAATTGTTGTTTTTCCTGAAAGGTAATTAAAATCCTTTTCCACTGCACTTCATGGAGACCTCAATGCGGGGAGGGGCGAGCACCAGATGTGGAGTGAGTGCGAGGACTGTCACCATCCACCCCAGCAGCTTAACCCCGAGCACCAATCCTGCCCCGTCTATGCCTGGCCAAGGAAGAAGCTGGGGGAGGCCAAGCCCCAGCCTGGCAGACACCAGCTCTCCCTTGGGAACGGGGCACTCTGGGGGACCCTTGGGTAATGCCACCCAGCCCTGCTGGGGCACCACCTCTGTCCCACCTGAGGGACTTTCCCTGTTTTGGAGGCATAACACTCTGCACCAAGGGCAGCAGGCATCGTCCAAGAGGGAGACCAAGCTGTCCCCAGCCACCCTACTGTGCCCCCCTTGCCCCAGATTTGGGCAGCCCTGCCAGGCCAACCCCACATCAGGGTACCTCGCATCTCCCTCCCCTGGTGCTGCCTGCCACACAGAGTCCTCCTTCCTGGAAGATTTTTTTTCTCCCTCTCCCACACAGGATCCCCCTCCCTCTCTCCCCCTTCCCAGTTAGTTTAATTAGCTCTAATGGAAAGTGGGCTCCATCATGGCTTGGCAAGCTGCCCGGGGGATGCCGGGCAGGCACAGGCTATAAATTACCTCTGGAAAGCCTAAGGGGAGGGGGCGGGTGGTACCTGGTGGTGCTGGATTTATCTGTACCTGCTAAGCAAAGTAGTGCCAGGGTGTGGGGATTGTGCCAAGCCAGCACTACGCTGGGACCTGTCCCCTTCTCCCTTCCCAGGGACGGGTGTGTCTCTGCCCCCCCAATACCCAGGAGAGAGGTGCTCAGCATCTCTGCCCCACAGAGGGACAGCAGGTGCAGGGATGGCAGGGGAACCACGGATGGATGGATGGATGGATGGGTGCCAGCCCAACACCTTGGTGCAGCCTCCCTCCCCTATGCCAGCAGGTACCTGAAGTTGGGGGCTGATGCCCACTCCAGTGCCAGGCAGGCCAGGTTGACAGTGGCGTAAACCAGGAGGAAGAAGGTGGTCACAACCCCTGCGATGGTGTTGAGCTTCCCAGAGAAGAGCACAAGCTGCAGAGAGCACAGGGAGGCACCAGGTGAATGTACGCCCTGGGATGGCACCGCCTGAACATGCCTGAGCTGTTCCTGCCAAGCCTGGGACATGCCAGGGCAGTGTGATGAGAAAAGGGAACTGCTAGTGCCACACAGGCAGAAATCCCTGCCCCTTGCTGTGATTTATCCTTCCTTTATAGGCTCAGGGAGGGGATAGCACAGCCACAGCAAGACACTTGGAGCAAGAGCCCTGAGGGGAGATGCCCAGGACCAGGGAGATGTGCCAGGCTCCACAATGCCCAGCCCAGGTGCTAACCCACCTTCACCCAGCAAAGTCAGGAAAGGAGCATTGCCAGCAAACTCACCTGCACCACCAGCCAGGAGAGGATCACCGCCATCACGGGGTTCCCACTGGCAGATGTCTTCTTGGCCAGCGCCAGTGCCCGGCCTGTGAGCAGAGCAGGGAGGTTGGGCTGGGGCACCTCAGTGGGCACCAGCAGGCTTGGACACCAGCCAGAAGTCCTGTCCCCACCCTGGGTGCTGGGACAGGAGCAAACACGTGACCCAGATGGGCATGCACCAACCCACAAAGCACCATCCACACACCAGGAAGGGGGTTCCCTGGTGCCGGGGCTGCTCCTGAGCAGTAACAACCTGCCAGGTGGGCTCTCTCAGGTGCCAGCACACTCCAGGCACTCACCAAAGAGATCATCCCGGGCCAGGGCGTAGAGGATGCGGGATGCCCCGATGAGGTTGCTCATGGCTGCAGAGAGAGTGGCAGCATAGATGCCCACAGTGACCAGGGGTGGGAAGATGCTGATGTCACGCAAAAAGCCGTAGTCTTTCTGCAGGAGGGTCCTGGAGAGGGACGTGGACACACTGGCATCTTCCTCAGCTCTGGGCACCATACCCTGGCACTGGGCACACCCCAGCACTGAAGGCCCTGAGGAGGGGACAGGTGGCTTTACCTGCTGCAGGTGGCACACATGAGGAAAGCCAGCAGGTTGTAGATGAGGTAGGTGAAGAGCACGGCAGAGATGGTTCCCCGTGGGATGGAGTAGCTCGGGCGCTTCAGGTCCCCTGTGGGCAGGAGTGGGCAGCATTAGTGATTGTAGGCAAAGCACCCACCTGCTCTCCCACAGCCTTGCTGGCGCTTACCCAGCCTGACACCTCCTGCCCATACCTGACATGTTGGAGCCTGCCATGATGCCAGTGCACCCGTTGAACATCACTGCAAAGACGGAGCTGAAGCTCATCATCTGCCCAGTGGTGTAGTCCACCCCGTACCCACCTGCAGGAGACAGGAACACAGGCTGTCAGGGGCAGCACAGCCCCACCATATACCCTCTCTTCAATGTCCCCCTGCATAAACCACAGGATAAGCCATCCCAAGGCACCTGTTTTGTGCCCGCAAGCTCCTCCCACCCTCCAGTGAGGCCCCACTGATGTGGAAGTGCCAGTGTCACCCCTCCCTGAGGCGCAGGTGCCACAGTGGGTAAGGTGGGCAGGGTGGGGAGAGCAGCTCCTCACCGCCCAGGTTGTCTCGCAGGGTGGCAAGTGAGAAGCCAGTGAAGTTGCCGTTCTCAATCTCGGAGCCGTTGAAGTGGGGCAGGCGGATGGGCACCCCAGTGGGCCGCGTGGCGAAGAAGCTAACGAGGATGGTGCCCAGGACACCCGCGACGATGAGGAAGATGAGGAAGGTGGCCTTGGCATAGATGGAGGCACCCACGAGGCACACGAGGAGGCAGAGGGCCAGCAGCACGGTGCCGTAGAGCAGCTCATACCAGTAGCTCTGGGGCAGGACGTGGACACCTGAGCCTGCTTTTTGCCCTGGGCAAGAGACAAGCCAGGATCAGCAGGACTCAGAGCAGACATCACCAGGAGTTGAGAGCCACCAGCATTGTGCCAGGCATGGTGGGCACCAACTCACTGGCCAGAGGGCTGGGCAGACTATGCTGACTATGCCAGGCATAGTGCTTGGCATACCTGGGAGGGTGCTAGGCCTACTCAGATAAGGGACATTACCTTTCCCTTCCACCACAGGGGTACTCACCAGGGGGGATTCCAAAGCTGTCTACCACTGCCTCCACCAATCCCAGCACATAGAGGGCACTGCCACAAACATTGGCCAGAAAAAACATGATCCCGATGCTGCCCCCAAACTCCGGGCCCAGGGCACGGCTGATCATATCTTGCTCAAGTCAAGGGAACATGCCAGAAGCCCAAATCATCATCAGGGACCCCCAACCTTCCCTCCCAGGGAAGGGGCTTCCAGCCCCAGCATGGCACCCTGAGGCTTCTGGGTGGTCAACCAGATTTTGCACCATGTCCCCTGCCCTGGCAGCACCCACAACAAAGGATACAGTAGGCTCCTCCAGCATCCAGCGCCCCGTTGGTGGCAATGGCACAGACAGACAGCACCGTCATACCGATGATGAAGTACGCAACCGCAAACATGGCCAGGGCTTGGTATAACCCAGCATGGCCCACCACGAATCCTGCCGAGGACAGGGGAGAGGCCAGCATGTCTGTGAGCTGGGCAAAGACTACCCCCAGACAGGGTCCCCAGGCACAGCCAACCCCTCAGATCTTTGTCCCCACCAAAGTACACGGGCTGCTCCAGTCCATACCACCAGCTCAGCCAGTGCCCCCCCCCCCACCTCTGGGCATCCCCATCCTCCTGCCATGCCAGAATCATGCCCAGCCACACCCTGGGCACGGGTAACTCGGAAGGGAACACCCAAAAAGCAAACAAACAGGGCAGGGGTCCTGCTGCCCACCCAGCCCCAGGGCACTACAGGGGTGTGCTGGGATCCCATGCCCTGCTGTCACTCTCAGCGGGCAGCACGTGCCTTGCACTCCAGCTCAGGCACCAGGCACCGATGGGCTCCCCGTGGGGTTCGGTCAGCCCCCCCACTTCCCCACTGCAAAGCAGGAAGCATAAGCAACTCTGGGGTATCTCCACCAGGCGGGGCACTGCTTCCTAGTGTGTGCCTTCGCCCCCCAGGGACAGGACACCCAGAGCCCGCCCCCCCCCACACCGTGACCCTGCTCGGGGTGATAGGAGGCGAATCCGGCCGGCAGCGCCGCGGGCAGGAAGGGGCTGGCTGTGGCTGCAGGGAGATGCCCTATCTCAGCCACAAGTCAGGCCGCAGCCATGCCCGCGGGGGGGCGAGAGGCGTGCTGGGGCACAGCCAGACATGGGCACCACAAGGAGCACCTGGGGAAACAGACTGAATTTTGGGGCACCCCCTGTGGTCCCTGGAAGGCCGGAGGGTGCCCGAGTACCAAAAGCAGGGTTGGGGAGGGGGTGGGAATTAAAAGAGATGCCCCATAAGCAGTGTGGGGGTAAGCAGGAGGGGCTGCTTGCCCTGGAGATCTAAGGGGACTTTGTGGCACGGAGGAAGAGGGGGGCTGCTGGGGGAGGGAACCACGGCCCCCTTCACCGTGGGATGGTTCCTCTTCCTGGCAGCTCTCCTCCCCCTCCACCCCATACTTCCCTTCCAGCTCCACGGCCCCCCCGGGGTAACAAACCCCCGAGTGGGGAGGCTGAAGCAGGCCAGGGGGCCTCAGTGTTTGCTGTGGGTTAGGGGTTGGGGGGTCAGAGCCTGTGTGAGGACTCCAAGCAGGGGGATTGGAAGGAGGTGAGTGATGGCAGAGGAGAGCTGTGTCCTCAGCCCCCCAGCTCCAGGGGTCCCTCGGGCAGAGGAAAGGGCTCAGAGGCCCCCCTGAAGCCTGTCGGGCCCCCCAGGCACGCAGCCAACTCCCGCCCTGGGCTTTCTGTGGGCGGAAAGTGAAAGAGGAAAAGCCTTCCCTGTTCCCGGACTCAGGCTGCCTGTCCTGGGCCTCTCCCTGTCCCAGACCAGGCTGGGGCATGTCCTCCCCCCTAGACCCCCTAAAAGGCTGCCACTTCCCCTGGTCCATGCCCAGCCTGCCTCCCTAGTTCTCCCAGATTGTCCAGAAATTGACTTATAACCCAAACTGGGAGCAGACTAGGAACCAATCTGTGCTCTCCTAACAGTGCAGAGAGGGTGAGGTCCTGGGTGCCTGACAGGGGACACCAGGGTCTTGCCCTTGGGACATCTTCTGGGAGAGAACTAGAATGCTGGAGCCCAGCACGGGGGAATGCCTGGGAAGCAGTCGGGTCCCAGCACCGGGGATAGGGGTACACAAGGGCACTGGAGTCCCATTTAGGGAAGGCACAGTGGTCCTGCCCCAGGGACACTAGGGCAGCAGACTTGGTACACTTACTTGGGAGCACTGAGGTTCCCATCCCGCAGGTACAGCAGGATCCCTGGGGACCCCGGCTCCAGATGGATGGGTCAGGAGAGGACACACAGCACTGTGACCCCAGCCTGGGGGAGGACTGAGAGAGCACTAGGATTCCAGACTGGGGACACTGGGGCGAGCACTGGAGGGAAGCAGTGGGAATGCAGTCAGGAAGCTCAGGAGAGGGCACTGGGAGGGCACCGAGAAGACTGGGGACCCAGACTGAGGGCGCTCGGGGGCAGCAAAGGAGCTCCAGGCGTGGGGGGCTCCGGACGCGGGGGACCTCGGGAGGACCCGGGGCCCGGACCGGTGGTACCAGGCAGGGCTGGTGAGTCTCAGGGGTCCCCAGGCCGCGGCTGGGAGAAGGAAACGGGGACGCCCCGGGGGGCGGGGGACTCACCGAGGCGCAGGAAGAGGACGACGCTGAACATGGAGAGCAGCGTGGGCACCACGACGCCCAGGAAGGTGGGCAGCTTGCGGGGGGGGGCGGCGGCGGCGGCCCGGCCGCGCTCCCAGCCCCGCTCCTCCTCGCCCGAGCCACCGCACAGGCGGTACGTGAGCAGCGCGCTCCGCTCCGAGCTCGCCATGGCCCGGTTCGGCCCGGCCGCGGCCCCCACCGGCCCCGAAACGCGCCCGGCCCCGCCCGCCGACCCGCGCCCGACCCGCAGAGCCCCGCCCCTCCCGCCTGGCCACGCCCACGAGCCCCTGGATAGGCCACGCCTCCAGCCCCGCCCCGCCGGATAGACCACGCCCCGACCTGGAGGACAGGCCACACCCCAATCCCTGGGCACGCCCCGCCCAAGCCCCGCCCAAACACGTAGGCCCCGCCCCGGCACGCCGGCAAGCCCCGCCCCTTTGATGACCCCGCCCACAGCCCCCTGCTCCTACCCCACCCTCATCATGGCCCCCGGCCCCAAACGCACCCTCCTAGTGGCCCGCCCCCCCCGGCCACAGAGGTGGCCCAAGGGCAACACCCCCAGAGGGGCCCCCCAGTGTCATCGCACACCCCGAATTCCCCTGGCCCACCTGCGGCAACCCCATCCTGGTACCCAGCGCTGAGCCCCCCTATCCCGAGACTCACACCACTCCTCCCGTCATCCCAAAAACTCCCAGCTGCCCCTCATCCCCCAACGGCCGAAGGTACTCCGTGACCAACACCCCAATACCGACTCCGGCACCCCAAGTCTGTCCCCAGGCACCCCGGTACTGCCCCACGCCTCCCGGTGTCCGCTCCCCTCGCCCCCCCCCCCTGCAGGTGCCACCCGTGCTCAGCTGCCTGCGCCAATTACCGGACATTCGGGGCCCCCGGGGGGGCCGACCCTCCCTCCCTCCCCGCTGCCGGGGCTGGGATCTGCCCGGGCCCCGGGGTCCCACTGCCGCCTCCGCCCGGGGCGGCCGAGCGACTCGCCAATTAGGTTAATGGGGTTGGCACCGGCACCGGAGCCGGGAGGGGCGAGCAGGGGGTACGGTTGGGCCGAGGACCAACCTCACTCCGGCTTTGGGGGCACTCGCGTGGACCCCCACGGCGCAATCGAGGGGATCCGTGCAGGGTCACCGGAGAGGGGTGCGGACCGCTCCCCGCGATGAGACGGTGCTGCCGCCCCCCGCCCCGTCTCCTATCCCCGCAGTCTCCCGTGGGGCAGCCGTGCCCCCGTGGTGTCCCCGCGGCCGAGGTGGGAGCCCGGCGGGGCCGCGGCTTTCATCTGCGGCGGGCCTGTCGCCGTGCCAGCCGCGGGCAGCGCCGCGCCTTTGATGTGCCACTGAAGCGGCCATTGTCCGAGCCCCGCTGGCACCATCAGGGCCGGGGGGGGCTCGGGGGAGCGCGGCACGGCCGGGGCTGCGGGCACGCAGGCGTCCCTGCCCCTAATGGGGACGGGGATGGAGGCACAGGCACCCCCCGGCTCCCAAACGGGGATGGGGACAACGGCCACCTCTCGCACCTAATGTGGACAGAGAGGGGGACATGGGCCCCTTCTGTCTCCCAGTGGAAATGGGGACATGAGCACCCTCTGACCTCTAAAAGGGTATGAGGACACGGACACCTTCGGCCCCTAACAGAGGCAGAGGTGAGAGCGCGGGCATCTCCCGTACACCAAAAAGTGACAGGGATGCGGCTGCACCCTGCCCCAGTCAGAGGAGGTGAGACCAGGCCCGTGGGCACATTAGGTTGGCAATGGGGACAGGAGGGCAGCATGGGCACTCCAAAAGTGTAGGGACAATAACAAGCCAAACTGTAGACAATGGGGGGACCCCCGCCAGCTGGACAGGCGAGTGTGCCTCCCCCCCCAGTCCCTGGGGCCAAAGCTGCCCCCAGACCCGGGCATGCTGCCCGCTTGCTGCCGAAGAGCGAGGGGCAGCTGGTGCCCCTGTCCCGGCCCCACCTTCCCCCCTACTCCCCGCGGGGCGCGTCCCCTGTCCTGTACCCCAGGCGAGGAACGGCCTTAGCGTGGACACGGGGTGCCGGGGGGTTCCCGGGCGGGGTCCCCTGGGGCAGCGGGTGCTCAGTACGGGTTTGCGATGCACCTGCACGGGGCAGCCCGCTCAGTCAGCGTTGTGCTGGCACGGAGAGACGGACCGCCCCACCCCCGCACCTTCCACACGGATTCCCCCGGCCCGCTGCCTGCCTTTGAAGCCGCCGGAGGGTCTCCCACGCCCGGTCCGGGCCCCCGCGCCCCGCAGCCGCCGGTACGTTCCCACCCGCCCGCTACCGCCTCCCTCCCGCTCCGCTCCCCCCCAGCCCGGGGCCCGCAGGAGGGAGGGTGGCGCTGCCGGGGCTTGGCGTGAAAATGATCAAGGGCCGCGGGCAGCGCCGGAGCGCAGCGCCCGTCTGATGCTGCCCGCCCGGAGGCCCCGTCGAACAAAGGCGGCATTGAGGCTCCGGCTGCGGCCCCCCCCCCCCCCGCCCCGCGCCCCCCGCCCCGAGCTGGCATCTTGGCGCGACATTAATGAACTCGCCTGTTTGTGCTCCCCCGGCCCCTCTCTCCTCCCACTGCCCGGGGGGCACCTTATATATCCATCCCTCCTCGCCCGCCTCGGGCATTTCGGGGGCTCCCCCCTCTTGCCCCCCTTTGCCTGCCCGGGGATGGAGCAAGGAGGGAAGCGGATGTGGGGTGGTCTTCTCGGGGTCTGCCTGGTCCCCCCTGTGCTGCTGCTGCCGCTGCTGCAGCTGGTGGGGGGGGCCCCCCTGGGCCAGGGGCTGTACCCGATGCCAGCCGGCGTCCTGCAAGGTCAGTGGGGCAGGGGGACGGGGGCATCTCTGCGGGAGGGTTTGGCTGCGAAGGAGGCAGCTGCAGGAGCCAGAACTCCTGGATTTGCTCGCAGGAACGGGGGAAAGTGCAAGCAGGATGCCCGGGTCCCTGGAAAAGCTCCCCAGCCCCGGGGCATGCTTATGCTGCCTGGACTGGGTGGCAAGTGCTGCCTGTGGCATTCGGGGACACCGGGGTTGCAGGGAGCTGTGTGGTTCGCGTTCTGTGGCTGTCAGCTCTACCGGGTACCTGTGCCAGTCCTGGGGCACCCTCTGGTGGGGCACAGCCAGCAGGAGGGTGGCTGTGGGTGGGTACAGGTGGACACACGAATGGGCACGAATAGGACTGCCTACACATGGACACAGGCAGGGACATGCAGATGTGGGTACACAGACCCTGGCACGCCCAAGTGTGCACCCACAGTGCAGGCACAGGTGTACACAGAGGTGCATGTGCACCAGGACATGCGGGCACACCTGTCCAGCCTCACACCCTGCTCCCTGCCCATGCTTGCACACACATGTCCTCACAGGGACTCCATGTGCACCCTGAGTGGGCACACACAGGCCTGAGCAAACACCTTCTCCACACTAGGTACCCATGTGCCAACCTCACCAGGAGGGTGACAGTTGTGCCTGTCAACTTCAGTAATGCAAATGGTTGACAAGCTATGGCCAGCCTGACTCCCACCATGGAGATATAGGGGCATGGGCACCTGCTGGGCTGGGGGCACCTTGTGGCCATGGTAGGGGGCTGTGATGGGGGTACAGGGGATCTGAACCCCCTGCACGTGCCCAGCAGCGCTGTCGAGCCGGGGGACACTGGTGCTGGAGGCAGCACTGAGGAGCGCACTGCTGGCGCTGGAGCAGGCGCTGGCTGAGCAGCAGCTGCAGCAGGGGGCCTGTGGGCTCTGTGCCCCCTGCCTCTTCCCCCCCTGTGCCAACCTCACCAACTGCCCAGGTGAGTCATGGCTCCCTGGGCCCTCCAGCCCTATCCCCTGGAGACCCTACCAAAACATCCCAACACCACAGCCCCATCATGCTCCCTTCCCACCCACTCCAAAGTGGAGAGGTGGGCAGGAGGCAGGGAGAACATGGGGATGCCCACAGCCCTGCTGTCCTTGCAGCACCAGCTGTGCCCCCTGCCATGCCCCCCAGCTGCCAGGCCCTGCTGGATGCCCAGGCGTTGCCCGACCTGCCCGAGCGCAACTGGGTGCTCAGCCAGGCTTGTGCCCCTTACCAGCACCTGTGCCCACCTGGTGGGGCCCAGCACTCCTGTGCCTCACTCACTGCCCGGCTCTGTCACCGTCGCCTCCAGGAGTGCCGTGAGTGGGCAACTGCATCCCCCCTGGCTCTTGCCAGAGAGGAGAGACCCTACAATAATAAATGGGGCATCCCCAAGGGATGCCTGGGATTGCCTGGAGGGCGTATGGGGCACTGGGGGTGGCAGGGGATGATGGGGTGGGGAGACTAGGGAGGAGGGGGTGTGGTAGGGTGATGGGGGACCTTTGGTGGGATGTGATATTGGAGGGGATGGAGAGATCTGGGGTGAGATGTGGAGGTTTAGGGTATCAAGACATTGAGATTGTTGGAGCAGACTGGGGGAATGGGGTGTTGAGGGGTGATGGAGAATCTGTGGTGGAAGAGGGGAGTGTGGGGGAACGGGGTAATCGGGTTGATGGAGGCACTGGGGACACCAAGGCATTGGGAGTGACAAGGACACCTGGGGTAGGACAGGGGTGCTTTTTCAGGATGATGGGTATTTGGGGGATTCGGGTGGAATTGGGGACAGCAGGGATATGATGGTGAGAGGGGGTGTCCCAGCATGCCATGACAGCCTATCCCTGCAGGAACGGCAGCTGCGGCCCCGAGCCCTGATGGACCAGCGGAGGCAGCAATGCCAGGTGAGCCGGGGCGGCCCGCAGTGCCCACTTCCCCTCCCCCCCCGACAGCGGGCGCCCCCGGCCCCCCGGCTGCCTGCTGGGCAGGGGGCAGAGGTTAGCGTCGGCAGCTGCCGGGCCGCGGGGTGCCCCCGGCCCGCCGCCCGCTCGCCTCCGTGAGCACGATGAGGCTTGACAGCGCACCCGGCGCGGCCTGACCCCCCCCTGGGGTCGCCCACCGCCACCACCCCCCGCCCACTGCAGCCACCCCGAGCCCACCTGGAAGATGGGGCGTTCTGGCAGCTGGTGCTGCAGGACGCCCCATTCAACCCCGGCTCTGTCCTCCAGGGAGCTGTGGGCGCCGCAGGGGCCCCCAGGCCAATGCCACAGCCCCCCGAGGACGGATCATGGGCGGCAGTGCAGCCCCGCGGGGGGCCTGGCCCTGGCTGGTGTCGGTGCGACTCCACGGGGAGCTGATGTGCGGAGGGGTGCTGGTGGGGCGCTCTTGGGTCCTCACCGCAGCCCACTGCTTTGCTGGGTACGGCAGGGGGCACAGCAATGTAGGGACACTGTCCCTGTGTAGGGGGGGCATGGGGTGACAGCCTTGTCCCCTCCTAACTCACTGCTGCCCACCCCAATAGGAACCGGAATGAGCTGGCATGGACAGTGGTGGTGGGCGACCATGAGCTGAGCAAGCTGGACACAGGCGAGCGGGCAGTGCCTGTCCGGCGCATCCTGCCTCATCCCAAGGTCGGTGGAGGTGGGCACCCCCCAACCTCCTGCCACATGGCTTAGAAACCCCACAGACATTCCCTCGTTTCCTTCCAGTTTAATCCCAAGACGTTTCATGGGGACCTGGCACTGCTGGAGCTGGCAGTGCCCCTGTCCCCCTCGCCCACTGTCAGCCCCGTGTGCCTGCCCAGCAGCCCTGTGGAGCCCAGCCCTGGCACTGCCTGTTACATTGCAGGCTGGGGCTCCCTCTATGAAGGTAGGTGCTATGCCAACATCCATGGGGTCTGTAGGGCATCCCCCTCGATGCCCTCTCTGGTGTACAGTGCTGGTGCACAGAGCCAGGGCAAGGGGCTGCAGAAGAGAGGGGGGTGTCCAGGCACAGGGGAACCCCATAACAAGTGCCTTGCCCAGCAGAGGGGCCAGCAGCTGATGTGGTGATGGAGGCGCGGGTGCCCCTGCTCAGCCAGGAGACATGCCGGGGTGCCCTGGGCAGGGATATGCTCACCAATGCCATGTTCTGTGCTGGGTACTTGTCTGGGGGTATCGACTCCTGCCAGGTAATGCCTGGGGCTGGGCTGATGCCAGCCTCCCAACTCAAAGATCCCTTGTGGCACACAACGCTGGGCGTGTGCTGCAGCCCGGCAGTCTGGCAGCACGGCTGGGGTCCTGACCCAGACCAATGCATGGGCATCTCCCCCACAGGGAGACTCAGGGGGCCCGCTGGCATGCCAGGACCCCTCCTCGCAACGCTTCGTCCTCTATGGCATCACCTCGTGGGGCGATGGCTGTGGTGAGCAGGGCAAACCAGGTGTCTACACCCGCGTTGCCACCTTCATAGACTGGCTCAGCCTTCAGATGGACCGTGAGTGCACCCGGCTATGCTGGGAGGGACAGAGATGCCCAGGGTGCTGTGGGGGTACATTGCTCCAGGGCAGGGGGGTTCAGCACCTCATGGCAGTTCCACTGCCCTTGCAGCTGCCCCTGGCAGCCAGGAACCGAGCTGCTTTGACCTGCTGACGCTGGCCCAGCTGCCCCCAGAGCAGCAGCCACCCGAGCGTGCGCGACTTTGCTCCTTTTATGCTGGATCCTGCCGGGCCCCCCAGGGCCGGGCTGCCTGTGCCCGCCTGGCTGAGGAGACCTGCCGTGCCAGGACGAGACGATGTGGTGAGCCAGGGGGTTGTGCTGGGGTGAGCATGTGGGAAGGGACACTGTTTCTGGCAGCGTGGGGCTGGCTTGGTGTCACGGCCACGGCTTTCCCACTGTGTCCTCAGAGCTGCACTCCTACGCCCAGACCTTGGTGGATCTCCTGCGCCGGGCCGGGGACTTCATCCGAAATCAGTTGGATTTCTCCTTCCTCACCCGTACCCTGCCCCAGCTCCTAGGCAAGATCTACGGGCACCTATTCCCTCCCCGCGTCCGCAGGGATGCTCCAGGTACCTTCCCAGGCTGGGGCACCCTGTGCCCACTTGGGGTCCCATAAGTCTCCCCTGTGCTGTTGGCCAGGGCACCAGCTGCCTGGCCTGGCACACCCCATGGGGCTTTCCTACCCCTTGTATCTCCTGTCCCCTTCTTATCCCCACAGGCTTGACTGTGGCAGGGGACCAGCCCAGCCCCACAGCACAGGGATCCCAGAAACCCCCCACCAGGTGAGGCATGGTGGGCCATGGGGGCTAAAGGGTTTGGGGGTAAGATGCCTATGGGCACTGATGTGACTTTTTGAGGACATCATTGGGATCCTGCTCTTCCTGTAACCAGGGCACCCCAGGAGGGAGGTTGGCACAGCCCTTGGGGTCCCCAGGTTCAGCCAGGTCCCACCAGGGGTGGTCAGGGTGGGGTGTGGCACTGCTCAGGTTGCTTGACTGAGCTTGCCCCACTGTGCTTGCAGGCGGAGGGCTGGGCAGCCACCCCCCTTCACAGGGCTCTTCAGGGCCGTGGGGCCCCGGCTGCAGGACTGGGTGGAGGCGCTGGGGTCCATGGCAGGGGGCAGCCCCCCGGCACCTACCCTGGACGGGGAGCAGCTGCCCGGGGAGACATGGCTCTTCTTGCAGGTATCTGGGGAGAGACGGGCTGGGGGGAGCCCCTGCCCTTCTGGTGACAGTTTCACCAGGGACCAAAGCCCAGCAGTTCTCCCATGTTCTCTCCTGATATCCCTTGGGCACATCATCCTCTGTGCAGCCACAGAGGTGGCATCTTTCACTCTGCCACTACTGAAGGGCCATTTCACCCTCCCCAGCTGAAACCAGTGCTCCCAGTCAAACCAGTGTGGAGCCAGCCATGGGTCTGACCCTGCAGCTTAGGATCTCATCCAACACAGTCACAAAGCAGCCTTGTGTCCCCAGTACCCCATCTGACACCAGCCGCACCATGCTCTGCCACCCTGTACCTGGCTGTGCCCATGGATATCCCACTGCTCACCCTGTCACCTCTTCCTTTCAGCAGGGTGAGAAAGCAGTGGAAGAGCTGGTAGGACAGGGACGAGCCTTCCTCACCCAGCTGCGGGCAGAGCTGGACCTCGCCACCCCCCTTGAAGCCATGGAGCCACGATGGGCATCCAGAGAGCTGGCAGGGACCCCTGCACCAAGCCGTGAGCCCTGGGAGCCTGGGGAGCTGGGACAGTGGAGCATCATCATGGCTATTTACCAGCCAGCTCCATGCCCAGGCGGTGCCCACCAGCCATGTCCCCACTGGGGTTTTCGTACTTTCTTGGTGGCAGGGTCCACGCTGAGGGAGAAACGTGAGCTCCTGCCCACAGAGCTGTCAGGGATGGAGGAGAAAGAGGCAGGCACGCGCAGAGGTAAATGCCCCGCAGCCCCTGGCCACTGTGGGATGCCACATGCCACCATGGGGATGGTGACAAGCCCAGCCTTGGCTTCACATCATGACCCCAAGACTGGTTGTCCCATGTCAGTGGGACAGCCTTTTGCCATACCCCCACCCAAAGGAACCCTCTGCCCCTGCTTCCCCAGCATCCCCAGAGCATGGGTGCTCCCCTCTGGGGTGGGCAGCAGCCTGGTACCCCTGCAACTGGTCCCTGATGTCCTCCCTCCATCTCTCTTCTGCCCATCCCTGGGGTTGCAGCCTGCCCTGGCCTCAACGAGTCGGCGGTGCAGGTGGGTGCGGTGCGGGAGCTGTATGCCTGGGTACTGCGGGTGCCCGAGCCGGACCTGGCCATGACCTTCCAGGAGGTGAGCACCCCATCCAGCTACTCCGAGCCCCCTGCCCCAGCAGCCAGGCAGTGCCACCCCCCAGACCATCACCATCCCACCATGCCACTGGCTCCCCTGGGACTCACTGTGTTGTCATCTCCTGACAGATCCTGGTGGACTTGAGCTCTAAGAACGCCAAGGGGCTGTACCGGGCACAGGTGCGGGCCATGGTGGGGGGCCGCCCCACCGCCTTCGCTGGCCTGGTGGGGCTGGAGAGCGACTCGCTGGCCCGCAGCATGCCCGGCCTCGTCGCTCTGGCACTGGAGGCACTGAAAACCTGACTGTAATCCCAGGGCACCATGCCAGCATGGAGATGGGGCACTGGAGCAGGAGTGTCTCATGTCCTTCAAACACAGCCACCTCCCCATCTCAGGCTCTTCCACCACTTTTTTCCTCCATTATGCCTCAGTTTACCTCTTCCCATCAGCACTGCCTGACCTCCCCAGGGCAATGGGATGCCGAGGCGCACGTGGAGCATCTCAGCCAGGGATCACAGTCCTCCTCTCCCCTCGGATCCCCGTCTTGGCAAGCTGACCCTCACCCCATTTTCCCTAGAGGCACCTAGACTGTTATTTATTTGTACAGAGAAAGGTTTATTTTTCAATAAAGGGCTCTATTTTCCAGTATCTGGGCAGTGTGAAGCAAGCGTTGTGCCACAGGGTGCTGGTGAGGTGGGTGCTGGTGAGGGTACTTTCCATGGGTAATATGGCATCTCATTATCATAGAATCATTTTGGTTGGAAAAGACCTTTAAGATCCAGTCCAACCATTAACCCAGCACACTGTCAAGTCCACCACTAAACCATGTCCCATTGCATCTCCCTTCTCATTCCCCTATACCCCAAAGAAATGCCCCCAACCCCAGTTTCTGACCCTGGAACAGACTCCCCAGCTCCTTCCCCCAGTCCTCCTGCCTACTGCAGCACCCATAGCACTGCATCAGTGTCCAACCCTGATGCTGCCCCATCGAGGACCTACATGAAACCTCCTGCTGGTGCAGGGGTCAAGCATGCCCTGGGTGAGCAGTGAGCACTGGGGTGCTGCCACCCCCACCCTTGGACATTGGTAGCTACCAACCCCGGCTGCTTGTGGGGAGCCAACCACCCCCAAGCATCATCCCATGGGCTGCTGAGGAGTGGGGAAGGGACCACCCCTCCCAGTGCCCAGCAATGCCCATGCTGGGGTGCCAAGACACAGGGTGATGGGCTGACACCTGTGGGGCCAGCGAGGTCAGCTGTGCCTGTCCATCTCCCCCTCTCCAGGCACGGGGGTGCCGGAAGAGAGGGGGTAGGAGAGGGTATCTGGTGCCTGCACCCTTCCCCCTCAGCACCTGGCACCATCCATCTTCTGCTCCAGCCGGCAGCCGGACATCCGCTTGGCCAGGCCAGGCGGGGAGGCGGCCAAGGCCTGGCAGTGCTCAGGAGCACCACGGGCACTGCATGGGGGACCTGCCGGGGCGGCTGGCCCTGCTCGGGGCACTGGTGCTGACGGGTGAGCGGGGCCCCGGGGGCTTGGGAAGGGGGTTGCCCCATTGCTGGGGTTTTCTGGGCCCCTTTGATGAAGCCACAGCGGGAGGTGATGGTGGCAGGGTCCAAGTTAGGCACAAGTGTCCCCAAGGCTGCATTTTGGGTATTGCCTGGCAGAGTCCCACCACTGAGCATCCCCTGCATGTCTGTCCTGGATGTGCCAGCTGGAGCCATGTCCTTGCCTGGGCCTTGTGTATGTCTATCTATGCACAGTGTCACTGTGTCTGTGTGTCCCTGCCTGCGTGCACACGGACACCACACCTATGACCATGTGCCCCTGCATTTGCTGGGTCCATGTCTGTGTGTGCCCACTGTGTGGACATCCACTTCTATGCACAATGCCACGGCATTTGTACTAGAGTGTTTCGTGTCTGTGTGTCCCTGTGTGTGCTGGGTCTGTATCTGTGGCCCCCTCTGTGTCCAAGCCCATATCCTTGTCCTATGCCCATGTGCTCTTGCACTTTTATCATTCCTTTATACCCAGTGTCCATGCCTCTGTGCAGCACAGATATGCAGTGTTCTGGCTTCCTCCTGTCCCCTCTATCCTTACACCACCTTGCCTTTACTGAGCATCCCTGCGGGGTGGCACTGGGCCCAGTAACCCCCCAATCCCCCCGGTCTGCCTGACCCCACACTCCCAGGCGGGCTCTGCGTGAACCAGGAGGAGCGACTCATCCACCACCTCTTTGAGGAGAAGGGCTATGACAAGGAGGTTCGCCCTGCTGTCTCCAATGATGATGCTGTGGATGTCTTCCTGGCCCTCACCCTCTCCAACCTCATCTCACTGGTGAGCCCCAGAGGGCAATGCCTGTCATGGGCTGCCCCCCAGCCACACTCCACCCACTGGGCAGGCTGGAGGGAGCCCTGGGGCCACTGTCCCAAACTCTCACTGGTCTGGTGAGGGTTGGGGGTCCTGGGCTGGTGGGAGGACACCGCTCATCATGGCCCTGGCACCTCACTGCTCCATGCTGTCGTTGCAGAAAGAGGTGGATGAGACACTCACAAGCAATGTATGGCTTGAGCATGTGAGTAGGGACAAGACATCATGGCATCAGTTGTGCCTCAAGGCACAGGCAATGGGGTGGAACAGTGTGGTGAGGGGGTGACTTGGGGATCCCCCTTCCAGGCCTGGACCGATTATCGCCTGCAGTGGAACAAGTCTGAGTTTGGGGACATCAAGGTTCTCCGCCTGCCACCAGACATGGTGTGGCTCCCTGAGATAGTCCTGGAGAACAAGTGAGCTGTGCCTCATTCTCCCCTCCTGACCCCCTCAAGCTGTGCCTGGTGTGTGCCCAGGGCTCCTCCTGCCCCTCGCCAGCCCCACCATCACCTCGGCTCTCTTGGTGCAGCAATGATGGGCTCTTTGAGATCGCCTACTACTGCAACGTCCTCATCTACAACACAGGCTTAGTCACCTGGCTGCCACCCGCCATCTTCCGCAGCACCTGTCTCATCAACGTTGATTTCTTCCCCTTTGACTGGCAGAACTGCACCCTCAAATTCAGGTGCCAGGGGGTTGGCTGGGGCAGGGCAGGGGTGAGCAGCTGGGTGGGCAGCTGGGTGGGCATCCCAGCCCCCTGAGGTGCCCACTGCTGCCAGCGCCTTCCTTTGCTGCCAGGGCATATCAAGGTGAGGGCTGGCAGGCAACTTGGTGGCCTGAGTCCACCAAGCTGGAGGTCAGGGTGGGTGGTTACAAGCAGCAGGCACAGCCCCTCACTGTGTGTCCCCCCTGGCTGTGGGCCAGCTCACTGACATACAATGCCCTGGAGATCAGCATGCACTTGAAGACAGATAGTGACCCAGACACAGGGAAGGAGTACCCGGTGGAGTGGATCATCATCGACCCTGAAGGCTTCACAGGTAATGCTTGTTGTGCTCTCTGCCACGTCCTGTGCCAGTGTGACACCCTGTAAGGGGCTCAGGGGCACTCTGCCATGCAGCCATCTAAGTACCTGGGGCTTTGGCATCCTGGCACCCACCCCAACAAGCTTGAAGCTGCCCAGGCCCAGGACAGGGCGACCAGGTGCTGGTAAGGATGGGCATGATATGGGTCCCCCACGCCACACACTTTTTTATATGCCCCAACAGAGAATGGAGAATGGGAAATCATCCACCGCCCAGCTCGCAAGAACATCCACCCTAACAACCCGCCTGAGAGCAATGAGCATCAGGACATCACCTTCTACCTCATCATCAAGCGCAAACCACTCTTCTATATCATCAACATTGTCACGCCCTGTATCCTCATCGCCTTCATGGCCATTCTCGTCTTCTACCTGCCCGCCGACAGTGAGTGAGCCCTGCAGCATTCACACCGGGGGGCACCTCCATCTTCCACACCTGTACCAGGTCCTGGGACATGAGGACACCCCAATGCCCAGCAAGGGGACATCCTGGTACTGGGACACCCCCATGTAGCACACCATCACCCCTGGCAGGGGAACACTTGAGTGCAGAATACCCCACGTGGGAACCTGGGGTACCCCCATTATAGAAAACACTATATGGGGCACTGTATGGTGGGACAGTGGGAGGGCAAGCCCAGCACTGGGGACATGGGGAGAGGGACCTGGGGCAGAGGTTGCCCTGAGCTCACCTGCCCTCCAGGTGGTGAGAAGATGACCCTGGTGATCTCGGTGCTCCTGGCCCAGTCCGTCTTCCTTCTGCTCATCTCCCAGCGCCTACCTGCTACCTCACACGCTGTCCCCCTCATCGGCAAGTGAGTCCTGGGCAACACTGGGTGCAGTGGGGACATTGTGGGGTCCCTGGGGTGCCAGAGGGCAGCTCTGCCTGTGCCCAGCCCCTGCAGCAGTACCAGCCCCAGGTCTGTGCCCCTCCCAGGTACCTGCTTTTCATCATGCTGCTGGTGACGGCCGTGGTGATTATCTGTGTCGTGGTCCTCAACCTCCATTTTCGCACCCCCAGCACCCACATCATGTCTGACTGGGTCAGAGAGGTGAGCAGGGTGTTGGTTGGGGTGGCTGACCTGGTGGGTTCAGGGGTGGCACTGTGCCTTATGGAAGGCATAAGAGAACACAGCCCTGGCATTGCACTGGGATGTCCCATCTGTGCAACTCTAAGGGTTTGCACACCCAAGTCGGGGGTAGAAGGTGGTGGGGACAAGGCATTGTTGCACCAAGAGGATGGCCAAAGGACCTGCCACCCCTTCCCATGCCCTAGGTTTTTCTGGGGAGCCTGCCTCGCCTGCTGGGCATGTCACAGCCAGCCGACAGCCCAGCGGGTGCCCCGTGCGTCCGGCGCTGCAGCTCGGCCGGCTACATCGCCAAGGCAGAGGAGTACTTCAGCGTCAAGTCCCGCAGCGAGCTCATGTTCGAGAAGCAGTCGGAGCGACACGGGCTGGCCAGCCGCACCACCCCGGCCTGTGAGCCTTGGACCCTCAGCGGGGACACAGGGAAGGGTGGAGTGGGGGTATCCAGGGTTGGCCCTTCAGAGCCTCTTACCACACCCTTTGCCCCAGGTTTGGTGCCTGCAGACACAGGGGAGGAGCAGCTCTATGAGCACATAAAACCCGTTGTTGATGATGCAAACTTCATTGTCAAGCACATGCGGGAGAAAAACAACTACAATGAGGTGGGACCCGTGGGCATGGGGGGCAGAGTGGGCTCCTTGTGCCTCCCCACTACCCTACTCCTGGCTCTCTCCCTAGGAGAAGGATAACTGGAGCCACGTGGCCCGGACTCTGGACCGCCTCTGCCTCTTCGTCATCACTCCCACACTGGTGGTGGGCACACTCTGGATCTTCCTCATGGGCATCTACAACCACCCCCCGCCACTGCCCTTTGCTGGAGACCCCTATGACTACCGGGAGGAGAACAAGCGCTTCATCTAGGGAGGCTGGGGGGTGTTCCATGTGCCAGCTCCTGCTCACCTGCCTTGGGAAAATAAAGCTTGGTGCTTCTCGCCACAGGACAAGGAGCTGGTGGCTGCTCTCATTGTGTCCCCTGCTCACAGTGCCCAAACTATGCTGAGTATGCTGTGGAGGGTGATGCCCAACCAGGGGATGGGTGCCATTGGGTGTGCTGAGCACACTGGTCCTCAGCCATGGCTGAAAGGGGCATTTCCCAGAGGGGATGTGGTGGAACCAGCCCTGCTACCTGCTTTGGGCTGGGCACTCAGGTCAGGATGGGCTGGGGAAGGGGATGGACCTCCCAGCATGGCACCATCCCCTGCAGACTCACTGCAGTGCCATTAGTGTCCAGGTCACCCCCATCCCCATGACCCCCCAGCCAGACCCATGAGTGTCCCCCCTCCCCACACACCCCATCCCACAGTGCCTGGCTGGGGACTGAGAGGGGTATCACCTTCCCCAGCTCAGCAGTGGGACACCAGGGCTCTGGTTTCAGGTGGCACAGCTGACGTCCCCCCCACCGGCAGTGGTGGGGGACAGCTGTCACATCCTCCCCACTGAGCCAGGAATCTCACACACACACACACACACACACCCGCGATGCTCCCTACACAGGGCCTGGCAGGATTTGGACCCCCTCCCCCCCGCAGACATCACTCCCCAGGCTTATGTGATGGGATCTGCCTGTCCCTTCCCTACCTGACATGCCAGAAGCAGCTACTGCCATGGGGGGGACTGGGCACTGCTGGGGGAACTTGCATAGAAGAGGGTGGCACCCCTTTTCCATAACCCATGGACACCTGGGTTTTCTCTGAGGGGAGATGCATCCCTCTGCAGAGGACATGGGGAAACAGAGGCATGGAGTTAAATTTCCCCCCTGATCCAGTTCCAACCCCCCCTGACACAAACCGCAGAGGAGCAAACAGGCTTCACCCTGCTGGCGGGGGGGCATGGGTGGTCACCCGTCCCTCCCCAGCCCCTGTGGCTGCCGGGAACAGCTGACAGTGGCCGGGGACAGCTGTCCTGTCCCACAAGGCACCAGGCTCGGGACGGTGCGGGCGGCCGAGCGGAGCCCCAGCCCTGCGCCTCCGCCATGCGCTGCCATGGCCTCCTCCTCACCCTCTGTGCCCTGGCAGGTAAGGGGTGCCTGGTGGGAGGCCTGGGGAGGGGGACACACACACCGGTCATCCCCTGCCTTTGCCCTTGGGTGTTTGTCACCCATGGGTGTATAGTGCCATAGAATCATAGAATCATAGGGGTTGGAAGGGACCTCGAAAGATCATCTAGTCCAACCCCCAGGATGTCCCCATGCTGGCAGCCCCCTGTCCCTGTGTCCTACCCTGGAGAGGTCCCTGGGGTGGGGAATAGGCAGGGATGCACACCCCCTTGCACAATGAGACATTGACACACACCATCAGACACCCACAGCAACACCCCCTCCCTGTGCACACCCTGCCCCATCGCCTAACCTCACCCTAGCAGGTTCCGGGGCCACTGGTGGCCCCACTGTCCCCACCCCAGGGTGCTCCTGTGGCACATTCTCTCCCCAGGTGTGTGTTGCAAGAACCAGGAGGAGAGACTGTTCCAGGACCTCATGAGCAACTACAACCAGAACCTGCGCCCAGCACTGCGTGGGGATGAGGTCATCGATGTCACCCTCAAGCTCACCCTTACCAACCTCATCTCCCTGGTGAGAGACCCCCTGGTCCCCATAGTGGGACCGGACTCGCCCCCACATGTGGAGCAGTGGGCAGAGGAGGGCAGGATGCTAAAGCCATCTCCCCCTTTTCCTTCCTTGCCAGAATGAGCGGGAAGAGACCCTCACGACCAACGTCTGGATTGAGATGGTGAGACCCCTCACCTCCAGGCAGGATGCCCCCAGGCCATGTTGTCATCTCTGGGCAGTAGCCCATGGAGGGCTGGCACTGTAACCTGCACCCCCTTTTGTGGGTGCCCTGAACTGAGCCCATTTTGGGAGCAGTGTGGGACAAGCAACTCACAAGCTCCCTCACTTTGGGGACCACTATAACCCTCCCTCTGTTCCATTTTCCCTAGCAATGGTCCGATTACCGTCTGCAGTGGGACCCTGAAAAATATGACAACATCCAGCTGCTACGAGTGCCCTCCACCATGGTCTGGCTGCCTGACATCGTCCTGGAGAACAAGTAGGTGATGGGGCAATAAGGACACATCCCCACACAGGGGGAGACAGTTGTTCCCTGGGCATGGTTTGGGCCTGAGCCAACCCTTTCACCCCCAGCATCGATGGGACATTTGAAATCACCCTCTACACCAACGTGCTGGTGTCCCCTGACGGCAGCATCTACTGGTTACCTCCTGCCATATACCGCAGCGTCTGTTCCATCCATGTCACCTATTTCCCCTTCGACTGGCAGAACTGCACCATGGTCTTCCAGTGAGCATGTGTGGGCACCTTGACAGGTCCTCCTGGGACACAAGGGATTGGCATGGGATGTCCACCTTTGACATGGGGCAATGAGGCCCCAGGCAAACAAGTGACACCTACCTGTCCCTTGGCAGCCCATCGGTGGCAGAAGGCACCTTGGCCAAGCCAAGCACTCCAAAGCAGAGCTGGAGGTGGCCGGAGTGACCCAGTGTCACACTGGCAGCCTTTGCCAGTGCTGCCTGCTGCATGCCAGCTTGTGCCACCTCCCCATCGCTTCCCAGGTCCCAGACATACAGCGCCAATGAAATCAACCTGCTGCTGACAGTGGAGGAAGGTCAGACCGTGGAGTGGATCGTCATTGACCCCGAGGCTTTCACAGGTAGCACCACTGTCACCCTCCTGCCACAAGAGCATCCCACCTCAGGGGGCACCAAGCAGGCCTGGTGCCATGCTGGTGGCTGCCAAAAGCAAAGCTGCAGGGGCTATTAGCAGCTCCTGCCATTACATGGGCACTTAAGTTATTAGTGGAAGCAGGAGCGTGGGAGAGATATGTTTTTCTAACCCCCCCCCCAGCTCGGGGCTCTCACTGCCTGGCAGCCGCTCCTGGAGAGCACCGCTCCTGGGAGCTTGATTGATGCTGGGAACGAAGCTGCCACGGCCAAACGATGACGTTTTTCATCACATTTTAATTGCATATTGAAGGAACAAAACGCTTTTCGGGCAGAGAGATTTATTTTTTCATTACCTGCCCGAGCTGTGATCTTGATTGGGAAAAATCTATCGCTCCCGCAGACAGGAGGGGAAAGCAGCCATCCCCCGCATCACTCTCAGCTTCCCCCCACAGTGCCCTGGGGACAGGGAGATGGGGGGACCCCCAACCCACATATAATGCCCCGAGTGCCCCCAAGGGGCTCAACATGCCCCATATGTGCCCCCTCCAACAGCCTTTAGGGGTATTTTGCCCGGTACTCCACTCCACGGTGCTCATCTCCCTCTCCACTGGCTTTAACACCCTTCCCTTCACTGTCCTGTGGGATCCACACTGACCACCAGCCCTCCCCTTCCTCTGCCCCCCTGGGCTGTGGGGATGGCAGCCCCCATGCCCCTAGTGGAGTGGTGGGACTCACACAGCACCACTGCACATCAGAGAACGGTGAATGGGCCATCAAGCACCGCCCTGCTCGGAAAATCATCAATTCAGAGCACTTCACCCCAGATGACACCCAGTACCAGCAGGTCGTCTTCTACCTCATCATCCAGCGCAAGCCACTCTTCTACATCATCAACATCATCGTGCCCTGTGTCCTCATCTCTGCCATGGCTGTGCTGGTCTACTTTTTGCCCGCCAAAGGTAAGGCACTGGGATGTGCAAGGGAACAGTGACAGCACCTGACAGGCTCATTGTCCCCTCTGTGCTTGGAGACCAACAGTGCCATCTCTCACCCACTCCTGCAATATTTGGAGGTGTGAATTTCCAGGTACCTCACGGTTAAAGCGTCATGGCAGGACTTGGGCAGTTTAACTTTGGGGTGTGGGATATTTGCCAAAGGAGGGCAATGCCCACACCACTGCCCCATGCCAACTTCTGCTTTCCTTCTTCCTTGGCAGCGGGTGGGCAGAAATGCACTGTCTCTATCAATGTCCTCTTGGCCCAGACCGTCTTCCTCTTCCTCATTGCACAGAAGGTGCCCGAGACCTCCCAGGCTGTGCCTCTCATCGGGAAGTAAGTGATGCACAGGGACAGGGGTGCCAGCTCGGCAGTCACACCATGCCAGAGGGGTCTCTGGATGCCATGAAGCAGCCAGTGCCCAGGAACAGGACCCTGGCCCAGAAACAACCCCCAGACCAGGCAGGGCTGGCACAGGGCTACCATGTGCCTGTGTCCCACTGCTGGTCCCCAGTTTCCTGCCCAGGAGGACACAAGTAGGGAACTTACATGCCTGTGGCTTGTGGCTCAGCAGCTCCATGTGAGTCCTCATGTGCCCTCCCCAGGTACTTGACCTTCCTCATGGTGGTGACAGTGGTGATCGTGGTAAACTGTGTCATCGTCCTCAATGTCTCCCTGAGAACACCCAACACTCACTCCATGTCCCCGAGAGTGCGCCAGGTACCCACGGTCATCCCTTACCCCTTTTATGTGAGGAATGGGGTGGGTATGTAGGGGCCAAGGGCTTGCCACTTGCAGAGTGGGGTGGCAGGCATGCCTTAATCTGAGTGCAAGTCCTGGCACAAAGATGGATCCCCAGATGTCCCCAAGGGACCCCACTGTGTCACCAACCCCCTCCAAGTCACTACCAAGGACTGTGGAGGGGTGGGTGCCAACACACCTGGCATCCCTGTGGCACAAGGGCAGCCCAGAGGGATGCAAGGGGACCCGATCACACCTACTGGATGCCCCATGTGGTGGTAGTGGGGTCAGGTCCCTACAGGTGACACTGTGCCCAGGTGTTCTTGCACCTCCTGCCCCGCTACCTGGGCATGCACATTGCGGAGGAGACACCGGGGCCACCACAAGCCACCCGGAGACGCAGCTCTCTGGGGCTCATTGTGAAAGCTGATGAGTACATGCTCTGGAAAGCCCGGACCGAGCTGCTCTTCGAGAAGCAAAAGGAGAGGGACGGGCTAATGAAAACTGTGCTGGAGAAGATCGGTTAAGTACCTGTGGGGGGTTGGCACCTCTCTGTGAGGCTGGGTGATGTGTCAGGCAGCGGGGTGCTCACCAGTGTCCACTGTGCTGGCTCTGCTGGCTGTAGGACGCGGCCTGGAGAGTGGCAGTGCCCAGGACTTCTGCCAGAGTCTGGAGGAGGCAGGGCCCGAGATCCGTGCCTGTGTGGATGCCTGCAATTACATTGTCAATGCCACGCGGGAGCAGAACGACTTCGGCAGCGTGAGCTGGGGCCAGGGTGCTGTGGGACCTGCATGGGGGGCAGCAGGGCCAGCCCTCACCCCTTTCTGTGCCACTGGCAGGAGAGCGAAGAGTGGATCCTGGTGGGACAAGTGATCGATCGTGTCTGCTTCTACATCATGGCTTCCCTCTTTGTGTGCGGCACCCTTGGCATCTTCCTCATGGCTCGATTCAACCAGGCACCTGCCTTGCCCTTCCCCGGGGACCCTAAGCAGTACCTGCCACAGTGATGCCCACAGGCACTCTCCAGCCCTCCAGCTGCCAGGACCACCGGTACCAGGGGCTGGGTGCCCTCAGACCAGTCTGTCTGGTTGAGATCTCTGAGGGCACAGCAGCTCCTGATGACAAGCACAGCACTGGAGGAGGACTGGGGGCAGTGGGGCTCTGCCACCCCCCAGCAGCAGGGGTGATGGGCAAGGGGGGAACACAAGGTGGCTAGGCTAAACATGAAAGTAAAGCCTGTATCAGTCTCATGGGCTTCCATGGCATCTTTGATGCATGTCCACTGTTGGGGTACCCCTCTCAGACAGACTGGGGTGCTCCCCGAGGGCTGGGACAGGCATGGTGCCAGCCTGCCACCCCTGCTCGCTGGCCACAGACCTTAAGCCACACAGCCCTGTCCCAGCACTCCACAAGAGTCCTCAGAGACGAGACAAGGGGAACTGGAGCTGAGTAAGGCTTCTGAAGAGCTGTGCACTGGCACTGGCAGCAAGTCACATTACCCCACTGCAAATTCACAGCTTCAAGCCCAGAGCAAATGGAGCCCTGGCATCCCCTGCCATAGCAATGGTGTCAACATGGCAGGAATCATGGATATAGCCCCCATCCTGGGGCAGCAATGGAGCCACAGATGGGATTAGAGGAAGGTGATTTCTCCCTCTATTTATACCTCAGCCATGGTTGCTGGGGGCAGCTGAATTGGTCTCCTGCTCCCTGGCAAGCAGGGGTGGGAAGATCCTGAACCACCAAGGACCCAAACCCCCTCAGGGACAGGTGCCCCTCAGCATCCATCTTGCTATAAGCTCTACATTAATCCTTCCCACACTAGCACTCCCTGCCCCAAGGGATCATCTCTGTCAAGCATGGTCCCTTCCCCCCCTCCCAGCAGTGCTGCTTCCCCCCATGCCCCTCACTGACCTCTGGGGCCTCTGCAGCTCTGTCCCTGCTGGCAGGAGACACGTGGGAGGTCAGCCCAGGAACAGCAACAGGCAGCATCTGCTCATCTATGGTCCAGCTCACACCACCTGCACCCGGCTCCAGGACGTGCTCTGTCTCCACCAGCATCCCTGTCCCAGCACCAGCTGCCTGCACTGCTGCTGGGAGAAACGCAGCTGGTTACTGCCTGCCACTGGCTCCCAGCACTGCAGGCACTGATGGAGGAGGGAGGCAAACACCCAGCAGCTGAGACATCACCTCTTGGATGCCTGCAGCCTGGTCATGACCAGGAGCCATTCTTCAGCTGTGCCAGCCTGTCCATGCTCTCTGCAAGGTGGCCTTTCCTGCCCCATCCCTGGGAGATGCATGATGCTCATAGCACTGAGACCAAGCAGACACTTCGCTCCAGGCTGGCACCTTAGGCAGGGATGGTGCCCACTGACCATGCCATGAGGGCACAGAGGAGCTCACCAAAGGCCAAGTCTACCACCTGTCCTCCTGCTTGGGTCACCTCCCACAGGATAAGCCCTGTGACTGTGATCTGGGTGAGGTGCCCAGGTCCTGGGGCATGGTACTCCTCCCAGCCAGTCTTCTTGCTAGTGAGTTAAATTTCTGCATAGCACTCCTGTCATCCCCCCCCAGTGTTGTCCCCTTCCCAGCCCCACCGTGGCTGAAGGGACAGTCTGCCCTGGCCAAGTTTCCCCAGCCCTGCAAAAGCCAGGAGCTGCCATCAGCTGCCCAAACCACAGCACCAGGCATGTCCCCAGCCCCTGGGCTCTCCCTCCTCAAGAAGGTGCAGAATTAATAAGCTCCAGTCTGTCTTTTTCGGGCTGCCCCTCACTCCAGGGCGAGGAGAGTCTGAACAGGGCCAGGGACTGTCATCCATTTCTCCCCACTCTGCAGAGCTGATGCTTCTTCCAGGTGAGCTTAGTCCCCAGCATGTCCATAAGGCACAACTGGATAGGGACAAGCTCTTCCAGCCTGCCAGGAGCACACAACTAAGATAATATTCTCCACTCAAAGCAGTGGTGTTACCTATCCTCCAAAGGTCCTTTATCACACCATAGTTAAGGACTGAAACAAAAGCAGTATCCAAGATGCCACAGGCCTCAGGCAGCAACGTATCTTGCAGGAACTGGTGGGAGAACAACTTGCAGGTCACCCTGTCAAGAGCTGGGAGGAGTGCAGTGAGAGAGGAAAAGACCCCCAGCCCAGTATCAGCCCCATGTGCCCACATCCCAACAAGAAGCACTAAGAAGGGGCAACAATCCCCTTCAAGCATCCCCCAACTGCACTTCTCCAAAACCAGGGAATCCTTTCTGTTGGCTGTGAAGGAAATTTCTTCCTTAGCTCAGAAACAGCCAGTGGATCCCTACCACCTCTCCTTGAGGCCCCCAGCCAAGCCCAGCCCAGCCATCAGCCCCCATTTGACCAGTCAGAACCAGAGACACCCAAGGCCAGTGAGCCTGCCACAGCTGCCCCCCAGATCCCTGGGGGAAAGAAAATCCCTGGGGCTGGACTCCATGGCTTGAAGACGTTCAAAGCCCTGCTGCCTTCCTTAAAGGGATCTGAACAAGTTTAGGATGGACAAGGTCTTCAGGATGAGAACAAGCAAGGTCATGACTCACCACAGATTGGGGCTCCCACAGCTCCAGGCTTGCTTCCTGAATGAAGAGGATCTGAAACCTTACTCTAGAATGTGACAGAGGCTCCTTCCCCTCCCAAACAACCCTATGGCTATCTTTTCACCTCTCTTATTAGGACACAATAGACCACAATCTGAAAGCCCTGCTCAAAAAGCAATCTGTCTTCATTCCTCTCCAAACCTTAGGAGGCACCAAACCTGGGGCCTGGCACTGATACACTGCTTTTCTTCTGACCTCAGGAAAAGCTGTAGCCTTAAAGAGGACAAACTTCACATTCCAGCCAGCTCACTCCCTTTAAGGCTGAGCAAGAGGAACCAGTGCCGAGTTCCTCCAAACTTTAACCACAACCACAGCAGGAGGAGAAGAACAACGCCCCAGGGAAGGGCTCTTCCACAGCTTGCTCACAAAGTGTACTTACTTAAGGGCAAACACAGCAGGACTGCAGCATTTTCAGATTTAATAGCAAGCCCGAGCTCATCAGCACCAGCTTCGACGCAGGGCATTGGAGGCGAGAAGTGGGCGAGTAGATGAAACAGCAGAGGTGGACGCGATGCGCAGCTGGGGACAACAACAGGACTAAAGCCCTAAGTGATGTCATCTGCAAGAAGCTAAATGCTCTGTGGATAAAAGGAGCCTGCAGCTAGTATTTCAGCCTTGCCTCGCGAGGCTATTTTTGCTTAGATTGCCAAAATGTAATTACAGCTAAATCCCCCCTAACAAATACCAGAGAGCAGCAGGGGAGATTTGTATTTAAAGGGAATTTTAAGCAGTGTCCATGGTAGTACCTGATTGCAGTGGGGAAAACACTGTGCCTGGAAAATAAACATTTGGTTGAGAGCTGGTGACAAACGAGTGGCAAGTGCAGAAAAGGAACATGAGGTCTCAAAAAGCACAGAGAGGGATGCCATCACAGCCTGGAAACTGCCCCAGTCCTGGCCCAGTCAGGTGCCAGCAGGCACAAATTGCCTGACCACAGGGAGCAGTTAGTCGTCACTGTCAGTGCACTGAACCTTTCTAGAGACAGCCTAGGGCTGACCCTCATTGTGAAAAACAAACCCTTTGGAAGACTGAGTATTTTAAACTGTTTTCTCTGCCATTCCTGGCTGCTTTCAGTCTAGACTTCAATAATAACATGAGGAATTTGCAATTGGAGTCAGGAGGCTGAAGGTCTCCCGGCCCTCGAGGCCAGTAATTGTCCCAGACGTAGACTGCTAGTTCTGCAGTCATGACCAAATTGGCCCAAGCAGCCCCTTCTGGGGGACTGAGCAGAGCACGTAGGGCAGGAGATGTGCCCCATCTCTGGCACAGCCCCCCTCCTGGGCCTGACGCAAAGGCTCTATTAAAAACGAAAGGCAATTGTGCAATTCCCCAAGGAAAAGAGGAAAAGACTGGAGCTGCTAATGAGTACAATTAGCGTTGTAGTCAAGCAGAATCAGAGGAAATAATTAGCTCCTATTGTTTCCGTGGCATCTGAATTGCAGCCATGCTGGCTTTCCAGGCAACAACCCATCAGTCTAGCCTCACCCCAGAGGACAGGAGACAGGGGGTCACTCACCACCCCTATTCTGGCCACAGCTTTCATGCAGCTGTATGCCAGCTTGGGCCATCACCCTCTTCTGCTACACCCACTGGGGGTCCAGTTTCACAGACAGCCAGAGCTTCCCAAATCTCAGTGCACTCCAGAAGCACAAGTGGCCCTGCTTTCAGCCCTTCCTTGGGTCCAACACAGGGCAGCACTGCTGGCTCTCCACCAAGACAGCCAGAGTCAAGGCAACTAAGTGACACCAAGCACCTCTTTGTGCTAGTTTCAGGGAAGCTTACATCCCTCTCTCCAACTCTCTCCCAACACACGGCTCTGCTAACCAGGGAATATGAAGAAGGGGCAACAACAAAGACAGCATCTCATTTTTTAAGCTAGATGTTACATCTCTAACACCTCTGCCCATGTAACTCCACAAATATGGTGAAGCCTGGTCACCACTGGCACTTGGGGTGCTTTGCTGCTTCATGTAGGTGGGCAGCACAGGGGAAGATGCTTTAAGGAGCTGGCAGAAGCAGGCCTCAGGCCTTACCACCACCTAGAGAAATACCATACCACCAATTTTTAGACAGAGCCAAAAAAAAGAGAGACGGAAAGAAACAAAGAGACCCAATAATTTATTGGCAGAGCTGAAAGGGGGCATTTGAAAACCACAGGGCTGACTCTCCACTGGGAAGCTCCTCCCAGTTGCAGAGAGATTTATAATACTGGTATCCCTCAGCAAAAGGCTCTGACGTTGAGGCAGAATCCCAGAGATCCTGCATGTCATATATAGAGAGAGGAAAGTGCTGCAAGATGCGGCCCCAAGGGCGCGCTGCTAATTGAAAGGTTGTCCTCCCGCCCCACTGCTAAAAAAAGTTTGTGTATGACAAAATCAGCCTCTATTGTCACCGCAGCTGGAGGGCTTCGTATGGATCCTTCCTCCAAGGCGGAGTGCGAGAGTGGCCCATGAGTCCCTTCAGAGGTCGGAGGGCACTGGTGGAGACCTCTCAGTGCTTTCAACACGGAGAGAGCAGCTTAGTGCCAACTCTTGTTCTCACAATGTGATTTTTGTGTTTCGAAAGCTTGAATTATCCCTGGAAAACAGAGGGTAGAACAAGGTTAAAGATGTGCATTCCTTCAGACCACAGCAACCCTCTATTCCACCCACCTTGGCTTACCAGTGTTGCCACCCCACTATGTCCCTCAAATCAATACTTGTTAAAACTCCTAAGCAGATCTGCTTTCTAACTAGAGACCTTTCCCCTAAGTCCACCTGCTGCTCCAGAACACTCAGAATACAGGGAGATCCTGGTTCATCCCCACTCCTTGTGAAGAAAAAAGTGTCATCTCTTCTGAGCAAAGCATGTAATAGACTCTGGAAACCTCCCTGACAGACTCTGTTGTTTAAACAATTTTCAAGATCTCCTCCTTTGCAAACATGTCCTCAATGATTCTGCTTGGAGCACAAATATACCATCAGTCCAACCTCTGCCTGCCTCTGTCCCTTGTATTCAGGATCCTTTTGTCATGTTGTCAACAAGTTTAGCTCTGCTGTCTCCTACCTTAAAAGAATACCTAATCTGAAAAGGATGTTTCCCTCAAGTTTAAATATAAGAATTTTTTCAGCAGCTTTTTTACTCACAGCCACGAGTCATTGGGGCTACTGACAAAGGAAGGACTGCTGGTCCACAGCCTTCCCATGTAAAGTCTTGCAGCACATGGCAGCAATGGAAGATGGGGCAGGTTACAGAAGCCTGTGTTAATGCTCACTGCTTGCCTGCAAGCAGCAGCAATAAGCTGCATATTTACACATTCATGGAAAGGTGGTGTCTTTTTTTAAGCTCAAATGGAAACACATTATTTTGAGAGGACAGGTTTGGCAGCTTTTCCTGTAACAGGGACAGGGCAGTAAGATGACCAAACCAAACACCCAGCACACCACATCGGCAGTACTGTGTTGAAGAGTGAACGGAGCAGCTTCACAAGCAAGGTGTTCTGCAGGACTGTAAAATCATGCTTAAACCTTTGAGCTAGCATTGTGTGCTGCTAAGAGCTGCACAGCAGCTGTAACATCACAGCACAGAACATGCTGGAACATGTCCAGAAGGCAGGCTGGAGAGCTGGAGGAGCAAAAGGAAGTAAAAAACACTCTTTAGAGATGTTAAATAAGTTACTCTATGAGATGACAACAAAAAATGTCTGGAGGCAACCTGCAGAAGACTGGGGTTGCACTGCCAGCAAAGCAGGCTGTGCTGCCATTTGGAAACATGATTCAGGATTCATTAACTGGATTCCAGTTAATCTGCAACAATGGTTTGGCTTTCTGTCCCATACTGTACTTTCACCTGTTGCATCTACCTCAGGACGACAGCACATTTCACTTAGCTCTTTCTTGGACAGGCTTCTGTATTTTTTTCTCCTTTATCGGGGTGCCCCAGGCCCTCTACTCATCACTACTCTCCCTGCTCAGCATGGGTAACCCAATACAGTTGAGAGCTAAATCAACTCAGTCACTGTTTTCCTATACACTTGGCACGTTTACAGCCTTCTGAGGCTGGTAATTGATGAAGTGAGCTGGTTTCCTCTTCTGGAAGGTCCCTTGAATGTTATTTAACAACAACACCTCCACTACTAAGTGCCTGTATAACATTTTGGAAACATTGATCCTCACAAAAAGCCAAATCTGTGAGGAAAGACTGCTACTATTTTCACCCATGCCTTCAGAGCAAGCTGTGAGAACACTCTTTGCCCAAAACCATAGAGGAAGATTTTGGGCTCCCCAGTGGCCCCTCGGAGCTCGACTGTGTTGGAGCAGCTACATGCCATCATGGGGTGGGAACTAGGCAATGTACTGCTTCCTTCCAGAGGGTTCCTCTGCTCTGGCACTTGGCAATGCAGTAATCCCACTTGGCTACAACCAAATGCAACCCTCACCACCAGGTCTCTTGCTAGCCCTTTTTAAGGAGAGGGCCTGCCATCCGGAGAGTGGGCACTGGAGGGGAAAAACAATCTGAGCTGCGAGGCTCCTAACAGCCCTGAGCTCACCTGGGCTATTTTCTCTGCACACGGTCGGATGTCACTACCAGAAGTAGCAGGTGGTTTCATCTCATTAGACACAGCATTATTATTTCTAAATACAGTAGCTACTGTGTGTCCTTCCTGAAAAAGCTTTTATTGACAGACTAATTTATTCTGCTCCAGCCCACTGTCAAGAGCAAAGGCAAGTATGCCAAGATCCTGGTGCCTCTCTCATTGCCCATCACATGGATGTGCTTAGCATTCATTTACCACTCCATATCTGCTTGCAGTCAATCCTAGGCAACAGACCCAAGCTGAAGACATACCTCTCAGCCTCCTGGGACCAGGTCGAGGACACAAGTGCCTTGCACAGAGAAAGGACACATCAGCAAAAGAGCACACAGCATCACAACAGAAGATACTCAGTTAAGGGATACCAGAGTGAATGTTGGTGTCTTTGCTAAAAAAAGTAATTAAAAAATAATTTTGACCTTTGGGAAAGAGCTGCTGGCAGAATGGGCCCACCACCAGGCCCAAGAGGCAAAAGAACATGCCAGCCCACGGGAAGAGGGTTGGAAGCTGAGAGGTATGCCATGAAGTCACGTAGGAAGAAAGATGAGGCCCTACCCTGGGTGTGACAGAGGGAGGGAGAGCGTTCGATCAGCGGCCACTGCTGTTCACCAGGCCATGAAACTCCTCCCAGGCCCTGGCAAGCCAGAGGGAAAAAAAAATAAAAATGAAACAAAACCCAAAAAAACCAGCACTTCAGATCAAAGCCTTCTTAACTTTTAACGAGAGCAGAAACATTCAATGGCATTTGAAAGGCACTTGTCTTCAGAGAGCAAGGCAATATTCTCTGATAGCCCTAGTGGATAGAAGCATCCTTAAAACCCAGCCAAACATCTGACAGCGCGAGGCAGCTTTAACGTTCTGCACAGACACGAAGTGTTCCCACTGGCTGCTGCTGATACAGCCACATTAATACCCAGAGACAGGTATGACCTTCCCAGTCACAAATGGAATATCCATTTCCTATTGCTAATAAAATAGACAATATTACGTCTTTCTGGAGGATTATCACGTTCCTTGGCTGGTTAAACTCAGCCAGTTACTGGCCTCATGCTTCACCACAAACCTGCATATGCAGTAATCCCCCAGAAGGGGCTTCTTTTAATGCCACACAGCTTAGTTATTACAAAAATCTTCGATCAGGCAGCAGAATCCAATTGTTGTTAGAAAGTCTAATTTCCTATTGCAAACCTGCATTGTTTATGACGACCCAGTAAAAACATTACAGCTATTTGAAATGAAAATGTTTTCAGATAAGTTGGAGGGACAGGCCTAATGCTGCATTCCCTGGTGGAGAATGTTACTGATGGATGAAGCTAGCAGACTGAAAAATTGCTGTCTGTTTTACAAAAGCAGCATACTGAATGGCCTTCCAGGGAAAAGATGCCGAGGTTAATGTGAGCATGATTATTATCTTCTGGGATCAGAGATATCAAAGACCCTCATAGTTCTCCATGCCCAGCAAAACAGTGATGGTGCCTACAGCACATGCCAAGCCATTTACTGAATGCAGCGAGTCCCATGGAGCTGGAGGGACCTTAAAGGGAATGCAGGTCAGTCATAAACCCATACCATGCTGCAGGTTTTATTGCTGGTACTGAGCAGCTACCTCTTATCTTGTTTTCTACATTGCCTCATCAGGCCACTGCAACACGACAGGAGTCCTGAAATGGAAATCCTGTATTAGCCAGCATCAGTGCCAAAAGCAGACCACCAGCGTGGTTCTTACCTGAGCCTCAACAGAGTCAAGCTCCCAAGTTGAGAAAGCAGCTCAGGTGTCATATGCTCTTTCCCAGCCAAGTCATAACGCTAATAAACACAGAGTACACTGGCAGAGTGCCTGCCACATCCACCCTCACAGACTGTACACCACATACAGGCAAGTCTAGTTGGGACCCCAACAAAGAGGGCACAAGCAAGAAGCCTGTCACTGTGGTACACAGCTCGGAATTTTTGACACTGCCTTCCCAGACCACAGGACAGCAAATCCCTTTTATGAAAGAGCTCAAGGTGAAACTTGTAAAGATCACTGCCTTCAGCACCATCACTACAAGAGCAGTGAGTGGCAAAACACTACAGTACTTCCCACTCCACTCTGACAAAACTTCCAAGCAGCAACTGAATCTCCATAGCCCTCCAAGTCCCAGGCTCCTAGGATCTATCAAGGTACCAGACACTGAGTACAACTGTCTCCCTCCAGAAGAAAGGTTGGGGGAAAAGAAGCCCTCTTAGCTGCTGCATACAGGTTGGAAAGCTATGCACATAGTTCCAGCCCTGCTGAAGTCTCTACCTTCATATTTTCCATCCAGCCTCCCATGCCTTGTATTTCTACCACATTTCCATCACCCAAAATGACATCTTCTCTCTTTCTTCTCCCACAGTTGTCCCCAAACTTGTAACTTCTGTTCTCTGCAGAAGGGACACAAGGGCAGTATTTGTCAACATAATCGATAATTTATTACCCCTTTCAAATAAAGGAGTTCCCTGTTCCAACATCCCAATCACATCATGCACACAGTCCATCAGCTGCCAAGTCCTTCTCAGAGACAGAGAGAAAAAGCTCTTCCAGCCAAGAATTTTTAAGCCAAGACCCTCATACATATTATAGTACTAATTACTCCCAACTATCTGCTGACTTGACTGAAAAAATCCACCAGGATGTGTCTGCCCTAATGTACCTAAACTATGCTAGCAGAGCAGACTGCTCTCCATTTCGTACCGAACAAGGCTGCCAGTTAATTTTGTCTGGCAGAATCTTTACGACCTGTGACGTGCCAAAGGCACATTGCCAGGAAGTCTAAGAGGTTATTTTTATGTATAGACATTTTTAGTACCTTATTGCTATACTGTCTGCGCGGCGATCAGATACTCAGTGAATTGATCCCCAACACTTAGCTTATCCCCATTGAACAGATGGGAAATGGAAACATTAGCAGGCTAAATAAAGCCAACCAGAGCTATTCTTCCACACTCGTTCCTGACCCACAACTGCTGAAACTTCCTACCCTCTCCCCCACTGCCCAGGGTGCTCCCTTTATCCCCATCAACTAAAGTGGGGGGAAAAATGCAAAAAGGAGCCATTATCAGAGACTGCAGCAAAAAGAGGAAGAGAAGCCACTTCAAGGGACTTTCCAAGTCACCACTGTGCAAGCAGCACCAGCTGTTTTCTCCAACTATCCTCAGTCTTTAAGTCCAAGCAGTTCCCCTTCAGTATTTCCATGCCTCCTTACCAGAGCTCACAGTGCACGCTGCCCCCAGAACTGTCACTATGGTCTGACCCTTCCACCAGCCTGCATGTAACCTCCCAGCACACCGACCACTCACTGCACTCTGCAGGTACGGTGTCCAGAACGGCACAGCCTCTTCCTGGGTGCTCCCCATGCTCTGTGAAATTTGTTCAAAGCCAGTCAAAAACTCTGTGACAGGCCTGGAAACCAATAACTTAAAAAAAAATGTAAGATACTCTTCTAGCCTGAAATAATTATTTCACATATCTGGCCGTATCTGTAGCAAAGGCAATCATGGCAGCCATTGTGACTTTGAAATGAACATATCTGAACTGACCTCCTTGAAAAAAATTATGAAAAAAATAGGTTATAGTCACTTATTTGTTAAGAGAGAGGCCACCAAGATAAGGAAGCCTTTTACAAAGTCATGGACACTTCTGAAGAAAGCACACTAAGGTGACAGAGTATGGATCAACAAACCCATCACTTCAAAGCCCAGGTGTACGGAAGTGCTCCTAGACTTGCAGCACCTGAAATTATTATTGGAATCGAAGAATGGAGTGATAAATGAATTAAGCCAGCATTGCAAAGACTTAGAAGGACAGCTATCAGATCTGGAACCTTACCATTCTCCTCTAGCTTTTATTCCTGCTCTCAGACTTGAAGGAATCGGAGTGAAACAACGCAGCTCTCTAGAGCTGGTGAGACCCAAGGCAACCTCCCTTCCCCTAACAAGCATCAGACAATGTGCATGGGTCCCACTTGCAAACCAATTAACTTTAGACAAGGTTGACCCTGCTCACACCACTAAAGATACTGTCAAAGGCAAAGATGACACAACTAGGACAGTAGCACTGAGGATTCTTCCGAGGTCTTGGAAAATAGCAAGCAAATGGAAAACAGTGCTACAAAACCATAACAAGAGTTACAAAACTCTGATGTAAGAACGTAAGACTTCTCAAAAGCACCTCACCACCAGCTTACTGTCTCTCAAACACTGAACTCACCAAACACCTGCCACTTCCATGGTGATTTCTCTTCCTCATTCCTCACTTGATTTTGTTATTCCTCACTTTTTTTGTCCCAAGACCCTTGCCCCTGCACTCTTCTTACAGTGCATACTCTTATTCCCTCCATAGGGTACCTGCTTGTTTCCTAGCTAAAACAGTCTGAGGACATTTCCTCCAACTGCCTGTAGTGAAATGAACCCAGTGCCAGCCCTATTACGATCAACTATTCTTCTCATTTACTCGAGCTGTCCCATTAGTTATCAGTGGTGACTTTGAAGGGAAAGAAGAGTTTTATACCCCGCTCAGCTCTCACTGCAGCAGGCATTTACAAATAACCGAGGCTTTCTTTTCAGAAAAGGTAGCCTTGCTTTAAAGCTGACAGGACAATCCATAAAGTCACACAGAAACCCAAGTATTTCCAAACCAGCCAGCTCAACAGCATCCTGTGCTATATGGCCACAGGTCTGGTCTCTTCTGGCACATGAAGTGATATTGTTGAATCCAGGGATTCCTGGATGGTACTGCAGGTGGGAGCTCTCAACGCAGGAGATGGTCACTGACCACACAATCACCAGTGCAGAAAAGCAACGCTGATAACCCCAGGGACGGCAACGGTGTATGCAAGACAGCCGAGCAATTCATGCTGCAATGCTCAAAAATCAAACTTTACAATGATCCTTTTCCATCCACCCCTCTCCCAGCTGCAGTTCATTCACTAAAGATACTACAGATACCTGAATACTTTCAGTCATTTTATTGAGACACAAACAGACTGTGGTCAGCAACATTACACTTTCAAAGCAAGCACAGTGCACCTCCTAAGGCAGAAAGAGGCTGTTCTTAATTTTTTATTTCTTAATTCCAAATCAAAAGGAGTGCCACTGTCCATAACCCACTGTCACTACTGGACCATGTCACCTACAAGGTCAACAATGCTGATGAGCAGAACCTATTAAGTTGTTCACTACATCCAAGTGCATATCTCTGGGTCCACCTCCAAGGGAACAAAGAGAAGTGGTTTCTCTCCAGCTACTGAAGCAAGGTAGCCCATAAAATGTCACATATGTTCTTTCAGGTGCGCAGCACTGTAACATCTAAGGTACTATAAATCCCCTGGAATTAAGCTAAATCCAAGAGATTGCTCTAGCTCTTCTAGCAAGATTGGAAATTAATACAGGCTAGGCTGACCCTTCCACTCGCTGGGATTTAGGCAGCTTGTCAATATCACAAGCAAGAGAAAGGACAAACACAGGAAAATTGCAATGAAAGATCTGCTTATCTAGCTAAATGCACAAGCCCCACCACTGAGAGCAGGAAGGACAGAATGCAGAATAGCTCCTTGGAATAGCTGTGAAGCAACAGATACTTTTCAAACACAGCTTGGCAGCACCACTGCTTTCTGAAACAAAGGGGGCTGCAGCCTCACTGACAACTCATGAAAAATGGTGTCTAAAAATGTGTTAATACGAAATGCATCATCACAAAAGGAATCTATAAAACCTGAAACACAGGGCTCAGGTTTCACAGTGAGGGGCAGGCTAGCAATTTCTACAGAAGCGGTCATTTACAGCATGTCAAAAACTAATCCAGGTCAATTCACTACCTAGAAGTCAAGGTTTTGAGAAACGCCTGTTCTTTTCTTGCTAAGCATGCTCCCTTCCCCAAAGCACAATCAATGCCAATCAAACCCTGCACATGAGCAGAGCTCTAGTGGAGAGATGCAGCCCATACAAATGAAAAACACCACAAGTCCCCCTAGAAAGGCAGCCCTGACAAAGCCTACAGCACGGCTCTTCCATTAGAGCCTTTCATAAAACACAGCCAGAGTGTGAATATAGAGTGCTGCCTAGAAAGCCCTTCGAGTCATAAATCACATGGTACATGTGCCGCATAAGTGGAGTTTATTCATGACGGACAGTATTTCAACAGGGCTTGATAGATGGGTGAGGAAAAGGAGCCAGACTTCATGCAGGATAGAACCAGTTACACAAGAGATTCTTCATTAGTGAGAGAACCTTAATGATATGAAGCACAGCCAAGCAGAGTCAGACTGAAAGCTGGGGCTGTCCTGCTCTTCTCTGTCAATAAAGCAGGCGCTGTCACTTCTCTGCAGCTGCTGCTGCCTGCTGGTACCAGGTGAGGAAGGCACGAGAAGCTGATCCACACACTGCTACACAGAAACTCCACAGACCAGCAGTTCTGCTCTGAATTTACATCAGTGCCATCAGAGATGTTAGATGGCAGTGCCATCAGGCTGCTGCAGCTCGAGCAAGGCAACGGGGAAAAAAAAGAGCTCTCATGACCCCCTATGTGGCAGAAGGTTAATTGCTTAGATCTACCTCACTACGACACCATCAAACCAAATGCTGCCTATCCCTCCTACCCACAGAAGAGCAAGTGGGAGACAAGCCAGTCCACCCCCATTAAAGAATTGCTCCCAACTGTAATTTGAGCTACTAAGCTTGATTCCTCAAACACCTGTTATTCATGGACAAGCTCATTTTGTACCGTACGTCAGCAGTACAAAATGAAACTTCAATGCTATGCAGGAAGAGGGGGCAACAAGTGTGGCATGTTACACACTGGTAGGGAAGGAAGACCATGATACCACCATCACTCAAGGAATGACACCTGCCAGAGCAAGAAGAGTTACAAACATCACTACAGCAGCATTCTCTGTACTAGGAAGTGCTGGTGGCAATAGCTCATAAGGGAAAAGCCACAGCACTTCCATTCTAAACTTGCTACACAAAGCACCACAACTTAGGAGAGCTGCCTCAAGAAAGCCTTCCCTACAGAGACTGAGAGAAGTCAAACACTTCACTCCTCCCACCAGAAAGCCACATCACCACAGTCTGCAGTCTGCTACTGCTGAAAAGGAGTAAAATATTCTTTTATCATGCCATCAGAGCACTTCGCTATCTCGTAACAGGTACAGACAGTCGATAGTGCCCTCTCCTGGCAACAAGTGCATGAGAAATCATGAATAGGAGATTTCAAAAACAGAAGTGGGAACTTTCAGAAACCAAAGCTGCCTGGAAAGGATTCAGTTTAATTATAATAATTTCTCCTTCCCTTCTCTTTCCCACACACACAGGAGAGAGCGCCACAGGGAACACTAGATGTCTATAAGTAGTTAAATCAAGTCCTGTATTATTGCTAGTGACCCACACTCAAAATTGGCCACAACTGGAAGCCAGCTGTCTGCTAAAAACAGGATTGATCTCACCAAACTTTCTGACAGCACACTGATGACAGCATGATTATCTGGAAAAGACAAGCTAGAATAATGAAAGGAAGTAATGAAAAGTACTTGCCCTCTGATTATAGGCTAGATTAGCAAGCTCACTGCTCTACCAATGCCTTATTAATTTGCTTTGCTTCTTTTTCCAGGTATACCTTTTTAAGTGTGAATTTAACCAATATGACCTAATCAGTGTATTGGTTTACAACAAGCTTAAGAAAAAAAAATATTACATTATTCACCTCTGTCTAATACATTCCTATACATGCAATTTTTTTGTCACTTTGTGGGAAATAAAAGTCACCCTAAATGGCATGGTATGGTAAACAATAATAGGTTTATTTAAAAATACAGCTGTCCTCTCTCTGTACCATGATCTTTTAGTCTTGTTAAAGAGCCTCTGTCACTAGGGCCTGGAAGACCTAATATACGACGTTTATTATGATTAGAAATCATTTGTACAGCACTGTAAATTCACACAGCACTTTCCCAAGACCATTTATAAGCCTAATGGCACTATAAATCCCCGTTAGCTTCCGCACTTTATTCCCCAGAATCTCTATTTATTCAAATGATCTTGTCGTCGTCCCCCCACTGCAATTTTGTCTTTGAATACATCATGCCACAGTCCCACACTGGGCTGCCCATCTCCAAAGCGAGAGGCAGGGTGGATTTCTAACAAAGCCCTGGACTACGCACTTCAAAAAAAGAAGGCTTTGCTATTAGAACCCAATGGCCCTGACAACAGCACAACAATGACACAGATATTTGGCTTTCAAAGCGCACTGGCAGCAACTGCTGCTGTTTGCATTAGTGTTTGCAGCACGCAGCGCACAGCCCTAATGCAGACAAGCACCCCTCTTGGTTCTTGCAATCTGTATTAAATTGCTCAAGCACGCATGCAACCAGCAGCAGGCCCTCCCCGGCAACCAGACGTACTTGATGCTGTCGGTGTGTGTTTTATATTCCATGATGGTGTTGGGAGGTAGGTTGAGCACTCTTCGTAACGTATCGCGGATCCGTGCTGTCGTGGCCTGGTCGCTGGCTGTCTTGTTCCATATCGAGATAATATCCTCCTACAGAACACCAAGGAAGGGGTAAGCAGATGGCACTTTTTGCAGCCCTGCCAAACAGAATCACATGCCAGTTCTCAGAAGCACTTACCTGGAATCGGACAGAGACGACTGCCCCACAGATTTCCTCCCCCACCATAAACTGCTCTCCCAACATTGCCAGAATGAGATTCTCCCAGCATCGTGATGCTAAGCCCTTTCGCAGACGGATAATCCATTTACCACCATTTTTGTTGGCATCATCCTAGGAAGAGGGGCAAGAAATCAATTTGTTTTCTTCTAGCTATTTTTCTGTTTCCCACAAGAGAGCAGAGCCACAGACAAGAGCAGATATTGATTGGGTGGGGCAAGGGACAAAATGGAGGTATTTTCAAGGAAAAGCATTTCACTTTTCCCACACACAAGCAGAGACAGAGGTACACCACTTGTTCTGAATACAAAGCATTTGAAACAAAGACTCCCAGCATTCCAGACGAAGCTCTATGCAAGGAATATTTGAGCTCTAGTGTTTTGATTCCACTAGCAAAAACTAATACCAGCCTACGAATCTGTGCACAGAAGCAGAGGCAAGGAACTTAAAACTATTTCTAAAGCCTAAACTAGTTCCCCCTTTGTCTGATCAATCCCCTGTATATGTTCTTCTGCTTGTAGAACAGGAAAAATCCCTCATCACAGAATGTGGAAGACAGGGAAAGAATTCACAAAGTGATATTTAAAAGTAAGTGAAAAGTTGAAGAACACTTTTGTTCCACACTTCCAGGAATGGGCTCACAAGTTGTGTTAATACCAAAAGGACCAGTCCCTTCTCTAGGAACCACTGACATGACCACACATCCACCATACAGCTGGATATTTGTTCCAGACTGCAGGGAGCCAAGGAAATAACAAAAAAATGACAGGAGAGAGTAAAGAAAAAACTTAGGCTAAGCACCCAACCTGTCACCTCAGTATTGTGATTCTATATGTTGCACTTGAAACAAGAGCCGAAAGCTGCTACAGACTCCCCAGCTTCACAGAATGCACACCTGCATCAAACAGCAGCTCCTCCTCTGTGCAGAACGCTGTGGCATTCTCTTGTACAACACTGTAGCTGGGAAATCTTATAAGGTGAGAGGGGAACAAATTCCATCCAAAGCCCAAGAGAGAGAGGTAGGGACAAGTCAAGGAGGTGGCAGTTAGGAAGGGAAAGGGAAGACAGGTCTAGGACAGAAACAGAGAACAGAGGGTAAACTCAGAGGGGACTGACCAACACAGGACATCCCTGGCCAAATAACCAGCAATCCCCTATGCCAAGCTGGGACACACCTTAAGTCACTAGGCAAGGCAGCCCAACGCTTTGTAATGAACGGTTAATTTTATTTTAGCCTTAAAGCTTATTTAGGGCTCAGATAAAGCTGAACATTTGTGCTCTCAGAGGCAGCAATTGCTAGCAAAGCAATCCTCAGCAAACACAGAAGTGCCAGCATAATAGTAGCATTCACCAGACTCCCAGTTTTCAGGTACGTGCTAAAGCTTGAACTGAAAGGGGAAGGCACCAGCTCCAGGCAGACATCAAAGCATGACAGCAGCCACATGCAAAGTGAAGAATCCAAATCAACACCAGTTCTAGGAATGTGGCATACTCCCATGAGATGCAAACTTTCTGATGAAGTGTCTTTGTATTCCAAGTTGGGAACATCACACTCTAAGAATTACGCTGTCTAGGCTTCAGCCTTTAAGCAGGAACTTGGGTTTTACTCCTCAAGCTTTCCACAGCGACTAATGGGGGTCAGAAGACAAATTGGTATTGCTCAAAATATTTTTAAGCAGGTTCATGGCCAGAAAGAGAACAGTGACTGGGAGGCAGATGTTGTATTGTGTGTTTTATGGTTATTGTTAGTTTTCTTTCAGGTTAAACAAGCTTTGGTTCAGTCAAGCATTTGATTTCCCTTTACCAGAATAATAATTATCTGCAGGCTAGTAAATCAACAGGGCACATTACACTTAGTGCTTCTGACTTTACCCAGAACAGGCACAGATGGATCCAGAAAAAGATCAGAGCTACAAATATACAAATATATGCCTACAAAAATGACAGTAAGTAAGGATTACTTGGAAGAGAAAGGAGCACAAACAAAGCCCTACAAAGTAAGCAGCAAAGGGGAGGCCAGAAGCCAGATCCCAGATGCCAGGTCCTCTTCTATAAATACAAGAAGCAAATGGAGCCAGAAGTTAAAAAAGAAAAAAAAAAAGAAAAAAAAAAAAAAGAAAGGAATCTATCCAGTCCTATCTTAAAATGGCTACAGGAAAACGCTTTCTAGAAACGCTGGTATCATTAACTTGCGGACTCTCTGGTTCACACATTACCAGAGCAGCTAGCTCACTAGGAGTCCAAAGAGGGTTAAACGTTTTATATAAATTGTATTTGCAGTAACTGGCTATAAAACACCTTGCTTAAAATAATTGCCAGCTAGGGTCACATATAAATTTCTCAGGACCAAGCAGCATAATTAGGTACTTCAGAGCAACACATAAAATTCTCATATTGTGAATGGTATTGGTCATTGCTGGAAGCAAGCCAGGAACTGGAAGAATGATTTGCTGGGCAAAGATTTTTTTTTTTTTTTAATTTTTAACAGATTTGGATAGGAATGAGCAGAAGCAAACTAAGTGCCCTGGAATTAAAAAAAAAAAAAAAAAGGAAACAAAGGGCTAACTCTTCTTTCCATTTCCAGCTTCACATACAGCTGTTGTCTTTTAAACACATGCTCCTCTTCCTTCCTTTTCTGAAAAATGAGTGTTGGTTTCTTATAAGATTTTTTTTTAATTCCACTTACAGAGGAAAGCCTCACACTGCTGTCACTGGATAAAGCTATAATAAGGGGCAAGTGCCTATATTAGGAGACAGAAACCTTAGCTGGGGTCTCCCCTTTGTTGGGCTCCAGGCAACATTGCACAGAGATCCTCTGGACCCACAGGCAAAGACAGTTCTGCCACCTTTGGGGGAGTGCAGGTAGCAACTCTGTGGCTCTTCCCTCTCCTGTGCCAGCAGCTCAGAGGACTGCTAGGTTACATGGGACAGAGTTCTGAGGACAAGTTTATAGGTAACCCAGAAGAAAGGACTGCACCCAAGAGAAGCCTGGAGTGCCATTTAATGACAAGAGTCCCTTCACTGTAGAAGGTTCCCTCCAGAGTACTCCGGGAAAATACCAAGGCAGAAAGCAGAACTCCAACTCACCTCCCACATGGGTTTGATCCCTTCTTTGAAAAGATGGAAGTCACTATGGCCTGTCAGGTCCCCAGGACGTACCATGTGACTGTAAAACCTCCAGAACTGCTCCACCTGCAACGCCAGGAACCACACAATGAAGCTGTTCAAACTGTTCACAGCCAAGATTCCCATAGAAACAGGCTTAACTTCCTATACCAGGTGCCCAGAGCCACCTTCCTTCTCTTCTGTTCTACTTTCTTGTCACAAGGGTGTCATTTAGCTGTCCTAGTTTTGCTGGGATAGAATTATAGAATCAATTTTCTGTTCAGGGAAGCTACAATTTCTGAGAAGACTGCAGCACCCAATTTTGTGAGAACAAAGGTGATAAGACACTTCATTTAGTTTGTGGCCAGCCACGGTATGTGGGTTTTCATGGTGATCAAGATCTTCAGCAGTTCTGAGCTAGCCAGGTAATGGGTGAGGAGGAGCAAAACCCAGGGCAGCTGACCCGAGCTGGACAACAGAAGTATTCCATACCATAAACATCACTCCTGCTATAAATTGGGAAGTTTGCTGGGGATGGGGCTCTTCCTCAATGGCTGCCATCCCTGGAGGGTCTCCTTGGTCGTTCTGCCCCCCAGGCTCTCCCCTGTGCTGTGAATGTTGGGCTCTCCCTGGAGCTGTGGTGCTCACAGTGTTGGACACGTGGCACCCACTGCTGGGAGCACACAGCTCTCCAGCACTGCGTGGGCTGAGTATAACTTTCTGTTTCATACAGCACTAGGATTAAGAGTAGTTCTCTGTTATTGTTTCATTAAATCTGTTTTCACTTCAACCCACGGGTCTTCTTTCTTTTCCCAGTTCCCCTTCTCGGGTGGGGGTTTGTCATAAGGTGATAGAACAACTGCCTTAAAATAGACACTAGGATACCCAGAGGCAGCTGTAGGATCAGCACTTGGGTGCCTGTTTCTGCCTGGCTCTGTTACCAGATGACCACCTGAAATTTTCCACAGGTGTTTCTAAAGTCACTTAGGTTTATCTGAAGAAGCCTGTGCTAAGATAACTGCTGCTCTGGAGAACAGTTCCAAACATACCTTGTAAATCCTACTGCCTAAACTTTCAGTCAGTGGACATGTGTCAAGTGCATTGGCCTCAGCCAAGCCTCTCTACACTGTAGACATTAATTCTGCATTAAGCACTGCTCTGCAACCATCGAGACCGCAGGAACCTCCAAATGAGACTTGTTTAATATTTAATTTTACAGTATCAAATTTTAAGACAAAAGACACATTCTGGTGCTGGTTTAAGATCTTAAGGCACCATTCAAAGCTTTTATTTAAGTGCCTATTATTTCCTTTTACAATCTGCCATGGTACACTCGGGCCATTTTACTTGGACCAGGTTCCATTCTGGCATCCCTGTGTCTATTTCAGACAAACTGGCCAGAAGGCAAGGGAATTATCTTTTCTAATTCTTAAAAATAACTTATTTATCCTTTGGAATTCTCTGGATAAGGAAGATTTTGAGAGGTTGGATCTTTAAAACAAAACAAGACACTGGAAGAGGTTATACTCATTACTACATTGTAAGAGGACTCTACACAGCAAGACAATAGCTATTAAGCAGATCTACAGTGAAGCTGGAGGGGTCAGACACCATCCCAAGTACTTTATCAGAGACCTCAATGACTTGGGTCAACACTTGGAATTCTACTCCAACCTCTGACCTCTGCCATCCAAGCAGGAATTTGCTTTTATAGCCAACAAAATTATGAGCCAAGACTGAGGTGGGGTCAGAAGCAATCTACTTTTGTCAGGTACATTCAAATGCAGTGAGGAAATTACATTACACGTCAAGTGAAAATGCCCTCTAGTGGTCAGCATTTAAAAGCTTTCAGAGCTTTCTACTGGAAAGCAAAGAATAAATTTGAACCCAGATTTAGGCTCAAACAATTCCTTATGGAGCTTGTTCTTCCTCCTCCTCAAACAGAATTTGGAACCAAACATTTATCAAATCTGCTGGCCAGCTTCCTTCAACCCTAACTTAACTGTGTAACTTCCAACCCACAAAAGCAACCACAAAGTCTTTGCAGAAAAGGACAACAGAATGTGTGAAGCTTTTCCTCTAAGGAGTTAAAATCCATGTTAAGTCTACACTGATTTAACAGAGAGAATAAAAAGTTATTGCCAGATCATCATGCACAGCCACATTTTTTATTCACTGAACTAAAAGTACTTGCTCACACAGGGGAATGGGAGCAATAACTGCCCATGATTCAATCAGGCTTAGACAATACAATCCAGCTGTCTGGCCAGGCATATTTTTGCAACCTCCAGAAGGGATAAAGGGATATTTTTACCAATTCTCATATTACAGAGATAAGAGATTTACTGCTGGGCAGAACTCACATTTGCAAGGGACCCTGGAAAATATGGACAAAATACTAGATAATAATAAAAAAAAGAATAATAAAGAAAAAAGCAGGCAACAGTCTTCTCAGCCTTAAGAATGGCATTCTTTGTGGTGCCTGTACAAGAGAGACACATTTTGCTATGTATCTTGGGATCTTAATGACAGTTTTACGCTGCCAGTATCATGCAACAGCTCAACACTACAGGATACACTCCGTTTCTTCCAGGAGTAAGAAAGAGGGGAAGGGAAAAGGGAGAGAGCAGTTTGCCTTTCAATGAACTTCACTACAACACCAAAACGTACCTCAGTCATCACTTCCAGACAGGCAACAGGCCACCAGGTGCTTGTACATACAGCACACCAGATGCTTGTTCCAAACACAGTCTTTGTGGTGGAAATAAAGGCAAGGGGAAAGTGTGTGGGAGGGGAACTGTACAGTCTTTGCTTCACAGCTACACTGCACTCAGAAAAACTGTTCTTTTCCTTCTCTTGCTTACCTGTCAAGTTCTGCTCCAGCTATCGTATTTCAGCTACACGGGAGTTATTTTCCTTTTCTATTATTATTCCAGCTACCACCATTACTGCAGGCACAGATGTCTAGCACAGGGCAGAGGAGAACTGCTTAAGACATCTCACCTGCTGTAGGTAATTCAAGAACCTGTGCATAAGCCATGGCAAATCCCTCACTCCCCTCTGCTCCTGACAACACGAGCACAGCCTGCATGTGCATCCACCCACCACACAGGGTGTAAGCCAGCCAGGATGACCACACCATGTGCCCAAGTGACAAAGGACAACAGGGATATACTCACGGAGGCAAAGGTGCCAATCTGTTTGATGTTCTGTTCGTAGCTCTGTGAGCTGGTAGGCCTCCCGGGAGTTCGTCTGGAGTACCAGAAGGTGTAATTATACTGCAAGGGGTGCTCAGCTGGCCCTGGGACAACAGCCTGCAGAACAGAAAAGCTCTTTTACCCCTTATAATCTCCTCTAAAGAGGGTCACTCCTCTAAAAGTCACACAGACAGCATCAGAAGTCCAGGTGTTCCTGTCCTCTCAGACTATAAAGCAAACAACCGATCCTCATTTTTACAGAAAAAATGCTATCTCTGTTAATTGTCTGAAATGGAACATTACACAAACAGCACTGGACCATTTCAAAGAATGTTAGAAACTTGCAGTGTAGAGATAGCTACAGAAGTAATAACTTAAGCTCAGGAGATTGTCACACAAAAAGCAACCTTCATAAATCTCAAAAGCAGCATTAGAGAATTCTCCTTTAGCTGTTCCTACCTCAAAGGAAAAAAGACAAACTGGAAAGGACAATGCAAGAGTTTTAACCTTTTCAAATGAAGGGAAAAAAAAAGAACCACTCTCCTCCTTGATTCAAACCATGATTCAAAAGCAATTATAACTCTTTGGTGACACAAATACCCTTAAGCAACCAACACCCTAAACTCTGGGAGAATTAGTCTGTCTCAGAACTCGTTATGTCAGCTTTGGCAGAACCCATCACTAGCAATGAGCAGTGGTAATTTTTCCATTTCTAAAACATCAATTTCTGATTAATCCATCTTCTAACAAACACAAAAGAGGCTAACTAGAACTCACTACCCAAGAGTCAAAACTGACAGAAAAAAATCTCTCAAAAGCCTTCATCTTGTATCACTTGATATTGTCACAGGACTAACTATGGTTTAAACCTCTACTTTCTTCTTGTAGATAGTATTCTTATAAGAATTGCATTACTTTAGACAGAATAGCTTTCCCAAGCATAAGATAAAAATACCCAGGATGGCTTTTTGTGTAGCCTTCGTAACTCAGCTACACTACACCCAGAGACTCCATCTAAAGCTATTTCAACAGTGGCACAAACACAGCCCGGTAAACCAACTACAAGGCACTACTCCCCTGCCAACCAGCCCTTCCCCAACATGCTCTTCCAAACATTTTTTTGCAGAAAATAAAGCTTTATTTCTCATTTCTATTCAGAAGTGTGGCAGAGCACTAGCTGCATTTGTCAAGGGAGCATTCACCCCTCAGATTATATACCATCAGAAACTACATCAAATTATCCAAATTCTAACCTAGCCCCTCTGTCTTCATTAAAACAGCACGTTAAGTGACCACAGCCCACTAAGACACGTTTTCCTTGTCCCTGAACTGAGGACTGACTCTCTATCACATCCTTAGCCATGGAATGCAGGCTCCAGCACCGTACCTTCCTCTTGGTAGTACTCTGGGGTTTCTCACGATCGTTCTTTTCCTTCTCACTGTCTTTCTGTGTGTTATTCTCCTCATTCTGGTCATGGTCTCCACTATCATCATCTTTCAAACTGATAAAAAAAAAAAAAAGAACACAGGAAGTGAGTCTCACGTCTCGCAGCTGAGAAAGTTCATACCAAGCCCCAGCAGCTTCTGCTTCTAAGCTCCTCCACGGTACAAAGGCCACCAGTGTTTGGAAACCTACACTTGACAACCCGCACAGTAAAAACTACTGCTGCTTTGCATGCCCAGTGACCATCGCAGGCATCTTAGGCACACGCTTTCTAAGCTGAAGCAAGCAATTTGCCTTTTCGGAACAGGCTCGAGCAGTTCATACGACAGACAGCTCTGCCACAGGGATGTCCAACTCCCAGCAGGATCCCTGACCGCTCAGGCGGCAAACAGCAAGCCCTGCCACTGCCGCTCTGCCGCCTGCCTCCCGCCCGGCTCCCCTCAGCCTAGCACAGGCAGCCCCTCAGGCACCACGCCGGCGCCCCGCACCTCGCAGCTCTCTCCGCCCGCCCCATTCCCCGCGAAAGGCCGGAAAAGAGCGAGAAAAGGGGCCAAAAGGAGCCCCGCGACTCCCCGGCCGCTGGGCCCCGCGGCGCTGCCCGGCCCCGCCCGCCCCGCCGCGAGCACCGCCCGTTGCCCCGCGCGCCCTGCGGAGCGGGCGGCGGCACCGGGCACGGCCGGGCCGGCACGGGGGAGGCACGGGCTGTGCACGGCCCCGCCACTCACGGCGCCCCGCCCGACCAGAGCCGCGGCGGGCGGCCCCGGCGGGCAGCGAGGCCGCGCAGCCCCCGCGCGCCGCGGGGACCGGGCCGGGCCGCGCCGCCGACTCACGCGTCGAATTTGTTGTTCATCGTCGCTCGCTGCCGCCACCTCCGTCCAGCTCAGCGACTTCCGCCCCGCCGAGTACGCTCCCCAAAGCCTTCCGCCGCTTCCGGCGGCGCGACCAGAGCCGCCCCGCGCTTCCCCCCGGCTCCATAAGCCCGGCGCACGGCGCGGAAGGAGAACGCTCCCGGCCGCCATCTTGAGGGCGGGGTCCCGGCCGCGGAGCCGCCATCTTGAGCGGGGCTGGGGGCGAGCCGCCATGTTGGGGGCGGCGGGAGGCGGCGGAGGCGGGGCCCGGCGGCGGGAGGCAGGGCCCGGCGCTCAGCGCGGGGACGCGGCCGGCGGGCTCAAGTACCGTGGCTTCTTATTCATAATGTTAGTTTGTCTCTGGTAGCTACGGGGTCTGTCCAGCTCGACCCCCGAGGGGACAGGCAAGCCCCGGCCTGACGGCGAGGCGCCATCGCTTCAGCGTGCAGGCGGGGCTGGTCTCCGCACAGGCCGCTCGCCAGTGTTTCTCACTTCATCCCGTGAACAGATCTGTTGGGATCTACAGCTCAGTGCTACGGCCGCTGCCCTGCTGGAGACGTGGGTAGGAAAAAAACACAACAGTGAAGAGCCTGCCACGCCTAGACTGTTAGTCGATGGTAACGGCCAGCTCACAGAGAGCAGGGCACACAGCCCCGTCTTCCTACCGCCTCTTCTCACACTATTAATCCATTTCCAGGTTACCTCGTGAGCAGAATGTCTTCCCATAGCATTTTGCAAACCTCTGACCAATAGTTTCTTCTGTCTGTCAGAATCAGTACATAGATTTCTGGCTCCTGTAGTTTCTGTTTCTTCACCAATTTGTGATATGGAGAAAGTCAGAGGAAATCCATAGCCTGTAGGTCAGGAATATGAAAAAATGGTATTCGACCTATGTAAGTCACAACATGTCCCTGGTTACTTTAGTATCTGAGTATACGAATCCTTGCAAAGCACAGGAATGAGATGCTGACACTCCTGTTTTTACTATTTGGAAGCAAAGGCAATGGGTTTCTTGGCAACATCCCTGAAATCACTGAAGTATGGCAGAACAGGGAAAAATGGTTTCCCAAGTCCTGCGCTAAATATGCTAACCACTGGAACTCTCGTCCTGTTGTTTTATGGGCTCAAGCCTGTGTTCATAATCTTAGAAGACATACGTTTATTTAGAAATAAATACCAGCAGAAACGGTTTAGAAACTCAGATAATTTCCTAGTTGGTTTCAGTTCCACATAAATGGGATCTTTGTGCTCTGAAGATAAGCAGTTTATGAAAATCTTTCAGAATGAATAATGTTATGCAAATTGATACAGAGACCTGTTCATAGATAAATGTAATGTGCCATTTCCTTTGCTGGCCTCTCAGTCTCTGCTGATGTCAATGCTAGTAAAAGATTTCTAATACTTTCCAGGAGCCAATTCTTAATTAGTAAACAGATTCATGTCCCCTGCCTTCTGAAGAAGTTTTAATCAGCCCTTGTTTTCCCACAGGACAATCCGCCTTACTACCACAATTAGCAGTTCATTTGATTGAGAATTTCAGACATCAGCTAGTCTTAGCTTCTTTTCCTCAAAAAAATGAAGTTGCAGCAGGTCTCTAAAATCACCACCTAATTTTTTTTTGCTACCTAGACCTTATTGTTGGAATTAATAAAGGTATTTGTGGCAGGAGATCAGATGTTAAGAAATTCTTGACCTGTGAAACAATCACTGTACCACAGCTGTGTGCAATACAGAGATATGGTGGCAGAAAACACCATAGAGGCTTCTCTCCACCAAGTTCCCAGCCTTGTCTATGAAATGATCGGGGTTAAACTGTCCTAGACTCTTCTGCTGCTTGTGATGATACAGGATACAAAATACTTTGGGGAAAAATTAAGGTTTCCTACTGAAAGACAAAAGGAACATGGAAGAATCTTTTTCACAAAGTCAAAGCCTAATGATTTAAATTGCCAAGGTACCAATTGCTCTTTGAAATTGCCCAATGCAAGTGCCAACTAATTATTATGGGGTGAGAAACGGTCACGCTGTGCTGCTACAGAATCACTTATTTAGAAATTATTAGGCACTCTTAAAGATTTATTTTAGAGCACCAGATGATACAGTAATTACAGTAATCAAATACTTCAGGAAAAAAACCCTCACAACTAAACTCAAGGCTCCACACTGATCCAAGACCCCTGACTTTGATCTTGATTTTTTAAAAAAACATCTCCCAATGTCACATAGCTCTTATTCATTTGAAAGACAACCTACATGAGGCTGGATATTGTTTAAAGTATCCTGCTGATACAATAGACACTGTTTTTCCAGAATTTTTATGGGTTTTATATTTAGGTTGTACCAGTTTACAAGAAGCCTAGAGTCATTATGCTGGTGCCTTCATACTGATCTAACTCTTTAAATCCTCCTGTATAAAAAATGGTCAAAGTAACATCTATGCAAAAGAAAAGGGAACCTGAGTACAGGTTTAATAATATTATAAGATGTAGATAATATCCAGCATCCTATTAATGGTGAAGAGTTGCTTACAACTTGTTCAAACTTTCCTTTGGGTAGTTTTGCAGCCTAGGACAACGTATCAACACAATATGTGGTGTTTGAGTTGGTGAAAGAGTTCTGTTGCCTGGCTTTGCGTTGTCTAAGGATTGTCCCCAGATCTTAGTGTTGCTCACATACCTCAGTAAAGGGAAGCATTGCAGGGAGATATCCTGGGTGCACTGCACCTAAACCCTATGGCTCTTAAGCTGCTCTAGTCCAACATCTCATGCAGAACTGCATTTATGTGTGGCAGGATCATTTGGTCCTTGTATTCAATTCCATAGGATGGACCAATGGCAGCATCTAACTCTTATTAAGCTTGTTCTGCAGAATAAAAGGACTAATAACAACTATTCAAGAAGGCAGCTGATGTGTCTGCTCTATGCGGAAATTCAAAATTCCAAAGACCCCTTACACTGCAGGATTAGCTGAGGCAGCTGCACTTGGCCTGTTGCCCTGCCATGAGCAAAGGCAGCAGCGCATGTAAGTGCAGACACACACGTCTCACCTTGTACTTACAGATATAACATCATGTAGAGCCCAGCATGAAGTGGTCATGTCTGAGCCTGGACATCTCTGATGGCTTGAGCTATGTTGATCCCACTGAATGCAGAGAGCTAGTCATCCTTTGCCTGCAGATGAGAGACAAGAAGATTTAAGACTGTTTTAATAGCATAGCAAATTTCCAGCAACAGAGCTTTTTTCATCACATAGTTCATAATGAGTTCATGAATCTGATAAGACAGCAACCACCTAGCTCTGTTAAAAAAAAATAATCTTACTGACTAAGGAAGACAGTGTACAGTAAGCTTTCAGTCTAGAGTGGAACAACATTGCTGTCTTTGTGGTGACTGCCAAGAACATCTTCAGTGCCTTCACAAAAGACTTTGCTTTTGAGGTTGAATTCAAAGAAAGAAACAGCTCAACAGTTTTTCATAAGGAAAAGGAGGAGAAGGAAGTAGGATTGCAGATGGAAATGTAATCACAAGCACTTCAAATACATTGCAGCTGCACAAGAGACAATTACTTGTTACCTTTAACACCTGAGTTAGGTATGCATAATGAAGTTCTGTGGCTCTGCAAGCACCCAGCTCTTCTGGTGGTTCCTGATCTCATCCTTAATAACTCTTCATAGATCCTGCAAATGTGTTAGTGTCACCAGCAATCTCATTAACATAGTTGCCTAAGTGCCTCAAGAGTGAAAGGAAAGTGTTGTAGAGCTGCATGTAGAAATACAAGCCCAGGGAACACTGTGACATGGCTTCACAGTGCATTTAAAGCCTGAAAGTTCACAGCTGAACAGTGCCTAACTGTGGCTGTGATCTAGATGTGTTACTTGTCTGACTGTAGGAAATGAATGACCACTTAATTTAAAAAAAAAAAAATATTGGCAAGAAGAATTGTGTGAAGGATGACCATTACCATACAGCTACTTTCCAGATTGCCTGCTCTTCACTAGTAACTTTCAGATTTAGAGGATTTAAATGCCCTTGAGTACAATTTCTCATGTCTTCCTAGTGAAACCTTTACCAAATGACCTGTTCCCCCTTAAATCTTAAGTCAACACTTGGCAGTAGTTCTTAAAGCCACTACCTTATTAGCTTGTCCTGGTTTTTTTGGATGGTCTTTGCAGCCCAATAGAGCACAGGAAATTGGGGCTATTGTAGAACCCACGCAGGCACAAGCTAAGAGGAAAAACCTGATTCTGGCCCCAGGGAAGACTTAATGCTGAATAATATCAATGTAAAGTCAGATAGACCAGTCTCTGAGGAGAGCTATTACAGGAGGCTTAATGGGCCTGTAGACAAGACAAACCAGGAATGATTGCAGGGGGATTATTACTGAGAAAGAAAGGGACAGAAGTGGGTGCTGGTTTTAGCAGAGTTCAGCATTTACTCATGTTCAAGCACTTACTTCCTCCAGCATTGGCAAAGAGCAACCATTTCATGCTGCAGCTCACGGAGGAACACTGCTGGCTTGTGATACAGTTACAGAAAACAGGTCAGTCCTTGCTCACCTAAGGCCAGGAGCCACAGTGGAATTCTGCCATGGCGTGGGAGCCTCTGAGCAGCATCTGGCACATGGCAGCCTCTGTAGAAAAACAGTGTCCAAAAAGCACATCAGCAATCACATTGTTGATGGAAGAGGGGAGTGAGACAGAGGGATCCATGCCTACAGAGAAAGCTACATCATTAACTTCTTTTATAGGCTATTACCCTTTGTTGCACTGAGTTCCCATCCAGCCCACTCTTGATTTGCATGGGATTACACAAATAGCTGAGCCTGCAAGAATCGAGATGCAGGAGTCTAGCTGGAAGATCATTCTTCAGGCACCTTTATAATGAGTGAGGGAAAGATTCCATCCTGTAGAAAAGTGCATAATCAGCACAATTTGCCAGTCTCTCATCTGTCACTTTCTCCCATAAAGGGTTAGCATGAAAGCAATGACTCAGCTGTGATGTTCCAGTCAAGTGAAAAATGAATTGTGAAAGCATCAGCTGTGTAAACATCCCATCAAACCAACTTCAACTGGAAATTGCAACTTCCAGTAGAAAAAACAGGGTTGAAAATAAGGAGAATGAGTCCATGTCATGATCACATACAAATCCATATTTTCCCTCCTTCTCTGGCAAAGCCCTCATTCAAGCTGCAAGCTTCCTCCTGGATCCAAGCTTCCAGGCTTTACTTCCCTAGTTCCATGTTCCTCAGACTCACCAAGCTGACCCATCTCTGCTGCATCTGAGTGTGCTCATTGGCAAAGATGATGCCTGCAACAAAGAGGAGATGGATTGGGGAGAATTGTGGGACTGGTGTCTCCATAAAGCAAGGCTAGTGAAATCATAATGGTTCCAAGATTTATGACTATGATTTTGGAAGGATGCCTGGCAGTATTTATATAGAGGATCAGAGGTGTTTGTGAGGTTTTTTTTCACATCAACTTGATTTTTTTTTTTTTTGTGGGAAATAAGTTCCATGTCTGTAGTTCCTTTTTTGCGCCTTTACCTAGAGCTGTGCATGGGGTCCTGCTGGCTGACATTTTTATACCTTTTACCACAAAGACTTCTAGAGATTGCTTGGTAACATACTCAGTATCTAAGAATTGCCCATGCTGTATGAGTATATAAAAGGGAAGCATTAGTTTGGGTGCTGAATGTATATTTGGGGCCCAGCATTTGAGAAGGACATGCAGCAGTGGTTCCTACAGCATTCATCTTGCTGCCAAGAGCGATTCATCTTGAAAAGAGGCTTTAAAAGCAGATGCAGCCATTGTACCAAACCCCGTTCCCTGAACAGCTTGTTCTGCTAAGAATATTTCAGTACACACAGCAACATAACATACTGCAGGGGTCTTCCATGACATCCCTCAAAAAGGATTCCACAAGTCTCTCAAAATTCTTCTGTGTGGCCAGTCAAAGCATCCTTCACTGCTTGAAATCCATTTAGCAAAATTACTGGAGTTTTTCCTAGACAGAGTATTCTAGCCAGATGTATTTCTGTACATCCCAGCCACCTAGAGAGACATAAGACATATGAAGATGTAAAGATATGAGACATTTACAGAGAGATCCACATCTTAGTGGTACCCTTAAGCCAGAGCTCAAAGACCATTTCCATGAGATAAAGGCTGTTTTGCATCTTTTGACATTACCCAGGAAAGGGATGGGAGACATTTAATCCTGCTGTCAAGAAACAAAAGAGGTTGGAATCATGTTTCAGGATTAAAATCTTAAAAGGATTTCACTGTTATTAATGCACTGCATTATTTTTCATTGCTGTTATTATGCATGTGTCTGTAGTTTACATAGCCATCAGTGCAATAGTCATGTCATGTTACCCAAAAATACTTCAACAGAATTTCTTCTATTTACATATCCCCACCAGAGGTGATTGGTGGATACAGAAAAATTGTAAATACTGCCTTTATTAAATTTCCATGTCTACTTGTTTTACAATTGTACAGCTTTTCCAGCACATCAGTACTTAGAAAAGGAAGAGCCTTTCATCGTTAAAAGTAAAAATTACAGTTGTAATTAACACGTGCAGCCATTAGATGGTAATGTTTGCTCACCGTTGCACCGAGCATTGTGCTTGTGAAGTTTAGCACAGTGAGGCAGTTAAACCAAACTTTTCAAAGACAGTAATTGATCTGGAGTATTCGTTTGAGATGTGTTGATTATTATGAGCTGCCTGGGATGTATGTAGCTCCTAGAGATCCTCCTGGTTGCCAGTTTGAGTTCTTAGTAGTTCAACAAATCAAGTCTCTGGCACCTGTAAATTAGAATTTTGAACTCTTCAGCTCTGGGTAATTAAGAAAGACTTAATGGCACAGAGAGAGGGAAGACGAGATAGTGTTAGATAGCTCAAAGATTTAGGATTTTGGTTAGGAACATTATCAGCTAACCTGTGACTGTATGGGATAGGAGGGAAGGATTTCTGAACATCTGTTTCTTGTCTCACGCACTCTCCTTTTTACCAACATTGCTGCATTTCCTAGGACAGCCAGACATGGGGTCATGGCATGCATCCTGAGCATGATTCCCTCCTGACTTATCCTCCAGCAGCACATGGAGAAGGGGAAGGGTCCTGTGCACCTTATTTGGCCGATGCAGTGTGTAAACCACATTAAGGAACATCAGTAACATTACTAATGTCTTCCTTCTGTGCCTCTATTCTGTCTAAGAAAAAAAAAATAGCCAGAAAGCCAGTGTTCTGATACTCCACCGTAGCAACAGTACATAAACTGTCACCTAGATGCAATTCTGTGCAGCTGCTTACTCAAGCAGTCACATGGGTTAAGACTTTAATCTGTCCACTCGGTTGTTTTGTAGTGCACATCAGATGGTCTGATGATAACTGACAACAGCCTCCCAAAACAAGCAGAACTCTGAGGAACTATTGTCTCACCACAACCTTCAAAATCATAAGACAGGTAACAAAGCTTTTCTTTGTCCTTTCCCCTGCATTCCTATCCCCAACTGCCTGGAGCATTAACACCTCCAGTGTTCTCACCTGCTTTGCAGCTCTTCCATTGGCCAGGCCAGGCTTCTGTCCCAGGGCCTTTTTGTGCCAAAATGTAAACAGTGGCAATATTGCCAAAATAAGGGCTAAAGGTTTCAGTCCTCAAGCAAATAAGCTTTGGTTCCTTCCCTCTTTGAGGAGTTACACTTTTTCTTCCTGTTCCCTTTCCTCCCTCCTTTAGCTCATACTGTAGTAGCAGGATTCCTCAGGCACTATTTTTGAATGGGTACCTGTTCAGTGATTTGCATCATTTGCAACTGTTGCTACAGGCCCTTTTCACTCACTGCAAATCCTCTGGAAAACCCAACAGGGACACACAGGGCTTGAACTTCTGCCTAGAAAGCTCACAGCTTAGACTGAAGCTGGGAAGAAGCAGAAAGATGACTTTACCTTCTAGCCAAGGCAGCTTCCTTTGGGCCCTCTGGATGTTCAGGAATATCAGTGAAACTCAGACACAGAAGTAGATAAGAACACTTAAAAAAATTGACATTTAGAAACCACTGCTGTCCTCATTCACATTCCTCCTCACTCAGCTGTAACCAGCTAGCCCCAGAGCTGCCAGCTTCCAGTCCCACACCCCCACAGGCATTAGCCCTGTTGGACCACATGGAAAGCACAGGCAAATGAACCACGTCTGGTCCCAAGTGAATGCAGCTGGGCTACAATGCAGTGTGTCCCTGGAACTGTGCATAGAGTGAGCAGGAAGAATTGGATCAGGTGAACTGAGAGGGACCACTTCTCAGCTACCACAGAGAGAACAAGGCTGGTGTCCTACTGTGGACCTGAGCTTAGACTGTAAAGGCCTGGGTTCAATTGTCTGCTGAGCTAAAGATCTCCTCAGTGATTCTGGGCAAGCTGCTTCATGTAGCTCTGTATTATAACTAGTCTGTAATCCACTGATAAGCAAGATGCCTTGAAAATGAGTAGTCCCAGCTCATTTTTCCTTTCGCCAGGGCTGCATTTAGAAACCACAGGGCGTTGAAGTTAGTGGATTTATTTGGCTGACCTGGTGGAAAGACTTTCATTTTTAGTTGCAGTAATAGCTTCTGCTGGCTCAGCAGTCTGAACACACTCACCTGCTGGCTGCTGTCTCAATAAGCAGAGTGAGAACATGGCCAAGGACAAAAGAAGCAGGACAACCCCTTTTGGCAGAATCACTTGTCATTTTAGGTGCAATACAAAACTTTACCTGTATTCCCTCTGTTTCAGAGTCCCTCCTACTTGAGCTCCCAGGACTGTTGCTGTCTCAAATACATTCCCACTGCAGTGACAGAAGACAGATAAATACCCTGTATGGCAATTATATTACACTCTTAGGTGATTGTTTCCTTCTAATGCACTAAAACATTCTCAGCTAATGACCTAATAAGATTTTATAGGTAGTAAGTGTATGGATGGCTCAGGGATGGGGAGACATAATAATGATATAACTTTATGGAAGACTGAAAACAAATTAATAAATTTTATATACTTCAGAAATATGGTAAAAGACAATGAAGCATTGTAAAACACTTCAAAAGACTAAACAGGAGGAGCCCAGGAATTGCCAGCACTGGTTTTTTTGCCCAAATAAAACCTTCCTCTGAGAGATTTGTTTAGTTTCATTTGCCTTTAACATCAGGAATATGAAGGATTTTCAGGATAACAGGCACTGCTTGGAGGAGCCTGCACTGGGGGAGGACAGTGGTAGACTCTAAGGGAGAATTGATTTTGTTGCAGCTGGATGTTGAAGATGGGAGTTTCCTCTCTCTTAGTGGATGTACATTTGACATCACTGCTGTCTCACCAAGACCACTCTGGGAGAGGTCTGGGCAACTGGCAGTGCTCAGCAGTGTGGTTGCAGGGACACTGCACCCTCTGCTGTCACTCTACAGGCTTGTTACATGCCCAGCTCCTTCTGCTTTAATTCTGACTCTCTCAGAAAGGTAGAAAGAGTGAATACTTCTTGCCAAGGTGCAAGGCAGCAAGATGAAGCTAAGGGCCTGAGTGAGTCCATGATTCTCAATAAATCAGAGATGTGTTTGTCAGCTCACAGAAAGTATGATTTTCCAGTTGGATGCAGTTTTGCAGGTTTTTACCTTTACACTTCCAGCTAAATGATGTCTTTGTGCTGACCTTGGTGTGTTCTCTAAGAAAGCACAATGCAAGTGGGTTTGCATTGACCTCATTAGTCTTCTCTCTTCTCTGGGATGAGTCCACGTTTGGAGCAGTGCCCAATGCAAAGTGGTTGTTGTGGTTTCTGTCCTGCCAAAAAGAGGTCATGGAGAACCCAGACCAGGTTGTCTTCAGCAAATTGCAGAGGCTGGGATGGCCTTTAATCTTTAGGCAAGGGAGGGGTGAGTTTAGAATACAGCAGACATTACAACATGTGCCATCATTAACTCCAGATTACTTCAGCAAACAATGGTTTGCAGAATCTTTGATTTTTCCAAAGCAAATACAAATACAAAGCAGTAGGAAATAGTAATAATACCTCATAAGTATCTGTTTAGTCATGTCTGAACAAAGTATCCTGTCTCATAGGCCGTGATAAGAAATGAATGGAATGATAGCAAAAAAGCAAGCTGGAAGGTTTGAGTGGCAGAGGTTTCTTTCAGAGATCTGCTGAATTAAAAACACTCCATGGGATTTTCTTATTTCAGTAAAAGCTTTAGGACAAGTTTATAGAGTCCCACTCCTCCACCACTGTCCTCCAGTGCCATCCTCCAGGGACATACCCTGTAGTATCCCTGGAAGCTGCAGCTGTTGCATGTTCCTTCTCTACCAAAGAATGTGCAAAACATGCAAGCTCTTGAGAAGCAAAAACCTTCTTGTGAAGACTGGGGACCTGGTTCAAGAGTCAGAGCAAAATATCATAAACCAGTAGCAAACAGAAAACAGCCTTGCCTTTATTCTTTCTATTTAAATTCCTAGCAGCTCTCTCAACCTATTGAACTATCCAAGACAAATTCCAGCAGAAAAATCTATTTAATTTTACTAAGAGATGTATTTTGGCACCATGAGGCTGCTTCAGTTTCAGGACTTTGATTAACAGCATCTAAAAATACATGGCTAGAGCAACATTAGGAAACATCTCAACCTCCTAACCTGAATAACTACAAAAAAGAACGCCTTGGTTGTAAGAAAACTAAAATTCAGGGAAGACAAAATCTCAAGAAACAGCATCTTCTGATCTGCCAAACAAGCTTTTTAGACACTTTAGCCACAGTACCATACTGTCAGACTAACTGCTGCTGTAGCTGCATTGCATCCATTTCTGCTTTTCATGGTTTGTCCTTTGGATCATACCTGGATTCTTTGTATTTTTAATGTATTTATTTTGATCATTATTCCATCTGAGCTGTTTATATTTTAAATTATTTTAAATTTTCTTTCTCTTGTAGGACTCCTCTGTCTCAGCCTTTCTACATCTGCAGGATATGGCCTTCAAGCAGTTTTTTAATTGGTTCTCCTGGAAACAGCTGCATATAAACACAGGTACTTACAGGAGGCTGGGAGATGGTACCCAAACTAAATATGACCATCACTGTTTCTCTGAATCATGTTCTCTGTGTGATATTAATAGAGAAATATTAATAGAGAAATAATTGCTTTTAGCCCAGCAAGAAGACTAATCAATATTTTCCAGGCTGTGCTGCATTAGGGTGTACCATGTCTCTTTTGAGGGTGATGACAGAAAAAAAGAAGATAGGTAATGCTCTGTAATATGTCCTGAAACCCTAAGCACAAGGAAACAGAAATAGAGCTTTCTAAAGCAGAGAGAAATTATGTCCTTTTAACTGCCTTTTTTATAACCTTGCACTATTATGCTAATAAGTATTTTCAAGAAAGCTTATTCCTTCATTCTTGTATAGTGATATGGTCAACTGCATGCCCTGCTACACAGCAACAAACTACATTAGATACAACAAATCCCTCTGAAGGAATATTGAGTGCCAATGTATGACAGCACAGGTTGTTTAAAGGTTCCCAGCACTGATTTGTGGACATTGAACAACACTGGAACTGGGGAAACTTTTCAGGTCTTACCTGGCACTTGATGATAAAACCCCTGAAAACTCCTTGCAATTGAGTGGGGCCTCTGGGATTCCCAAACTTAGTCTGCTGGCATCCCACAGGGCTTGTACTTAACATTACCTGGTATGGATTTGTCTCTTCAGGGGTACCTTTCTGAGTACCCATCTGTTGCCAAAGAAGCTCAGAATTCAGAGAAGACTGTTGAATTCTGATGATTGCAATGTCAGGAACAAATATAAAAAGCATGAAATAGGAAAATACATGTGAATCAGATCCTTTCTGCAGGCAAACACCATGTCTCCTCTGGGTTATCCCTTCATTCCTTTGGCTATAAACCAGCAATGGCAGATCTTTTCTTAGACCATACCCTGTTCTGAGTCTCTATGGCTCTGATGACAATACCTCACAACAGCCTGGACCTCACTGTGGCAGTAGATATCTTCATTCTCCTTCTTGCTTCATATGGTTAAGGAAACTGGTTCTCATGAAGTTCTAACAAGGCCAAGTGCAAGGTCCTGCACATGGGTCAGCACAACCCCAGGCACAAATACAGGCTGGGGGAAGAATGGCTGGAGAGCAGTCCTGAGGAGAAGGTCTCGGGGGTGGTAGTAGATGAGAAGCTCGACATGAGCTGCCAGTTGGAGCCAGCTGGAGCCCAGAGAGCCAACTGCATCCAGGGCTGCATCAAAAGAAGTATGGCCAGCAGGGCCAGGGAGGTGATTCTGCCCCTCTACTCTGCTCTGATGAGACCTCAGCTGGAATACTGTGTACAGTTCTGGTGCCCTCAGCACAAGAAAGATATAGACCTGTTGGAGAGGGTCCAGAGAAGGGCCACCAAGATGATCAAAGGGCTGGAGCACCTCTGCTATGAAGACAGGCTGAGAGAGTTGGGGCTGCTCAGCCTAGAGAAGAGAAGGCTCCAGGGAGACCTTATAGCACCTTCCAGTACTTGAAAGGGGCCTACAGGAAAGCTGGGGAGGGGCTTTTCATCAGAGAAGATAGTGATAGGACAAGGGGTAATGGTTTTAAACTGAGAGAGGGGAGGTTAAGGTTAGATATTAGGAAGAAATTCTTCACTATAAGGGTGGTGAGGAACTGGAATGGGTTGCCCAGGGAAGTTGTTGATGCCCCATCCTTGGGGGTTTTTAAGGCTAGGTTGGACTAGGTTTTGTGCAACCTGATCTAGTGGTAGGGTTCCCTGCTCATGGCATGGGGAATTGGAATTTTATGATCTCTGAGGTCCTTAATGATTCTATGATTCATTGCAGCTTGAATTAGCAGCAGGCACAGGAAAGAGCACAAAGAAATAATCCTCTCAGCTTGTTTGAATATGTTGTTCTTGGACATACGTATCCCTTGCGACATGGTGATTTCTTTCCCTGGGAACCACCTTTCTGATTAGAAATTCTCTCTGCACTGGTTTATCTGATTTCTCCTCTCCCATACTTATATGGCTCCCTCTCCCAGGTGATACGGCTTTCCCTAAAACAGCCTTCATGGGTTTTTGTGAACTGTAAACACATGCATTAGAGAAAATGCAATCTGTGTAACATTTGTGATTAATTCTGACTCAAGATGCTGGATCGTGTCCTTGAAGACAAAACACTTACCTTGTTGAATGCCAAAATTGCCAGCCATTTCCCCCTCTTCTAGCAGTTTGAGGATCCAGGTTGCTCCCTGACATCCTTAAGTTGTCTCTCTCCTTTGGCCTCATTCAGGAGAGAATTTCTTACTCATGAGGTCACACTGAAGAGCAAAAAGGCTTAGGGACATAGACAATAGATATTACTATAATAAGGACTTATATAATAAAAATGGGCCGGAGAAGAGCGATGGAATGTACTAATCACTGTTTAGGTTACAACCAAATATAGCAAAATAAAGGTAGGTAAGTCAGCATAATTTAAGCTGATATTTTTTAAGGAGAGAGACTTAAATAAATCCATATTTATTTTATGGAGCATCACAGATTTCTTTGGAAGTACAGTACTGCCAAATATCATACCACTTTACCTCTGCAACTTCATTTGAACTTGAAAATCTCTCCTTTAGCCTGCCTGTGCTTGCAACAATAAACTAAAGGTTTTCAAACTGACTTCATTGTTCCCTGAGGGTGAAAATTTTGCTTTCTTAACTGGGTTTGGCTGAGTCACAACACTCCATTTTCATTCCCTCTCAGGCTCAGAAGGCTCCCCTAAATTCACACTTTTTTTCCATTGACTCTGGCAGTGACTTATATTTTCGCAAGAGTAAGCTACAGATACAGCATTATTCCACATATAATACTCTATTTACATGGCATCTGTTGATTATTTGATAATTTATCTGGTACCTACTTTAAATATATAAATTGTGTAACTTCCTCCATGTATTGTGTTGGCTGTGTTGCCATCTGAAACCAACACAGCCTGAAGCCTGTTTGAGTGGTGGGTAGAGGAGCTGGTCTTTGGTCGTCACAGCTCAGATAATGCTAGACCGGGAAAGAAAAACTGGAACTGCTAAATGCTCCCTGTTCTCAATACTGACCAGGAAGAAATCTGAACCTCTTCAGCAGTAGGAGAGGCTTTTCTTCTTCCCACCACTTCTCTACACTCTTTGTAATTTTCCTCTTCTGGACCCTTCAGCAGGGCAGGGGCTGCTGGGCTGAAATTTTTCAGTATAAGACAATTTTCCATCAGCTGTTTCTCACCTAGTGCACTGTAGTCTCTCAGCTTCTCCTGGAACTTGCCTCTCCCCCAGAGAGGGAAATTATAAAAGGTATTTTGAGTGGAAATTTTATTCCATGTACGTGGGGAGAGAAAAAAATTGAAATCCTTTTGATTTGGACTAAAAAATAGGGCTCATAGCTGCTGTGTCTTTAAAAAGTCATTGCTTTATTTCCTGTGGATGTCTGGAACAAGGAGAAATCAATTGGCAAAGCCATTCTTCAGGCTCCATATTTGTCATTCCTTGTCCTCCAATCACTGTGTTGAGGCTCATCTGATCTGTCTGGCCTGTATCATTAGCTTTAACAGACACCCAGAAGTAAACCAGATATTCCTTATGCAGTCTTACTCTCAAAAGGATGCTCTTGCTTTATTCTGCAGTGTGGTTCTGCATATGCACCTAGATCTTTCCTTTTCTCTCTCATCCTCTGAATATTTGAGTTTGGAGTAATTTTTTCATGTACATTAACTGTATTTTTCTCATGTTGAAACTCAACTGTCTCCAAATGTCCATAAATCTCTTCTTGCATGACACTGATGCTTGTTGTTTCTTTCAATCTAATTCAGCTGCAAATGTAATTAATGTAGCATTTCACAATGGGAAATACAATGGAGGTACTGAAGATTAAAAAAAGAAGTGAGCAGATACTGACATTTACAGCGTGAAGATTTTATGGGGATGGATTTCATCATCTTGGTTTTCCCACAGTTCCCAGTTCATCTGATGACACATGGCTCCTTAACAATGCAGTAAATGAAGTGTAACCTTAACTCAATCAGCATATTATCCCTTTGGTTTTTAACCAGAAATTTAATTCTGCTACTGAAGAAAATCTGTTCACAATTCATTTGTCTCACCTGAAGACATCTGGCAAATGAATAAATCAGGCTTTGAGAAGAGCCAGCAGCAAGACCTTTAATCAAAGGCAAATGAATAACATTAAGTGAATTTTGGCTTCTACTTCAGGGTTACAAGTTTCTTGGATGAGCATCTTTTTCTAGTCTCACAAGTCGTGTCTCATCACGCACTTGGTCAAGGCACTGTCTGAAAGTAAGAGCAACTTGTTCAACTGGAAAATATAAGGTTGTGATAATAGATGTTCAAATTGAAATAAGATAAATATTGAACTATCTTAATTCTGAGTAAATGCCATAAAACATAAAACTTGAGCACAGCTGTGTCAGATGAAAGTTCAGCTAGTCTTATGTTCCATTTCTGACAGCACATGATATGAGATGCCTTAGGAAAGTTTGTAATAAACAGGACAAACCAGAAACATGAAACATCCCAAAAGAAATTTTCCTGCTCAAAATGTATTCAGTTGCTTTTGAATAGAAATAAATGTTTAGCTCAATGTCCTGTAATGAGGAATACCTTACCAATATGGCATATACAGTGCAATTCCCTCTGGTTCTTCTAATCAATCTCCCTCTTTGTTGCATTTGACACCTGCCAGCCCTTCCACTGGGAAGAGTGTGAACATTTCCTTTTCTGTTGCCTGTCTGCTCAGAGTTTTCTAGACCTCCTCAAAAGTACAGAAGTGGTTTCCCCAAATGTGCAGTGCTGGTGGTATGGACAGTAGTTTTCTAAATTTAATCCCATAAATGTCAGGTTACCCCACTACATGCTGGTGATTCACTTGTTTCAGATACACTGGATCATCAACAGTAGTTCAGCCCGAGCCTCTGCCACAAACCAGACTACCAGTTTGAACAGAAGGGAAAAAGCATCAACTCTTGCTTTTAATCCTTGGATGGATGCAAAATCTACCAAACTTGCATAAAGGTTTTGCACAAGACCTTGAAGGTCTGTTCCAACCAAGGTAAGGTAATTCTGTGATTCATATAATTAATCTTCTTCAGTGAATGGCAAGATGACAAGAGGAGAGGGCAGAGGCAGTGAGAGACATAATCTCTAGCAGGGTTAATGGAGAGGAACAGGTGTGGGAGTACAGGGTGTAAGACAAGTGCAGATAAAGCTGGAAAGGAGGCTGAGCAGAGGTGTGTAGGTCCTGGTGCAGTATTTATTATGTTGTGTAGAGTAACCGGTTGAATTATTTATGACAGCTGTTGCTGTTGTGAAACCCCTTACTGGCCTGATTCCCCTTCCAGCCCAGTCAGCCTGCAGACACTGGGCTGTGCTGGAGCAGACCACTGTCAGAGCTACAAGGCATGCCAGGCTCTGGTCCAACTCAGCCTTACCTTTACTAGTGCTCACTTCTTATTAGTCATGTTCTCCTCCATTTGAAATTCAGGAAGCTCAGATGCTCCACAGTGATTTAATTATAAATAGTTTATATTCCAACATTAAAAGCACTTTTGGTCCTCATACAAATTCAACCCTAAGTTTATGGCAGTGTTTACAGACAGCTCTACTCAACTCCAACATTTGAAACCTTTCCAAAAGTGATTTGCATTCAAGAGTACTACAGCACTTTTCTTTAAAAAAGCTACGGCTGAAAGTTGGCTGTCACCTCCAGCTGCATTCCTAAACTATCTCAGTCTGGAATTGAATCAGTGTCAGAGAGCAGCTACATTAAGTGGTAGATACTCGAGAATTCCTGCATCGAGTCATCCTCTTTTCTTCAACTGAGTTACCTCCAGAGCGCCCTCTGTAGCAGTCACTGTGTTCTTTTCTTGGTCTGGAACCTCTTTTAAGTACAAATAAATCAGATCTTCCAAGCTCCCTCCTGAAAACACACTGGTCATTGTGTTCAGCTCAGCACTGATTCCTCTACTAATACTTGTGCAGAAAGGGGTCAGAGGAGACAGAAGCTTGACAGGATGAAAAGATGTGAGTGGTGGGAAACCAAAGGGGAAGGTGAATCCTGAAACAGGGTTTATATGGGTAAAGGGCAGGTGGGAGTAGGAACTGAAACTGGAGAAGGACTGGAAAGAGATTTAATGGAGTGCAGGAAGTATGTTATGAGTTGTAATGGAGGAAAAAAGGGCCCAGAGAAAACGGGGATCATTTGGTTGTTAAGACAGCCTTCCAAAGTCTCTACACTCCTCTGCTGCAAAGTTAGCAGTGAAACCCACTGACAAAGTGATTATCTCATCCCATATTTCTGCCTAGTCCAAGCAGGATTGATAATGGGCATGATTCTACATCACAGAAAGTTCATTAAAAAAAATCCAAAACAATAAACCAAACAACAAACCACCTGGCAATACCTTATAGCAACGATCAGGCTGCTAAGTCACACATTCACATTGCTAGAAAACCCCAAATTTAAGTTTCTTCAACTTTAGATTGAATCCCTTTATCTTCAATATGGGACATACTTACATCAAATTCAAACTTAATGTACTCACATTCTAATGTATTTTTTAATTTGCAACCTGTCAACAAATTGAAGTGTCTAAGGTCAGGACAGTAAAAGCAAAACAGGGCTTTAAAAGTGTGTTTTCCAGAGCCAGATCATTTGAGGTCATCAAACCATTCATAGCAATTACACCGATTTGGCTCTTGCTGAGATCCTCTGCTGGATTTTACTGAGGTTTGCTCAGGAATGGCATCATGGCCATTCTGCTGGGCTAGGATGAGGAGACACAGCACATTGGCTTCAGCTGGGAACCACAGTGTCTTGCTTTACATGCTGTCCAAGAGGAGAACATGATTAAGATCCTTGGGAGAATACCTGGGACTTTCACAAGGACCAGACCAAAAGTACTGGAAGTCTGGATCTTGGCTTGCATCCGCCTTCTGAATAGCCCTGGGATAGATTAATATCGGTGTCCTGGGTAGTAGAAGCAGGATTATACATTTGAGAGGAAATTCACTGAGGCACAGGTGGCTGCCTCCTGCTGGTCTGTGACCTGCTGCAGCCTAGCGTGGAATGGCACAGAGCCTGTAGGGGTGGGGCTGCAGCGTGCCCCCCAGAATGGGCTCCGTGCTGATCTCTGTCACCCCCTCTGGCAGCCGGAAGGTGAAGGCCCGCAGCAGGTTGGCAAAGAAAATGAAGAGCTCGGTCCTTGCTAGATGCTCCCCCAAACACACACGGTGCCCTGCAGAAGGAGCCAGGGAAGGACAGTAAGTACCTAGGAATTTTTTAGTTTCATAATCACTTTGTTCATTCTTGTTATAAGCAGAGGGGGTTTTTTGTTCAAGGCCAGGATCATGAAAGCCACAGAGCTAAAACATTATGAATTCTTTCTCAGAAAGATCCCATCCAGTGTCATAGGTTAAGACGCCAAATGAAAATCTCAGTGAAAATCCCTCAGGTATCATCATCATTTCTTGCTTGACTTGGCAGAAAATTATTTTCCTTTTACAGGAGATGTTGAACTACAAGGTCATACACAAGAATCTGGCAACTGTTTGCACATGCTTTCTTAGCAAGTTAAGGTCAGCAGGTCAAAATTACTTAGCACTGGCAGTTGCAATTGAGCAAAGTCTTGATCACTTCACAGGCAAAGCAAGAGGTCTAATGTTCATTTCCAAGAGTTCCTTATTGGAACCAATGGCATGAGCCATTTCCAGATTAGCAGAGAAATAAAAGGAAAGAAAAAGCCAACAGAACTTTACTGCTGAGTGTATTTTCTAACTGTGCACTGTTACATTATTTGCTTCTTCTGCAACTGGATTTTCAGTTCCGTAAGCAAGAACTTAATCCTTTCTTTACCAGGATGCGTTCTACTCTTCTTTCAGCTTATTCCTTTAAAAGGGATTGCAAGTTACTCCAGTACCAACAAAACACATTGCTTTTCAGGAAAAGAAAACCCCAACATCTGAAGAATACTACAGAAAAAGCTTGTGGATGAGCACAGTGTGAAATAAGCCTAAGAGGTTCAGGACCTCAAGTGGGATTCCCACTACACTGTCCTAAAAGCAGGTTGGGGGCTGACAGCACAGAAGCATCTCCCTTAGCAGATACAAGCCAGTACTCTTCTTTAAAAGCAGCAAACAGCAGAGATAGAAGTAGTTATCTGAAAAAATACTATAGTCTCACACTTTTGTGTTCTCCATCTAATCTGTTGGGTCAGTTCAAACTGCCAGTGCATTTACCTGCTGAGAATGGTAAGAAGGCTTCTCGAGGTATGAAGTTTCCTTCTTTATCCAGAAAATGGCCAGGGTTGAACTGTCGAGGTGTCTCCCATTGTTCAGGGTCATATAGAACAGATGCTATATTTGGCATAATGATAGTACTCTGCAAGGAAAAAACTGTTGATTCAGTTCCAGCTACTAGCCTCTCACCCATCTGTTTCTGCCTGGCAGATAAAACTGCTGCTTGTTGCCTTATCTTTATAATGAGCAGATACTATGTGGTTAGAAGACCATTTCCCTAGAAAACTGGAGTTTGTGATCATTTTCTGAGTTGGAAATTACTGGTTTTCAGCCGTGGAGCTATGCCAATGGGTGTTAACAGCACTAGTGATGTTGGTACAACTGCATTTTGACCACTTTTATTACTACTCTTAATAACACTCCTAGTAGGACCCTTTTGTTGATATTCAGGTGCTAGCATTGGAAACGTCCTTCAGGCTTCAGAGAGAGAAAAATGCATCCAGAAATAACCACAATACTTCATTGACAACATCTCAGCCCTTTTAGCAGTAGTACCTCAGGCTTTTTCTTTACTAGATGTTCCCAGCAGACCAGTTTGTGTGCCTTAGCCACCTGGCTGTCAGACGCAGACAGAATAGAGTGAAACCTTCACCACAAAATGAGTTAGGTGGGACCAGTCCTGGATGCCAGTAATGGTACTGACCTCTCCCATCTCTCTTGCAATAAAAGCAACAAATTCCTGTTTCTTGCTAGTGTTTTACAGTGAGAACTGGCACCCAACATAGTTTATGTCACTCTAAAAAATGCCGTACTATCTGTGAACACGTGCCTCAGGCAGTATTTGGGAGCCACTCCCTCACTGTCAGCTGTAGCTGACAGTCTCTTCAAGCAGGTCCCTTATCTCATGGAGTGAGTGGAGCTACAAGCCATCCTCTCACAAGTCTTCCCAGGAGTGCTGGCAGTGCCAAGTTGAGCACAGACATCTTAACCATTGCTTTAGCAAACCAGTTTCTCCTCTCAGTCCAACCTTGGCTGGTCTCTCCAGTTGTGCTGTGGATCAGCAAGGCAGGAGCTCAAGGTATCTGTGGCAGGGGCAGGGGTCTTATCAGCTGTCTGAGCATCAAGATGCTGAGCAAGAGACTTATTTCAATCATGGAGACAAATGGTAACTCTTCCCCAGGCACCACATTCCTGGGTTATATGGAGAATAGCTTACAGATGGAAAATGGGTTACAAAACTGGAATAAAAGATAAAACCTCTCTGTGCTGAAGAAAGAACAGAGACTTGTACCTTTTTGATGGGGAATCCTAACAACGTGGTGTTCCTCACACACCTTCGGGGCATGCCAACAAAGACAATGTTGCTGAAGCGCTGGATCTCATGGACCACAGCGTTTGTGTAGGGCAGTTTTTTGCGATCTTCATAGCTAATTAACTGGGAAGGACCCAAAACAGCATCCAGCTCCTTCTGCACCTTCTCTGTGGAGAAAGATTCACCATTGCAGGTGAAAAAAATGCATAAAATATTTTTACTCGTCTCTTTTCTTAGAGCAACAGGAAAATGTATTATTTCAACATAGTACATTAAGTCTATAACCTGTGATTTAATATGAACTAATGCTTGAATTTCATATATGAAAATAAAAATAAGCAGGAAAAAAAACCACAACAGTGGGGTCCAGAATCAACAGCAAGCACTATATTGTACTTACTCCAGCTCTGCCATTATCTTACAGAATGCCTAGTGGGTGTAGGGCAGGTCACTCAGCTTCATGCTTGAAGGTATTAAGGGATTGCTTTGTTCACCTTATCTCAAATTCTAAATCTTATTTACAAATTGACATAAATGCCTTGGATATCAACTCCCAGTGCAAGAGATGAGTTGAGCAGAGTTGATCCAAGTATGGCAACATACTGCATGAACAAGCAACAGCCTGAATCAGCCTAGAACCTTGGATGCAAGTATGCACTCAAAGAAACAGCCTTTTCAGCCTCCTGCTGAGGCTGCAGGTACCTGCCTCGCTTTCAGTGGTCAAGCACACCAGATGGAAGAGCCACCAACCCCAGGAATACCCAACTTCTTAAATCCTGGCCATATCCTTTCTTTTCCTGACATAGACGTGGATGAGGAGACTCAGCCTGGTGTTAAATTGATAAACAACCTCTTTTGCAATATTAGCTCAGACTGTGACTGTGTGTACTGCCAACAGTTCTTGCCTTAAAACACCACCCCTACATATCTGGCAGCCAGAAGCATACTCTTAAACTTCCTTATTTCTATAGTTTTCCTTTCCCTTGCAGATGTTCCACATTCATGTTTTGTTTTCTCCCAAGGATTGCGTGCTGCCTTGTGAGCAAACTGCAACAAACTTTACTGGTTATTGAAAGACCAGCTGCTAACACCATCAGCCCTTTACACACAGAATATGCTCTACTGAAACCTTGAGGCCACCCCTGAGCAACCCATGTTCCATGGATGCCCACTGCCTAGCCTTGGCATGGAGCACTCAGCAAAGACAAAAAGGAGTCACTGAATTCTGAAAGGAAGTACATGGATTTGCACTGTGCAAATTAGCATGCATCTCTCCACCTGTTTCCTGAGAAGATTTGTGAAGAGGCAGCCATCTATCTCTACCAGGACCGTGGGCTTCCTTAGGGCAACCTGCAGCCCTAAGGAAGGTTGCCCCTTTGCAGTTGTGGAAACCTGCCAAGATCTGTGCAGCTGGTTTCTTCAGTAAAAGATCCAGTGGGTTTTTAGGAGCATTGGTGTGCTCAGCAAGTAGTGTTGTGCCAGGGAAGAAAGCATGGGCTGACCATGTGGTAAACACAGCAAAGATGTAGCACTCCTCATATCTGAAGGATGTCTGGCGCAGACAGGACTAATATTAGGGCTCTGATCTCCATTTCTGCTGCCCTCAGTCAGCCCACAACCTCTCCACACGGAGCACCTCACCAACTGCTCACTGCAAAGAGCTAACTTCTGTCTCACTGCAAGTGTCTTCAGCCAGCAGGTTTGGTCAGGTAATAAGGATGGGTCTCTGACTGTTTCCTCTGCTCCATTCTTTGTGTTTACGTAGAGTGAGAGCCAGGCTCAACTGGTGGCTTTTGTGCCTGCAATTCATTGTATTCTGCCATCATTAACATTTGTAGTACCCACACAGCACCTCACAGCAAGAATCCCCCTCACCTTGGATGTCTGGATTCACTATCATAAAGAGCAGTCCCCAGTACAAGGTTGTGCTTGAGGTCTCTGATCCACCGAGGAAAAGATCATTTATGATACATATCAAATTGTCTTCATCATACTTGGGCTTGCCTCCATCTTTAGACTGTAGGTGATGACAAAAAGTTAAAGAAACCCAAGGCAGCATGTCAGTTATTTCAGGGTCATTATCTACGCATGTGTATTTAATCCCATTGTAAACATGAGGTGACCTGCTGTAGAAAACAAGGTGGTCTACCAAAGTTATGTAACCTACAGGCATAAACTGTCTCCCATTTACTACAGGATTGAAGTATACACATGGATTTTTATGGAAAGCAGAGGATAGCTCATGAAGTCACACTAACATACTTTGTGGCAATTCATTCATGCAACCAAAACATAAAACTGGATACATTTCTGAAATACATGAGTTAGCAAGTCCTAAGCTACTGCGTCCACATTGAGAAGCCTCTAAAATGTAAGAAGCTATGATAGAAGTGGTCAGACTTGGTTGATTTAATAGTCTGTTCAACCTTACACTCCGTAAATGTGTAATCAGGCAGAATGAACACTTACTTTCTCCATCTCAGCCAGGTAAAAGTCAATGAAATCCTGTGGTTCATCTGGTATCCCTCTCTCCACATGTCTTCTGATCTCCTTCTTTGCAAAAGAGCTCAGGACATCATAGCAGGATAATGCTTTCTTGTGAGGCCCAGGCAGATGGGACATCAGCCAGGGGACGATTTCATACAGCTGCAGGAGTGACACAAGAGGTAGTGTGAAATAGCTGCCAGTAAGGAAGCTGCTTTTGGAAACACCAAAAGGCCAAACTGCCCTGTCTGGAAATGTTGATACTGGAATAAACAAATCAGCATTGCTTTGAGTAGATTTTTCCTATAATGTGGGAAAACTTTACTAGTAATTTCGACATACTCCTGGGGTCAAGGCAGTACTGACAATACTCTGCTTGTGGCAGTAAGTTTACTTGACTCATGCTGATCACTAGATAACCTTACTCCTGCACTGCTGGGGACCCTGCCTCCCTCATACTCAAAATATAAGGACATTCTTTCTGGATACTGTGTGGCTACTAAGGCTGACAAGTCTGGAGCCTCAAGTAACTGGTGGAATTTGTGAAGCTCACAGAATGGAAGTGTAGACTGGGTATCACTCTAAGGGCTAATTTAATTTCCCCTATCAGAGCCTTTGTGGCTGCTATAGGACCAATAGTTGTCCTCATAGTTAGAAATATTGTCCCTTCAGTCTGCTGAGAGTATTTATACACACATCTTTCAGCTGAAAGTATTGTCCTCTAGCTTGGATAGTTCTCTCTTTGCTATTCCACCTGCCAAGCAAACAGCATTTCCATCTCCTCTCTTTGTTCTTTCAGACCTAACAAGCAAAGTCTCTCTAATTTAAGTGATAGTTTGTAGGTTACCCCATTAACACTTCTCTACATTTTTTTCACTCCAGACTCACAACATAACGTGTCCAAGACCCTAGAATAGGTCCCACAGATTATTGCCAGAACCTACTTAAACACTTCTCTGGATCCACAGAGAAAACAGTGCTGGAAACAGACTCTGTTTGCCTTTTACATCTGTTATCTGCTAGTTTACACCAGACTCCTTCCTCTTAACCTTTGCATTTAAATGTTCTAAGCTCATGGCAGATATTAATCCTGTTAATTCCTAATATGTTTCATAATTTAATTTTGTACTTTTACAACTTGTTCCATTCTTCTAACTCCAATCCACAGTGCTTGCAAGCTCTTGCAGCAGGATATCCTGAACCTCCTCTGTATTGACAAGTTTTCCTGGCTTTGATCACCCACAAATTTAATCTATTTCTCTAATTTTGACTATGGGAAAGTTGTATAGTGCTACTCTCATATGATAGATTTGTTGAAAAGGTTTACTACAACATCAGTGTTTTAGTTGTCTGCCTTTTCCTATAAAACTCAAATGTCAATGGAATTTTCTATGCCATCCACAGTCCCCATTACACCCAGCTTGTCCCTCTTTAAGGGTCTAAACCACAAAGTCTAATTCATGGGGAAGTTTTCAAGAGTACTTCAAGACACTTCAAGTGCAAAGTTGGCTTTTATGGTATGTTGTGGAAGGTACCTACCAAAAAGCCTCTGACAGAAGTTGAACTGTGAGCCTGTCAGAGAAGGTATGTATTGTTTTTGTAGCATGGGAATTGCAAGCTATAATGAACAGTGGAAAGATTCATAACGAATATTTTATTATTTGTGAGAGAGGAAAATAATAAAATTGTCAGCATACAATTTGCAGAGTAATAGAAAACAGAACAGTGAATTCAATTATACACTTTTTTTTGAGAGAGATTAGTAAACAGAGGTGGGAGGAGCACACACAGTCTCAAATTAAGTTTAACGGCTTCTGTTAACAGTCTCAGAAATGCTGCAAGACTTAAAGCCATGAGTCAACAGAGAGATGTCCCCTAAACTTGCAAAGAAACAAGAGAGCTCTTAAAAATGGCCTCAAAGCCAAGGAGGCAGTAATAGGTCTGCAAGGACACCTCTTAGCTCCCAGTTTGCATTTGCCAGTTGCTCCATATTTAGTGGAGACACATTTTTGTATCTCCAAGTTTGTTTTCTACCTATTTTAGAAAAAAAAAAAACAAAACATATTATTTACTCACCTGATGAATAAAGCTACCTACAAATCTGAATAAATACTCTGTGGCACTGAGCAGTTCATGGAAGGTTTTGTCCTCATCAGAGAAGTGATATCCAAAAACCAGTGCACAAATTACATTTGAAATAGAATGGAAAAGAGCGAAAGAAGGATCCACAGGTCTTCCTGCAAACACAGTAAACGGTTTTCACTCTCAATGTTTTCTTCAGGTGTTCCTTGTACAGATAGGACAAGATGTATTAGAAAGTACATAAAATGTTTTCTTTATCCAGCTGGGGCATGAAGGGGGATAGAGATGTGGCATTAATAACAATTCCTGAGAAACAAACATAGTCTCAGAGCAAAGGACTGTTGAACTGTTTCCTCATAGCTCTAAAACAATTCCATAGCCCTTCCCATGAAATAACGTTGTACAGCCAAGATCCATCAGAGAATATCCTATAAAATCTGCTGTTCTTAGATGTGTGGAAGAAGACCAGTGTCAGAAATGAGGAGGAAATGTCACTAGAGATAAATGAAGAGGAGAGAGTGACTGACATTCAAAAATGTAAAAAACTTAGGAGGAAAGACTGAAGGAACTTTGGAAGGTTTAAGAAACAGAATAGATGGATGAAAACTGCAAAGTTTACATAATAAAATTACAGTCTCAGCTGTGAACAGCAGATCATCAGATCTCTGTCTGATAATTTGTGTGAAATTAGGAGAAAAACATCCATCAAAAATGGCTTGGATAGAAATGAACGTGGCTTGTACTCTAGGATGAATCTGATAATCTACTTAAGTTCCCTCCCACCTCCTACTTTCTTCGATTCTCTTGCCAATAGTTCCTGTGACAGACAGACCTTAAATGATCCAGTTTATCTCATGGCACCTAATGTCATTGAAATTTAAAGGTTTGGAGAAATGACTGAGCTCTGCAATGCTCTTCAGTGACCTTCTGAGGATGGCTGGACTGTGCAGTTAAAGGACATTGTTACATTGTACAACTGTTATTATAGACAGACAGCCCATGAAAGTAGAATTTTAGAAGTTCCCAACTTCATTAGGTTCATTAGCAGCTTTTTAAAAAAGACATTCCCACTTGTGATATTACACTTTATCTGGTCTTTGGATTTTGGTAAATTTGGATACACCGCTCTGCAATTACCTAGAAAGAGGTAGCTGAGTTTGCATACTGAAGATATGGATCCAGGACTGGAAAGTGTCAGATTTCTTAGCAGATAGATACCTTTCAGGTTCATGAAGACCTCCACCAGGTGAGAGGCTTCCTCTTGCACTCGATACTCCAGGCCTTTTTTCCCCATTCCCAGATTGCGTAGAGTCATTATCCCAAAGCGTCTCTGCTGCTTCCAAGAGTGACCATTTGCCAGTATAATACCTGAGGGTGTTATCTAGCATATTAAATAATTTGCCATAGATATGAACAATTAATCTAAAAATATATTATAAAATACATGGAGTAAATAAGGAAATACACTGGGACACAAGCATCTTTAGGTGAAGTTATCAGTAACCAGAATCATAGCCAAACATACCCATGTTATGACTAGATCACATTCTTAATATTGATTGTAGTTAACCTTTTAAAAGAGCAATCTAAGGATTTGCTGACTGCTCCATTTCTTGATGTCTTAAAAAAAAAAAACAAAACACCTTAAGATGCCTTTTCAGAAGATGTGCTTTAGCCATACTGAAGTCATCATGCTCAAGAAAAGATACAGATCAATAAATGTGACGCTTGTGGGACAAGGTGATGAAAGTGAACAATCAGTGACATTTGGGCTCTGTTTGCCCTCTGGAAGGGAGATCACTCCACTGACAAAATGCACTAGTGGTTACTTGAAGAGCCCTAAAGTGCTGCTGTGCTAGTGATGCTTTGCCTGGCTTTAAACGACTTGCATTTGCTTTCATAGAGCAAATGCAGGAGAGGAAAAAGAAGACTGCAAACTGCTGAAATACACACTAAGGAGAGGTGGATTTCTGTGTGTCAGAGGCACTCTCACAAACAAAGCCTGGAGAAGAGGAGGTTCAGGGAGGATCTTATCTCTATCTCCAAATACCTGGAGGGAGTACTGAGCTTTCCCAAGCCTGGACAAGACTCCAGCTCAGGTTGTTTCTAGGTGACATTTTTACTGTGTTCCAGATGGATGTGATCTTGGCCTCCTGATAGAATAATTTGCTGCACATGATTTTGTTGTAGGTCACATGACTGCAAACCTTGTTTGCCAACAGTATATGTTATGGTTGCCAAATACCTTCCACCATGAGCAAGAGACCTGTAACACCCTCCTGCTCACCCTCATTACTGTGTTTGCAGCCACTATTAAATGTTTGATGAATAAGCACAGAGTCACCAAGGCTGGAAAATACTTCTGAGATCATCAAGTCCAGCCTATGACCTAACACCGCCACATTGGCTAGACCATGGCATGAAGTGCCACCTCCAGTCTTTCTTTGAACACATCCAGGGATGGTACCTTCACCACCTCCCTGGGAAGTCCATTCCAATGTCTAATCACCCTCCCCGTGAGGAAGTGCTTCCTAATATCCAACCAAAATCCCCCCTGGCACAACGTCAGGCCATGCCCTCTTGTCTTGTCACTAGTTTCCTGGGAGGAAAATCTCACCTTTTCCTTTGGCCAAAGCTCTGAAGAAAGGAGACACCATCCGCCCAGAAACATCTTCAGGGTGTGTGGTCATGCCGTCCTTCACAGCCTGATACCCATTCAGTATGATCACTGGGTTCCACGCGAACCACAAAGTATAGATGTTACCATAAGTTTCTGCCAACTGTAAGTGGAAAAAGTGGCAGAAAAGAGCAGATAAAAGCCCACATAGCTCAAACAGGCACTGCAGCTGCTATGCACTGGCCCAACAGCCTGTTGTGTACTGAGAACATCATCCCCACAAATATAATTACACCTCGAAGTAGAGACACTTGTTTTTCTGAGAACAAGGCTTTCAGCAGCCAATTGTATTTACCCAGGGGAAAGTGATTTTTCTTTTCAAAGCACAGCCTGCAGCAACACTGCAGCAAAAGGAAGAAAACTTTTACATTGCATCACATCCAACCCAAACATCTGCACTCTTCTAACTGAACATCCCCACCCTGCCCCTCTCTGGAGCTCTGTGCCTCCCGCTAGCCCTTCCATTGCCAAAGGAAACCCACTGATTGAACCCACTCCATCTGTGTGCTCCAGGAGAGGATGCAGAGACAGAAACTACTAAACAGCCATGAGGTGCCAGTGGGCTGCAGCTGTCTCCAGGGTTTCCTCACAGTACTGAGGAGAGCACTGGCTGTTAGAGACAGCAGAAGTATCCAAGGAGGGACAGGTGTATGACAGATGAAATTCAATCAAAAAGCTTTTTCCAAGAATGGGACTCTGCTCCAACACACCTACGATGACACAAAACAGGTGGTAGACACTGTCTAAGGTGCCAGCAGAATTACACCAAATTGATCACCCTGTTCAATTGCTTCTCCTTATAACATTCCTCTCCCTGTTACAGCATCACTGACTATCAGGGTCTGCACTGAACTCAGTGACCTCTGCCAACTGTCTCCAGCACAGGTCTGAGTTAGAGGTCACCTGCAAACCACTAAAAGAATTACTGCCAGGGTAGAGGGAGGCACTGAAAAGGAGATGACCTTTTTATATTACAAGCAAACATACACGAGCATCATATTACCCACTCTGTGATCCAATTAAACAGTGCCAATGCACCAGAATTTTAAAAAGTAACACGTATGGACTTAGCAGCAATGGAGGAGCATCTTTTCAATTATTGTTATTCTTAGACTTTAATAACAAGTCAGAAACCCTGTCCCCAAATTTATTTGATTCTTAAAGACATTAAGTTTCTCACAAGATTATGTATTCCGCATAAGGTGACCTGAATCTAGGAATCAAGTTGATCTTCATATGTCCATACCTTGTCTGTAACTCTCTAAGACTTAAAAACTTCACTTTGCTATTAAAGTATCCATTTTGTTTATACTGTGACTAAAATGAACCAATTAAGAGCATTTTTAAAGAGATACCTTCATGAGAAGATCCCGATGAAACTGAAAGTTCAGGTGCACAAAGTTTCCAACCAATGGGAGAGGAGTTGGTCCAGGGGGGAATTGCTTGCATGCCTTTCGCAGTCTGAAAAACTCAACAATTAACAGAAAAATGATCAGGACTACCAAACCTTGACTTAGTGTCAGCATTTCAGAGCTGATTTATCAGCTTGTCTCTATAAAAAGCAGGTACTGGAGCTTGGAAAAAGTGATGCTCCTTCTTGTTCCACCAGTTCTCTCTGTAGACTGAAGGTTCTGTAAAGTCTTGGTTCCTTTCCCTCCTGCCCATCCCTCCCTCTTTACCACTGCCTACCATTTCCATGCACCTCCTACATTTCCTATGCTGAGACAGGTTGAGCTGATCCCTGACCAAAAGCACACCTGGCTGGATGCAGCAAGCCACAGTATGAGAAAATGCAATCACTTCTACTCCAGGTATTTGTCCAGAAGCATGTGTTAGGGAACTGCTGGTGTGAATTGGGAGACCTGGACTGGATTGACACCGGGTGAGAGCACTTGTTGACCACTGGACATGAGATGAGTGAAACTCAGCTTCATCCGCCTTGGGAACTTTAAAAGTTGTTCAACCCAGAATCACTGAATTCACATTAGGAGTGTTGCACATTGGTTAAAATAGGTTAGATTTTCCAGGTGCTTTAGTCTCAAGCATTATTTGACTTATCATGAAGTGTGGTTGTAAGTTCAGATTTGCCTGCCTGTACACACAGCTCACAACGTTGTTCCATGTAGTTTCTGAAAACCTGTCCTTGAGTGTTCAAACACTTTTATTTTTTCCATTTACTGGAAAGTTTCATTGAATGAAGATTCATGACATGGAAAGAATGCTTAAAAACTCACAAGACAAATAACAAAGCCCCAGAATATTAACACTTGTTACATTTAAAAATTAATATAAAATTCCAGTAGTAATTATTTTATTTTTTTTAGTATGGAACCAAACTGAATAATTTATTTACCTTGGTTTATTTTCTACATTTTTTAATCACTTTCAGCATCCTGTCTGTTATTACCATTTATCAATAAGTTTACAGGACACACAGAAAATCTGTTCTTTGGTAAGGAAGGGATTCATACTGAGTTTGAAACACAGAAAGGGGAGAGCTCTGCGTGTCAGATACTAGAGGATCCTACACTGTTTTGCACAGAGAAAGTTTCTTCACTAAAAATGAAGTACAAGTCTGAGCAAGATGTTGCCCTGCCCTCCAACACATTAATAAATGCAGGATTTTGCAAACCTGGCAATACCAAGAAGGTAACATGACTTGGTGGTATCAGTCCACCTCCTTCATTTAGCCAAGCTTTGCAGCTGTTTTAGGTACCTACATGCCTGCACTATACCCTGATGACAGCATGCAAAAAGACGGGGGTCTTACCACCTCATCTGTGCAAAACCAACAAGACATGATGGGCAGTAAGAGTGGGAAATGGGCTGAGGTGGGCTCCACAGCCTTCCTAAAATCAGTGCAAGTCAAGTACAACTGCCCACTATGAGCCTGAGATCAGCAAAACATCAAATCAGAAAAACTCATTTACTCAAACCAAAATATCAAGTTTAAAATTTTGAAAAAATTGGGAGAGAATTAGTTTTGTGCAGACAGCTGAAGTCAGAAGGAATGCTGAGCTACATACATTTCATGAATGGACGAAAACTGATCATATTTATCTCTTATCTGTTTGGTCAATATTCTGTTGCTTAGTTTTAGACACTTCATACTTGGTGCAGTATTTTGACAGCAGTAAATTAATCCACCTCCTACAGAACATGAGTCAGATTCAAATCACCAGTGTCAGAAGCAGGATGAAGCCAAATGAGCCAGCTATCTGTCTGTCCTACCAGATGTTACCATCATCCTTCCTGTTTCAGTGCTTTGAGAATTTTCCAACCATCTGAAATCCATATGCATGAATAGTTACACCAGTGCCTGACGTCACTGGATTAGCTATACTGGAAACCAAATCAAGCTGAGGAAACTTGTGTTGGCATGGATCCATTCCTGTCTGATGCCTCCTCTTCTGGACACACTATCAGAATTACCTGCTGGGTTTATATTTTTGACAGAAAACTCAGCTTTCCTAAATGACAGTAACCCAAGACGGGGCTCAGAAGGCAAGATGGGCAAGCTTCAATGAAAACTATCAGGAAGCCAAAGTTTTGTTACAATTTTTAGTGAACACAAAAGCACACTGTGAAGTCAGTTTTGGGAAGATTACTCCAATGCTTGCAAAAGTAAAGCTGTGCAGGTGATTTGACAATCAAACAAGCATGGTCCTGATACCCTTGAGCAAGCAAATGCTTCATTTCATTGCTGGGACATAAATACAAAGAACAAACTGTACCACATTTGATAAGAGGGAATGTAAGGAATTACAATCTCCAAAGATGTTCTTTGGGAACAAAGCAGCAGCCAGTCGCTTTGAGTAGGCTTCAAATACATAAAATTTAACAGTGGAAACTGCACAATGCATTGCTATGCTTTTGATTCCTCATCCACTCAGGTCACAGAATCTTCTGGTTGGAAAAGACCTTTAAGGTCCCAGCAGTCTAAAATTACCTGGTCAATCTGTCTTTGTGTTCAGAACAGACATATTGCAGAGTCATTCTCCACTGAAAGCCCCAGCTCCAGGGACTGACCTGACATGGCTACATCTTTTCACCACAAAAAATGACAATAATATTTGAGATAGGATGGTTAGATCCAACTTCTGCAGCAGGGAACACCACAGGTAAGTGTTTCACTCTTGGCACATTCTGCAGCAGATTGACTGCAGATAACAAGATTGGTAGATACGTGTCCAGAACAACAAAGGCAGAAATGTGGCCCTCTGACCCCAACAACACAGTCATAAAAAACGTCACAGCTTCCAGAAAAGCCATATGCAAGATAAAGCTCAAAGGGAGTAACAACATGGAGAAGAAGCACAATTTTAAAAAGATGCAGGTGTGTGTACCAGTGGTTGCAAAATGAGAAGCAGCTTGGAGACAAAGAAAGGGTGAAAAGATTGCAATCATGTACAGTGGTGAATAAACAAGATAACAGAGGTTGCAAAAGACTGATATGACGCCCAGCATGTCTTTGTCTTTAAACAATTCATACATTCAAAATGAGGACATCCACGAGCTAACAATGTGAATTATTCTATACCAGCATTAAATAAACCAAACCAAACACCTTAAGGTATAAACACTGACCTGTAACTCCAATGTACTTCATACAATACTAAAAATAAGCAGTTATTTCCTTTCTTTAGTTCACACTCTGCCAAGCATCTCAGGGTGCTTTATCACTATTACCTACACTGTAGATCTGTCAAGGCAAAGATACCTGTTCCTACATATGAAGGCAAGAAATTATACAGCACTACAGAATTCTTTATATTTAAAACGTGTAACGGAGCAGAATTGTTAATCAGACAAGTATTAATGCCCCTAAATTTACCTGGTTGGAATTTAAATGCAAAACATGAAAGGCAGAATCAATGTGACCCAATAATGTAATCTAATTACTACATTCAACTTGTAGCAATACATTATCCCACATTAGTGCAGATAATTGAAGCTGTACCAACCCAATTACTTATCTCCATCTTACAATTCCCATTGTAAAACCTTTGTAGTCAGATATTTACAACACTCCAAAGCCTTTAATTAGGGTGAGGCAAACTGAAGTCAAGCAAAAGGAGGTAGAAACCAAGGGAAAACTGAGATAAAGCAGCCACATAGGTGGCAGAGGGTCAGGATGACTTGTAACCAGAAGACCAAACCTGAAATTGTGATTGTCAGTTCAGAGTCTTCAATTAGACCATTTCTCACAGCCTTTTTCTCAAGCAGGGCTATTTTCTATAACATTTCAGGTTTGAGAGGTTGACTTAGCAAACTAAATAAGCCTCCAAAAATACTTGGGAGAAAGATTTAGGTGACATTTAGGTATTTGATTTTATATATCTTAAATGAAAAACAAGCAGTAGCACAGAAGCTGAATAACCCTCCATCCCCAGCAGGGTGGCAGGGACAGCAACCTTTTGAAGGATTGCATTAACTGCATTGTGTTGCTAACGGGACATCTGTTGTGCTAAAGGAGCAACGTGACAATAAGCCATGTATAACGTGCAGTGGCCAGCAGTCTGACTCATGCCTTTCTCCCCTGTTCAGGGAAGCCTTTCTTCTTGCTTCCAAGGAATGCTGAATGATGAGGACTTGCACTGTGATATACTAATATGAAGAGAACAGGGAGACTGAGGGTTACACACTGTGTGTGGCAAGAAATTCCCTTCACAGTTGATCTTCCAGCCAGGACTGTGCCCCAACAAGCCCTGTTAATCTGCCTTCTCTCTCAGCATCTGTCTCTGTGGTGGTTCTTTGTTGCTTTTCTGCCAGTTGCCTGAGGGAGGGACACCTCTCATCAATGCCTCCCACATTGATCCGAATCTCCTGTGGAAGAAAGCCCTCAGACAATGCTGCTTATGGCTTTGCCACCCAGCACCTGCTTTCAGAAAATGACTTCCAGCACCTGTAGCAACTCAGCTACTGTAACTTTCAAGAAAGATTGAAGCATGGTCAGCAGCTTTCAGCATTTGACAATTATGTATGGATCAAAGGGTAAGTTGGGTGGCAGCCATTGGTACTATAAAACAAATAAACATGCAAGAGATTAGCAGTTTATACTGGCAAATAAAATGCAGTCCTTCAGTCACAAGTTCTTCAATTGATTGTACAAGAAATAATTGCAAGGCATGGACACATCTCAAACTTAAGCAAGAAAAAAAAAAGACAAAAGATATCATTTTTATTTATTGTTCCAATTATGTCATTCTTGTGCATTACAGTACTGATATCCAGGGAGGTCCTTGTCCCCAGAAAATGATCCATGGGGGTTGAGTTAAAAGGGATGGAGGTCAAAACAGCTTGAGATCAAAACAGCTGCTCCTCCTATAATGCATTGATTGCATTAATACTGCTGAGAGAGGCCTCAGAGTCTCTCACATAAGCCAGGAAAGCCACCTTCTACCACAGGAAACAATACACATCATCCTAAACATCCATCACTTTCACATATCATCCCTGTCGGCTCCTCTACAGCCTCCAGTTTCATGCGACAGCTGGAGTGAGGATTTACGGCACAGAGTGGGGATGTCAAACATGCACGGGACAGCACAAGGTTGCAGTTCTGGCCCTGGGGACAGAGGAGAAAAGAGCTGCCCTCAGTGGCTAAAGAACTGTTGTACAGTTGGAAGAAAATAGGGAGCAGGGAAAGCAATTTCTTCCAGGCTTATTTGCTTTAGGAATTTATTTTTTTTTTCAGAAGATCTTATAAATCATTTCACAAACTGGAAAATCCACTCAGCTTGCAAAGAACCTCAGGATACATTCTTGAAAGATCAGCTACCTCTCCTCAAAATCTCTATGAAGCCTTCAGATGCATTTCTCAGATCTTGTCCTTCTGCCTCAGGTATTTGCCCTCACTTTCATTTTTCTTGCTTTTCACACCACTCCATCCTGCCAGCACAGCCAGACACACTCTGCTCTAGCAGACTGCTAATGTTTACACAGCAGTGCTGGAAACAACAGGGACCAGCACAGAGAAGGATAGTTGAGTATTTCTGGGCAGTTTCTACAGAAAAGCCATCTCACCCATTCCATTCACTGTGACTTTCCAGAAAAAAGGCAGAGCTCACATGGCAGCTTGTTTGGCATAGTTAGTAGCCAAGTGTCTCACCTCAGCTCGAATTTCAGTCAGTGGGACCTCTCCAAAGTGAAGATATGCCGCAGATTTACAACCTGTTTGAGCTGGATCAGCTCCCGGAAAAGACAAGTTAGAAAAAATTCCGTTAGTAAATAGAAAGAACAAGATCTCTTAACTGACCTATGAGCCTCACAGGCTTTGTTACTAAGCAATATGTCCTTCTCTCTCCTATTAAATACTTATTAAAACAGTAGAATAATTTCTTATGCTATTGCACCTGGTATTTTCCTGTCTGCCTTCACAAGATCACACTGACTACTTTGCTCTTTCAGAAACCAGGAGACGAAACAACAGGAGAGTTTGTATTTGCATATTTGCATATTATCACTCCGGAAACTGTACAATTAGACACAATGCAAGGTCAGTGGGTGCTGTTTGTTCACATTTCATAGCTTGTTTTCTCCATTTGTCTGCTTAAAAAAAAATATGCCAGCAGCAATGTGAAGGCCAGAGGTTTTGTCTGCTAGTTCTTCCTACAGAGATTTAACCCCTGTTAAGTATGTGCATCACACATACCCTTCTTTTACCACTCATCTTCTCCTCACCCATTTTAATAAAAGGTACCAGGCTGAAGAGAATGTCATTAATCCTGTTGCAAGCAAATTTATCCAGCATGGCAGATCTTACTCTTCAAATATACCCCATCTGATCTGTATTAAGGCAAAATATTCTAAGCAACGTGATCACAATTTGATGACACGTTTCTTAGTGCTTTTAATAAGTCAATATTTTGCCCCCAGAGATCCTTGTGGTGTTCAGTTTATGGATTTAAAGGAGAGAGCTGCATGACCAAATGAGAACTGGAATCACAAACAGATAGTGCCAAACACTGAAAACATTGCTTTCTGTTTAGGAAAACCTCATCTGTAATTTGAACCAATAATGAAAATGCTTTTATAAACAGAATTAACATCTAACTGTTCAAAACTGTTCAAAACAATGATTTAAAAAGTTTTCAAATAACTGAAAGCTTTTTATGCTCTTTTCAAAGCCAGGGTTTGTTCTTTGGTTTTTAGCTCAAGCCTTCAAGAACTCTGTACTTCAACCAATGGTTGAACAAAAGCACAGAAATGGTAGATCATGAGGCTAAAAGAACACAAAATAAATACTTGCCAGCTGAGCACCATAAGACAGTTTTAGATCCCAGTATATCTGTTTTAAAGCAAGCAACACGAGCTGCATATGTAGGGATGGAGCATCCCAGCATATTTTAATTTCAAGCTAACTGAATGATTCCACATGTCAGTTTGAATTTACTTTTCCAGTCCAGTGAAAGGTGGACAGCAATCTCCAAGAAAAAAATATTGGTTTTCCCATGGTAATGCTCAGCTCAGACCTTAGTGTGGCTGCAATCTTTAATTATGTGACACGTCACGCACAGCACAGTGGTGTGAACAGATCGGGATTACTGAAAGCTCTGTCTGTTGTCTCAGGCTTCATCTCTCTGATGGTGAGTTCTGATGCTGTCTTGAAAAGACAGAATAGCAAGAAAACCCAACAGAAAACCATTTTTGAGAGCTGACTGCTCACTGCATACCTGTGTACTGCTGGGCAAGTCCCAGTTCCTACCCTTTAGATGCGGGGATTGCCAATTATCCATTCACTTAACTGATGCGTGTCTTCAGCCTTCAAAGCTCAGGTCTGGAGGAGCTTGTTGTACTCAAAACACACAGCTACTGCAGTTGTGCTTTGAATACAAATATTTTATTTTATCTATTTTATTTATTTTGCTACACAAATGTTAATACATGCTAAAGCTGCTGAAAGATTCGGGCATTAAGCTTAGGCGATGCAGTACACAAGGCTGATGGTCAGTGTTGCCATTGGAGCTACAAGGACTATTTCATCATTAGTAAAATCAGGGTGATGGTACCTAGAGCTGGGAAGATTTAGTTGCTCTCTTTTGTGTGATATTCAAACAATACAATGAGGATGCCACGAGAAATGCTATGGATACATCAGTCAGGCAGTATTTGATTCTGTGCATGTTTTGATGATGCAATCATTCTGAACACACCCACAGGGCGACAAGGGTGCAGAGGAATTGAGGTCAAGCTTTGCCATTAGCAACATCCATCCTGCCCGTGGGGATCTCGCACATGTCATCAAGCAGCAGTGAACTTTCAGCAGGTCTCATCATGCAAGTCTAGAAAGAGATTAATGCAAGACCATGGACAGCCTTAAATCCAGACTATTCTAAAGCCTGGAGATGTCACTATGCACAGATAACAAAGCAGGTGTTCATGACACAATGCGCAAACACATGTCCATGGGGAGTGACACAGGTTGCTGCAGACAGACAGCCATAAGAAAATTCTTAACAATAACAACAGATCACACTTCTTGTGACCAGTCCTTAGCATGGAATCTTCTTTCACAGAATCACAGAATGACCTTGGTTGGAAAAGATCCTTGAGATCATTGAGTCCATCCGTTAACCCAACACTGACAAGTCCTTAACTAAACCATATCCCTAAGTACTATGTCAATATGACTCTTAAATACCTCTAGAGATGACAACTCCACCACAGCTCTGGGCAGCCTGTTCCAATGCCTGATAACCCTTTTGGTGACAAAGTTCTTCCTAACATCCAGTCCTCTTGTTTGTTTCCCATGCCGTGTACATCGGTATAGATGCACTTGAGCTGGGCTACCCATTCCACCCCTGACCTTGGCATGTCACCTCCAGGCCTGGTTTATCCCCTTCCACATTCAAACCTAGTTTAAAGCCCTCTCAATAAGCTCCACCAACTCCTGGCCAAGAAACCTTTTCCCCCTTTGTGATAGTTCTGCTCCATCTTTGGCCAGCAGGCCAATTGCCATGTAAACATTCCCATTGTCACAGAACCCAAAACTCCACTGATAGCACCAGCCTCTGAGCCGTGTGTTGATCAGTTTGCTTTCCTGTTCATTTCAGTGTTACCACCACTGAAGGAATTGAAGAAACCATCACCTGTTTCCAACATCCTTCCAACACCTTTCCAACATCTGTGCTTAAAGTGTAAACCACCAGAGAAGTCAGTGCTCAACACATCCTTCAGACAGAGAAGGATGGAAATACAAGTCTTCTCTGTTCATTAAGTGCATCAGGTTCATCTCTTGAGACATTTTCTACAGTTCAGATTCACGGAGTATAGGAGTACAGGGCTTTCTTCAATCAAACAACTGTGGTGTTCAAGGAGAATAATCTTGGTCAGCTCTGTGTTAAGTATCCTGTCAAACACACCACAAAGAGGAGAGGCAAGTAATTTTCAGTCCTAACTGACTCCCCTTCTGCAGAAGGTCTTCTGCAAAGCTGGATAAAAATTATCCATAAGCTAAAACTCACAAACAAAAGCCAGAATTATTCTATTAGGTATCTTCTGTTTTGTTGTGGTTTTGATGGGTCTTTGGTGGTTCTTTTTTTAATTATAGCAGAGTTTTCTATTTCTCTTGGCAGTACTTAACAGCAAGGAAAGGAGAGAGACAGGGTAAATGGAACAAACATTTTGCTTCTAAGCTTTGTGGATTTAACTCCCACATTTCAAGCTGTATCATTACTTTGCTTTTCCAACATCTGGGCCTGGTCTAATGCCACCATCTTACCTAGAGAAAATGAGCATTAATGCAAGACACCCAGTGGAAGCTTCCCCAGTAAATTTCATCCCCTCATGTGGGAGAGATACTAAGTACAGAGAATGCTACCTTGATCACAGGGCAGAAGAGCATGTTCCTGGTGAGTAACACCCATGTATGTAGCAACCAAGAAACCCTGCCCATACTGTTTTCTACCAAAACACCCAGTAAGTCTATTAAGGCCAGTGTACCGTAGCATTTGAATCTCATCCTCAACCAGTCTCCTGCTGATGGCAAACGAACAAGTTAATGAACTCCAGCGTGCCCTGGTGGAACTGGTTCCTTCACAGCTCGCTCTCGCTAAGCTACTAACAGCGACGCAGCCACAGCCCGTTCGGAGAGAGCTTTGCTGCCCTCTGCCTGGCTCCTCGGAGGATGCACTTCTGAAATACTAAAATTGGGTCACCTCCTGCAGAATTCACACTCTGTCTATGCTGAATTAACCAGCACTCTCTCTAGCAACTGTTGATGTGCTTCTTGAGCAGGCTGAATGTTATCCAGGGACAATTTCCCTTACCTGCAGACCACATGCATGCATTAGGGCTAGACATCTTAAGAGGGAACTGCTGCAAAGATGTGTCCTTTCTCTGCCCTGACTCAGGCCAGTGCCACAACAGTGTCAGGGAGCAGCTCTGCCTGCAGCTCCCGTAATTCAGCAGTCTTAAAGCTTGAAACATCAGTTAAACTGCAGAAATGATCTGCCTTTCTCTGTGATACTGATTATTGTCCGAGAGTGCTGAAGCTACTGAAGCCCTCAGTATTAGTGGAGGGTGGTAGCTGTGATATTCATCCCTGCCTAACACTGCCCAAAGTGGGCTAGAAGCTGCTGGCCTTACCTGACCAACTAGAGTCATCTATAGCTTACAGATGTCAAGCCAAGATGAACATACAAGGCCTATGCTCACATGACTGCATCATTGGAATAAACATGTTTATAGCATTCAAAAAAGTTATTTCAAAAATAATATAATACAAACCAGTCCAAAATGTTTCATTTTCTCTGTAATGGTCCTTAAAATGCATTCCTTGTAGAATATCATCATATCACCAGCTGACCCCAGAATATACTTATATTATCATCTCATTCCATGTCTCATCTGCTGCATCTCATAAGCTATTCAGAGGAAGTGCTGCAACATTATTATTGTTATTCCTTTAATATTAGAATGTCACACTGCAGGACAGCAAATAAATAGTTCTTGGAGTGTTGGCTAAAAATACCACACACTGAGATTTCTTCACAGATATTAGGACAAGTTCATAAAGTTTTCACTAAGAAAAAAGATGCACCAAATCCTGAAATATTATTTCAAATCAATCCAGCTCACTGGGATTTTTTTAGGCTGATGACCTAAATGGATAAACACAGTTTCAAATAAACCCTCTCAGAAATTTCTTAATGAAAATTTTCTCTTTTTCCTATTAAATCTTTTATTCAATAAAATCTAAAGAAAATGTTTTAGCTCAGGACATCAAACTTGAATTTCGACACTCTGGCTTTCTGTTTTCCTCCCAGTGCTTACAATTGGATTATTTTTCCCAGATATTCTGAGAAGTGCAATCAGGCTGGCTGATTTAGAGCACTGCAACATCTCTTACCCTCTGAAGACAAGCAGATATTTGACCTTTTCCCATCCTCCAGAGTCTCTCATAGATAATTGTTAATAGCTCTGAGATGGATACTGTGCCCTAGGATGAATCAGCAGAGCCAGTTTGAAAACATCACAATTATTTAGTTATTTTCTAACCTCTTATTCCTAGACAGAAATCTTTCATGAACATCAGGGGTGTTGAATGTATTGGCCTATGGATCGCTATTGCCATTTTCATTGACAACCAAAGCCAAAAGAGGCATTAAATTGTCCATCTGCTGGAGAAATTTCGTGATGTACTGCAGGTTTTAAAAAATCAGCACATTCATTGGTCCTCATTATGCTACTGAAAAACAGAATTTTTATTCTTTATGACTCATATTTGCTTTGTGTATAAACTGTAAAAATACACAGAGCAAATCTGCCAGGTAACACATCTAGAAGTTCTAGACATTGAAATTTTCATCTTCATCTCAACAGACATTGGCAGACCCCTCAAAGAATGAGACAAGGCAGAAGCATTTGCTTTAAGTTGTGCATCTGACACCATGACAACACTGGGATATGTCTGTCAAGGCTCAAAGAAACAAGGGATAATTGTGTCCTTACTAATGTGGGAGTTTCTATTCAGTAACTCCACCTTACTCTACTCCTTGCCCTTCTCCTTTTATAGGAGCCACGTTTCTCTCCCTGTTATCAGAGAATGCTTCTCACAGGTGGGGAAGTTATTTTTTTCCTGCAGATGCAGCACAGTGCAGAGTAGAAACATCTGTGCTGGCTTTGCAAGAGTTAACTTCGTTGTCAGGAAGAAGCTCCCCTGCAGGAGGGCAAAACCCTACCTGGGATAGCTGCTCCACCAGGGCAGGCTCCTGAAGGGCTGAGTTGGCTTCTGCTCCCTGAGCAAGGGCATTTACTGCCAGTTCAAAAGTCTTGGTGCTGAATCACTGTTCAATATTTGATCTACAAGGATTTTAATTTTTAAGTGTGCTCTAAAAGGTGCAAGCTAGAGGCTGAGCTGTACTGATGTGACAATCCAGGAGAACAGCGGACCTCTACATGGGGCCCCATGCCAAGAAATCAGGCACCAAAGTACAATCAGCTTTACAGGCTAAAAGCAGCTAACCTCAGCCAGTACAGAGGGAGCAGAAAAGGTGATGATGTGGGAGCAACAAACTGAGCTGTGGACAGACACTGGCAGGCTCATTACCATCCATGATACAGAGGACAAAGAGGGCACCAATCCTTCTCATCTGTCCCAAAAATGGAGCCCAAGCAAGCCATAAGAAATAATGTAGACGCAATAAACAAGAGAAGAGAGAGGACTGAAGGACATGGTGGAGAGCTCCAAGACACCCCTTAAGGCCAACAGCCCTGGAGCGACATGGCTCAGCAGCTGACGGAGGAGACATCAGGCAGTGAAGGCTGAAAAAGTCCACATGGAACATGGGAGTGGCCGCTGGGCTCCTCCCAAAGCTGCTCTCAGCTTTCTTGTCCTTCTGTGGCAACAGTAGCCAGGCTTTAAAAGGTAAAAAAGACCAGGCTTTATTAGAACATGAGCTAAAGTGAATCTCTTTTAAATAGGGCAGGCAAGAACAGAAATGCAAAAGGCTCAGAAATGCAACTCTCCTGTCTCCTGGCAGTGAGCCTCCTGCTGATGTCCTGCTGCCACACCTCGTGTGCAGGGCTCTCATGGCCCAGACATCTGTGCACAGTGGATTAAAAATCACCAACGAGCAGCTCCTGTCACAGACAGACCACACACGCACAAATAACCTGCCCACGTATGACATGTAGTTTTCTCCTGAAGCGCCCCACGTGTCTCCTCTTGAGCATCCAGACAAGTGGTGGTTATGGCCACTGTTTTGGGTTCAGGGAACTCATCTTGCCCCAGCTACATAAAAGTCTTCCTGGGCAAGCTTCCATCTCAGAGCAATTTATGAGCTTCCCTTTAGGAAGGATATCTGGGTAAGCATGTGGTCATCAGGAGTGACAGCATCACACTGCAATTATGTTAATGCTTGTAATGCCACTGGTGCTTGCAGCTTTATTTTTAGCAAGCAGTGACAGCTCCAACGTCCCCAGATCACAGTGTTTTCTGCCTTATCTGTCTGTGCACACATGAAAATCCACAGAGGCTTCGACATCAGGTTTTAAGAGGGCACACAGTTTTCTGTCAAATAAAATGTCAGGACATGATCTACCATATTTCACAAGTCTCATTCTGCCATTTAATTTAATAACAGCTAAATATCAAGTGGTTACTATTTTGATGCTGTGTTCCATCAGCTATTGAATTAGAAATAATGAGGCAGGTCTAAATTTGTGATTCATGGCCCAAACTAATCTCAATCACACAGCAGCCGCCATCTAGTGGCAGCTGATCTAATAGATAACCGGCTGTTTAGCTGTCCTATCCTCTCCCACAGAAACAGGAGTACTAATGAAGGACAAGTTCACTCACATTTCACAAGTCTTTTCCAGACAATATAAATAAATTTATAGTCATCACCACAGGAACAATTTTATTTTTTCCCTTTTCTGCTATTACAGGCTCTCTCACTGAATTTCACCATTATTTTGTGTATATGACAAGCCTTTCTAGCTTCAGGTATACAGCTGAACTTCTGAGGTGTTTAAAATGTATCTGTGGTCTTTTCCGTGTATATTTTTCAATTTGCTATCAGCTTTAATTCCAGCAGGCTCCTCAACCCAAAATTTTCCTTGGAGGAGCTCCTTGCAACCACCCAGTGCCAATCCCAACAGGAGCTAACTCACAGGAGTAAACAGTTGCTCTGTTAGAAAGGACTTTCCAAAAATAAACTTGGCAGAATTTTAAAATATTACAAGCATCTGCCCTAAAAATAATAATAATTAAAAAACCCCTATCTTTCTGTATCTTCACTCTGTAACCAACTTTCAGCCTGTACCTTTTCTCGGCTGGACTCACACCAATTATCCTCTGCAGTTTTAAAGATGCCATGTACTTGTTCTGCTGGGTCATACCTAGAAATTGTCATCCATAAATAAAACTAGTTGCTTATTTTTCCTTCACATCTTTTACTAGTGACCATTGACAAAAAGTTGACTGAAATGTTATGAGTGATAACAGCAATATAAAGAGGCAAAATTTTCCAGGTATGTTTTTTCCAATCTCCGTTACTTTTGAAAACAGGATAGCTCAGAGATAATGAATTAATTTTCTACGTCTGCCAGTCAATTTTGTCATTTGCTCAAGTACCAGATTTAAATCTGCCAGGCCAGACAACAACTGTGTGATGGCAGTATGGCTGAGGATGATGGTGTGCTCCAGATCAAAAGAACTTTTACCCAAAGAAGAAAAAATAACCTTCAAAAGCTAACAGGGTCTGAGCAAATTTACCTGCTGCGGACACAAGGTGGCTTTTGGAGCAGAAATTCATATCATAGAGAGAAAGACATTATAAAGTCTCAAGACATACATTCACGCAGGTAAGTAAGACTGCTGATGGTCTGTGACATACTGCACATGTCCACCCTAGCGTGGAATGGCACAGAGCCTGTAGGGGTGGGGCTGCAGCGTGCCCCCCAGAATGGGCTCCGTGCTGATCTCTGTCACCCCCTCTGGCAGCCGGAAGGTGAAGGCCCGCAGCAGGTTGGCAAAGAAAATGAAGAGCTCGGTCCTTGCTAGATGCTCCCCCAAACACACACGGTGCCCTGCAGAAGGAGCCAGGGAAGGACAGTGAGTGAAATACCCTGACCTCAAAAGCAATCTTATCCATCCTCACACAAAGTCAAGGCATTTCTGTTGAATCTGGAATTTCTTTAGGACTTAATGAAGTCAGTGACACAAAACTTAATGTAATTATTCCTTTAAAGAATCGTATTTGCAGCTATAGGTAACTGTTCAGTTTCACTTCAGTCACCTCAAAAACCTCTTCTTCATTAGGCTGACAACTTTAAAGGAATTTATTCAATCGTGTAAATGAAGGCAAAGGAATTACTCTTTCAGGGAGATGTGCTCCAGTTTTGTATGCATAAAGCATCGGCACAGCTGCTTGCAAGTACTTTCCAAATGTATGTCTGGTGTTGAAATGTATGCCCCAAATCAATAAACATAATCACTACAAGAGAATATCCTTCCAAAAATAGGGTTAGATGTATACTTTAGTCAGAAGATCTCTCAATTTTCCATGTTACTATTTGTTCAGTAGAACAGATGTTTATAGTTGGATTGGGAAATGTTACTGAAAATAATCTTGTTGATTCTGTAACTGTTTTACACAGAGAGGTTTAAAATAAATGACCAACAGGTTTTTAATAGACATCTTAATTGTACAGTCCCCATTCAGAGCACCAATGTTTGTGCTGCCAGTCTGTTTACCTATTGAGAATGGTAAAAAGGCTTCTCGGCTCACAAAGTTTCCATCTTCATCCAGAAAGTGACCAGGGTTGAACTTCCGAGGTGTTTCCCACTGCTCTGGGTCATACAATGTTGAAGCAATATTTGGAAAAACTACAGTGCCCTGAAAGGAGAACACTAAGTTAACTGTCAGTCCTGCCCCAGCAGTCAGAACCTTCTAAGTGATATCTGTCTTAGCTCACTTTCAGAGTTCAGCCTTGTGTGCTGGTAGGTTCATGTTCCCAGTAGGAACTGTGAGGAACATGAGTCTTTTCATTTCAGAATGTCAGCTCAAGCTTGACAGTGGAAGTGGCTGTGTCAGTACAGACCAAAAACTTTATTTGTACCAAACCCATTTTCACTTCTAACACTAGAAGTTTCTGTGATTTAGTCTATGATGAAAGCTAGCTGCAAACCTTCATGCTTTTCTCTGGATCTTTTAAAGGCTTTCTGCAGGCAAAAATACAGTCAGACATCCTTCCAATGCCATATCAGCACAAATCAACATGTAAGTATCAATCTCTAAGGTTCTGTTTTCACTGGTTTGTAGAAACACTTGTTAAATCCCCTCTTCCATCCTGTGGCATCTTTCACTCCTGATAATGCTCTCCGAAGAGCTATGTCACTCAGCTCAGCCTGGCAGATGGGCTTCTTGCCCTTGTTCCCATTCAGCCTGTGACCATGGGGTATCCAGCCACACTGATATTGAGAAGACCCTGGCACAAACAGATTTTAATCTGCAGCTTGCTCTACTTATGCAGGAAAGGTCTGTAGCAACTGAGGAACTGTGTCTGTACCTTTCTGAGGGGAAAGCCAAGCAAGGTGGTGTTCCTCACACACCTTCGGGGCATGCCAACCGAGACAATGTTGCTGAAGCGCTGGATCTCGTGGATCACAGCGTTCGTGTAGGGCAGCTCCCTCCGATCCTCATAGCAGATTAACTGGGAAGGACCCAGAACAGCATCCAACTCCTTCTGCACTTTCTCTGTGGAGAAAGATTCACCATTGCAGGTGGAAAAATACATCAAGTGTTTTCAGTAATTCCATTTTCAAAGAATTTCCCATTTAAAACTATGAGGACAGCAACAAAAGCAATTTTTAAAACATATGTATCTTTTATAAAGAAAATTAAAAGTAGCAGGATTTTCCAACAGCTTAAACATATGTGAGCTCTGCTTCTGGGTCTGAACTTATTTGACTGTAGATTACAAAAAGACATTTGTTGCTCAAAGATTCAAAACTTTTAAAGAGTTGCCTTACTAACACATAAATACAAGAGATAAATGATTTATCTTTCTGCTTTTCTTTTGGCTGGGTGCCTGAGAACCACTAAGCTCACAGCTCTCTGGAATTTAAGCAAGGTGAATCTGGGCCTTAAAAGCCTGATTCCTATTTAAAATCATGGTCCTGAAGCAACACCAACTAGAACAATGTCCAAATACCTTTAAAAAACTGGATCTGTTTCTTGGTGCTTGCCTTTTGATCAAGAATAGCAAGATTTAAATGACTTATCGCACGGAAGTGCTGAGAGCATTAACAAAAGTATAAAATTTGATTTGTAAACTTCAAGAGGGGCAGTGCACACATAATAACAATACCTTAAACAAATGATCCTGTCTTTTTCCAGGCTCTTCAAAGCAACACTAAGACGCAAGGAAGCCCATTCTGCATTGATCAGTTTGTGCTCATGCATATCAAGCCTGCCCAGTAGCTGCCAGCAGTCCTTCACAAAACTGTGTTAGGTACACCCTGACAACAAATATTCAAGCACCTTACAGAATTCAAAATGTATATCAAGAAAGATTTTTAAGTAAATTTCCTTCTATGAAGAGCTCGCTTGCAAAAATCAAGCAAGACTCCTTCAGGATCCAGTAGTTTGAAGTGACTGATCACTGCATAAACATCCCTCTCTCTCTGTTCCAGTAGTTTAGAGAATATAAACAACCCAATTCAGTGACTGGGCAAAAAGCCAAATTTTTCCATATGGGAATTAAATGAGAAAAGATATACTGGGGTCAGTTCACTATGAAAGCCTGGATGCAACGTGTGATTCAAGAAGCCCAGAAGGATGATTCTGCACACACTCTGCTTTTCCAAGTATGTGCAAGGTATTATGTTTAGATAATTATAATTATTTAGGTGTCTCAGCACTTTCATAACCTTAATTACATTTGGTGATAATAAACATGCAGCGATATGAGATGAAGCAGAGCTTCTTGTTTGACAGCTATAAATTGAGCAATTTTTTCTTCATCTCTTTCCTCCATCTCTTTCTCCTGTTCTCTGGGTATTTGCACATATTCTGCTATCTAACAATGAGATTTCTGTTATCCAGCATAAAAGATCAATATTTCTCTGGTTTTCATTTAGTGCTCTAGGAAAGTGATTGATGGTTATTTAAAAGCTGGACTTAAAAATAAACTTCTTAAATATACATAGACATAACAGACGAGCCATCAAATTCCCCTCCCAACTGGAATAATTTCTATTGCAAGAAACTCAAATATGTCACAGAGTTAATCACAGATTAAACAGACACCCTGATACCTTGGGATCGTAAATGGACTGATGGACAAAAATAAAGTCTAAGTGGCCTGTAGACCTTTACGTGATTATCTTTACTACTTCTGTGACCTACAGAGCATAAAAGAAGGGCAGGACTCCCTGGAGCCCCCACCACTGATACTAGCAAATACAAAGCAGAATTGATCCAAGTTTGGAAGAGCGACATCCCTACTATCATATACCATTTCTGGTTCATTATTTTCAGCCATCACTAAGACAAAACCCAACTCAGTTTCTTGAAGTACCATTAGCACCGCATCAACAGCTGCAACAGTTACCACTATTCCTTCAAGGATTATGTGTGCTAACCCTCTGGCTTCCCAAACAGCAGCTCTAATCCTCTTACTCCATTGACTGCCCCACCACAAGCCTCCATTCCCCAAAGACCTCAAGTTCCATCTCAATCAGCACCTCCTACACATATGCATACTTCCCAGACTGTTAACTCTTTCTGGGAACTGTCTTATGCCTCTGACTGCTGTAAGAGCCTGGATACAGGAGCTCTGGATCTACCAACACTGCTCAGTGCAGATCTACCAGTACAAAAGGTCCATGTGCCACTAGCCATATACCAGTATCTAGGAATAGTCTCTGATCCATGAAGACATTAAGCCTTGGCTGTTCTACTTCATCACAGGTATTTGTGATGTGCTTATCTGCTTACCTTGGATGTCTGGATTGGCCACCATGTAGAGCAGGCCCCAGTTCAAAGTAGTGCTTGTTGTCTCTGACCCACCCAAGAAAAGGTCATTTATAGAATAAACCATGTTGTCTTCATTGAAAGTCGACATGGGTTCGTTTTTGGACTGAAAATTTTAAGAAGACATAGAAGTTTATACATGAAAGTTAGGAAAACCAGAAAAGGGTTCAACATGATTTTATCACTGGTTCCAAGCTACAGTGTGTCCAGCCTATAGTACAATGCAGAGAGACTGATAAACACTATTAGACACCAAAGATGATCAATATGAAAAGCTTATGTTTCACAAATAGACAAGCCATGCTTACTCCACACTTAATCATTAAGCTAAAGGGCACATTCTCCACAGAAAGGGATTGCTGGCTTAATTGTGCAAATAGTGGTACATTTAGAGTGTTTCGTAAGTAAAAGTTCTCCTGAAGATGTGTACCAGCATGTCATTCTTCATGCCTCAAGTCATATTCTATCACATATTCTACCAAGCAATACAGTGACGAGGTAACGAACACTGGGCTGTCAAAAGTTCTCAACCTGTGATGTTCAGACTTCTTCTCCACTACAAGGCCACAATCACACATGCACAGCTGCTCTGGAGTTTTACAAAGTGGGAGGACATGTATGTATATGCTGAAACTGTGAAAGAATATTGTTATGTTTTGGGGAATTCATTGTCTACATTAGGGAGCTTATGCTCCCATGTCTTGAACCTTTCTTTTGCCAGTGGAGCAACTGGAAATTGGGAAGGATGTTTTTCCCTGTTGTATTTTTATATTGCCTCTGCATAACTACTGCAGACAGTTCAATTTTTAAAAAAGATATATGGATCTCTTGTTCGGTTCTCTGAGCCACTCTTGCCTTGTCATCCCCCAGGAACACCAGTCTCATCTTGTCAATTTCTCCTCTTTCTCCTTTTTCTTCCTATCACCAAGCAGAACAGGAGCAGGATTATGACCTGCTGCAGTGGAGAAGAGAAGGGAGAAAGGAAGAGTGTTTAAGTGGAAGCAAAAGGAGTTACAGAGGGGAAGAACAGCTCCTAATTCAGGGGCTAGGGAGGGGATCTAATTCTCAAGAGATTCAGACAAAGTGATACTGGTAAGGTCTAGAAAAAGGAGACATATGTCCCAACTCACAGCTTACGCAGCTCTTTCCTTGAGGCCTTAAATCACTCTGTAGCTTGTGCCAATGAGAAAAAATGCAGTATATTAACCTGCCATTTAACAAAAGGATTGCAAGGTGCTGTGGCCTACCAAGAATAAGAAAGGATTTAGCAAGTCCCTGGTTCCTGGATTTTCACATTAGGTTATCTATGAAAAGTAAAAAGATTGTGATAGAAGAGTTTAAGACTGGATGATTTAGTGGTCCATTTCACCTTGCTCCCCATGAATGTATGATCACACAGAACAATACTTACTTTTTCAATGTGATCCAGGTAAAAGTCAATGAAATCCTCCTGCTCATCTGGTATCCCACGCTCTATGTGCATTCTGATCTCTCTCCTTGTAAAAGAGCTCAGGACATTATAGCAAGCCAATGCAGTCTTGTGAGGGCCAGGGAGATGGCACATCAGCCAGGGGAAGATTTCATACAGCTGCAGGAGTGACACACAAGAGGTACCACAAAATCTCTATCACTAGAAAATGCATTTTAGGCCTACTAAAGAGAGAAGGCAATATTCATGTTAGCATGTGGGTTTGGCATCGTTAGTAAAATACTCTTGAGAAAGGCTATGCTTCTGTTTTCAAGTTGTGAAACAGGACACCATATAATTTCTAGCTGTGTTGATGGTAAGATGCAGGGTTCCACAGGCTTTCAGCTCAACCAAAAGCCAAATGAGAGTGATAATCATTACAATGAACTGTATTCATTTATTCAATTCATATATTCAATTACAATGAACTGTATTCAGGTATTTGAAAAGTATGATCCTGCCCTCCAGTGGAAAATACAGGAAAGGAAGAAACAAAGCTGTTACAAACTGTCCTTGCCAGGATGTGCAAAAGCAGTTGATTAAACCCAAGGCAAGGGAAAGCTACCAGGGGCTGGTACACAGACTGAGTAACCACCGAAGCACTCTCTACTGATCCACCTCTCAACAGTCCTCAACAACACCTGAAACATCTGAAACCCATAAAAGCTGAGAAACAGCTACCTGACATTTCTGAGTGATGTCCTCTAGAAAAGAAGAAGGGATTAGCTGTCACAACCAGATTAATTTTATCCTCTCTTACTGTTTGGGAAAATCTTGCCTAAGAATGACTGCTTCCTGATAGCTAAAAAGTTAATTCTGATTTTCAGCCTGTATTTATGCCTGTGTAACTTGTATACATTGTTCTTGTATCTGCAATCTATTTTCTCTTAATAGATATTTTTCTGCTGGAATAGTAACTCCATGATTTATTTATTGGAAGAAGTTTTATCATTTCTCAATCTTCATTTTGCTGAGCTCTTCTTGAACTCTCTTAATTATCCTGCAGAAAGCATGTTAGTAGTTGTTCACTAGAGTTTGGCTGAATGAGATAGAATGTCTTTTTGGAAAATCAGTTCTTATTGTCAGATATCCAATTATCAATTAATCATTGACTTATCATAGTCCAGCCCTTGGTAAATTCATATAGAACTTCGTCTTTTTTGTTTAGTTCCATCTCTGGAACTATTTTCTTCTTTCAAAATGTGTTCAGAAGCCCTACATACAGCTGTGGTCTGACAAGTCATATATGGTTAGATTACATGTGTTCCTACTCTCAAATGCACTTTCCAGCTACCATGACACCTGAACTGTAAGTGGAATTTAGCTGTTAATGTTCAAGACAGGAACTGAGTCCATTCACATTCCTGGCAGCTGCTTCTGCCAAAAATCCTCCTCCATTTCTGGAGGGGCCCTCTCCACAACGTTCTCCCAATTCAGTGCCTGGCAGCATGGAACCCAGTTAAGAAATGGGGATGTGGACCCAGCGATGTCCACTTTTTACATAATACTGAGCATCCTTTCCATCCAGGAAGTGGGAAGATTGCAGCCCACCCCAGAATGGTCTGAATCCCTATCCTTGTTTCCCAGAACAGTGTCTTATTCACTGGACTAAAACAAAGCTAGAATAGGAAGGAGTTATATTCTCTATCCCAAAAGCAGGTCTTGCCTTCCACCACTACACACAACTCGAGAGGACAAAAGCCAGGCTAAGGAAAAGGGAATCTGATCAGAACTCAGTGAGAAGAATGCTCCATGGGATGTGGGATAAAACTCTGCACTACAGGGATTACTTGTGTGTTTTATATTGGCAGCCTACTGCATAGGATGTATGGGACAACTTTAGAAGAAGAATTGTAACCAGAACTCCTGGGTAACTTTGAATACATTTCTGTGCAAGGGCTCATTGATTGCTAAGCTTACAGGTATATTTGCTGGTTTAGCACTTCCTGTCTTCTGCTGCCTGTGTCTGGAGCTGCTCAGGGTGAAGGTGTGGAGTTTATCTAGTAAGTCCTCAAGTCTCCACTTCTTATAGAGGAACTGGAGATACGTAGCCACAGGCAAAACACTTAGGTATTTGAATCATTCTTCTCTCTGTTGACTGTGTATAAAACAGTGTCTAAACTTAGCATGTGAATCACACTTTCGGACCTGACGTGTATTAACAAACAATCATGATACCCCAAGGCAGGAATTTCTGCCTAACACCTGTCTCTTGACTCTGCATTTCTCACTTTCTGTCTTACTCAGAAAAAGACTACACATTGTTCACTTACATGATGAACAAGGCTGCCTCCAAATTTGAATAGACGCTCTGTGGCTCTAATCAGTTCATGGAAGGTTTCATCCTCTCTAGAGAAGCGATGTCCAAAAACAACAGCACAAATTACATTTGAGACGGAATGAATGAGAGGAAAAGAAGGATCCAGGGGTTTGCCTGCAACCATAATAATAAATGTAACTGTTAATGTCTTGTCTTCTCCTTCAGTGAAATTAAGAGTATAGGTTCCCCAAAGAACTTTCAACACAGCACTGAATTTCACAGAGAAGCAGTAATCATTAGTATCAAACCAATTATTTCCAACTATGGTGCAATCCCATAATTCCAGGAATATGTGGCATCCTAAAGAGATGCCAAAGGTGCAAAATATTTTGTAATATGATAGAGCAAATTTAGAGGTAAGAAAAAAAAAATATTTTTATATATATATATATATCCAAGTTTGCTGTCTGGCAAATTAAAAATAGGTCTCAAGCATGGTAATTACTGAAAACACTGTGGTCAAAGGAAATCTAATGAGAGAACTGTCCTTGTGGCCCTTTGCTCAACTTGTTCCAGTGTGTTGATGTCTCTCTCGGACTAGGGAGCCCAGAACTGGGCCCAGTGCTCCAGATGAATCTCACCAGTGCTGATCAGAGGGGAAGGATCAGCTGTCTTGATCTGCTGGCAGTGCCTTTCCTAGTGCAGCCAAGAATGATATTGGCCTTCTTTGCCTCAAATTGCTGGTTCACATATGGTGCTGGCTAATAAAGATATAGGGACATCATCAATGCTGATTAATTAAGTCTTTTAACAGCATTTGTATGCACTCTGTAAAGCAGCAACTAGAATCTTGTCTTCATTACAATATTTTACCCTGATCAGTTCAGTCAGGAGCATGTGAACTGGATTTCCCAATACTGATCATTATGCAAAGGCACAGTAAGTCAGGACAGGCTGTGGCTAGCATCAGATCTATTAAAAGTAACGAAATCCAGCCCAATCTCATGGTTGAAGAAGTAGGAGAAACTGAGATGTGATCATGTGTGTAGGAAAGAAAAGCCTAGAATATTAAGTTGTTACACAAGGACAATTAAGGGATCTGAACATCTGATGCAAGAGAGGCTGGGAGATTTGGGACTTTTTAGTCTGGAGAAGGGAGGTATCTTAAACGCGTAAAAATCCTGATGGAGTAGAATAAAGAACACAGAGCTAGACTTTCTCAGTGGTATCTAGTGAGGCAATGGGCAAAAACTGAAATATGGTAAATTCTGCCTAAATACAAGAAACTTTCTCACTGTAGGGTTGATTGAACAGGTTACTGGAACAGGTTACCCAGTGAGATGGTAAGGTTTCCATTCTTGCCAATATTTAAAATCCAACTGGACTCAGCCATAGCAAACCTGCTCTGACTGACCCTTCTTTGAGAAGGGATTGGACTAGACCATCTTCAGAGATCACTCGTCACTTTAAGCATTCTGTGGTATAAACAATAAAAAAGCTTCAGTCTTCCTTCCCAATTTTAGTAGTTTTGTAAAGAACTCTGAACAAGAATAGTCTCCCACTGGGTTTGAAAACACAGGACTGAGGTCTTTACATTTTCACTCCATTCCACATAGACACTAAGACCCTGCAAACTCTCTTGTGGCAAAAAAACCTACCCTTGATTTCAGAGCAGGACAGAAAAGTTTATAAAGACATCAGACTAATGACAAAAGTCAATCAGTCTTTACTGCAGAGATACCTTTCATACTTGCAAAGAAGTCTACCAGGTAGCGGGCCTCTTCTTGAACTCGATGCTCCAGACCTCTTTTCCCCAGACCAAGGGTGCGCAGAGTCCTCAGTGCAAACCTCCTCTGCTGCTTCCAGGTGTGACCAGTTGCCAACATAATCCCTGCATGTATCCAAGGAAGAGCTCTTTATCATGCTAATATCTGTTATAGACAGAGACTACATTAAAAGATTTACTAAGCCATGGAATTAAACTATTGCATTGCCTATGAACACAAAGCTGTACAGGAACAGATGTGGCATGTAGGCCTGTGAGCAGGGCTACAATGAACAAACTCAACCAGGCAGTAAGACTACTTGAAGGATTAAGCTTGATCCAAGACAACCAGTTATTTCAGAAAGTTTGACAGCTGCTGCTCTGGTTACTTCTCAAGTGCTTGCCTCCTGCTCTCTTCAAAGCTTGGAGTTCATCTGACCAGGGTAATGATTCTCATGAAGAGAAAACAAGGAAAAAGTTCTGACTGTCCCTAATCAGGTAGAAAAGTTCCTGTCCTTGGGGCAGAAAAATTCAGTACTTGGTCTTTGTGACAAATATCGTCACATGAAATAAACAACATATACTAAGCAGGTGACTCACCTGCATCCTCACAGACAAGCCTTACTGTTGTGGTACCTTTGGAAGTGCTTACAAGCTACAAAAGATCTGCAATTTGTCAAGAAAATGTTTCTGTGCAATATTTGTGGCTAGAAACCCTTACCTTTTCCTTTGGCCATAGCTCTGAAGAAAGGAGATACTAGTCTACCAGAAACATCTTCAGGGTGCGTGGTCATACCATCCTTAACTGCTTGAAATCCATTCAGTATGACCACTGGGGTCCATCCAAACCATAAGGTGTATATGTTGCCATGATATTTTGCCATCTGCAGGAGGGAGAGAAGCCAGGAACGCACAGCTGAAATGCCACATACCGCAAACAGAGGATGAACCCGTTTTTACACTGATTTCAGGACCAGCTCTAAGGCGGAACGATGTTTTCCATCCTTCTCACAAGATCACACTTACCTGTGAGAAAGCATGAATGTCTTTCCCAGTATTCACTGGAAACAACTGAGAATTGCAGCTTTTGAGAGTCACAGATCTATGCTGAGAAATATCAGGTAGTTTTTATTACTTTTTATATAAACCAAGGCTCAGTTCACAATGATTAATGTGATAAAGAGTATTTTCTATGCATGATTTTATTTCAAGAAGGTTGCTGTAATTTGTGAGGGCAGAATGGCAAAAAGGGAACACAGAAATGTCAGGAGTAACTAGCTTGTAGAGACTGGACCAATTACTTTCATCTTTCCCCCCAAACATTTGCATATTTAGGTACAGGAACTTGAGTAAAACCATGTGTCTCACAGTGTCCCTACTTCTTGTCTGAACCTGTCCTTCGGTCACAAAAAAGGGCATGCCTTGTCCAAAAAAGTGACAGAAGCCGCTGGAGTTGCCAGCTGAGGATCCTAAAAGCACTGCAAGAACCAAGAGAATAAAACACAGGTGGCTCTGTGCACAGAAGTACTCCTCAAAAAACAACTAACAAAAGGTTCATGGGTTTTTTTAATCCTGAAACAGAAAAGGCATATACACACATAGTGCATCTTAAGTATCTATCTACTGCTCAAGCTAGAGAGTGCCAGAGCTCAGAAAGATAAAAATCCATGCTGTGAAAGTAATTTTTTAAAATAGCTTTTCGTTTCCCTAACTGCAAATCTGCTATATTATCTGAAATATATTTAATTCTAAAGGAAATAAATTTTCATATTGATTTGTCAAATGTAATTTTAAGGGGTGATAGAAGGATATCAAGTTTCACAAGAATTTCTCAAATTCAGTGTTAAAAGGTGATGGGTTTAAGCATCACAATGGTTTTCACACACTGAGAACTTCCAACACAAGTTTTCTTAGCTCAGCAAACTACTTTAGGCTGCAGTAAGTTTTTCCTACTTTGCCAACCAAACCAGCAGCTCCAAACCAAATCAAGTGGCCAGTTAACAATTCCAGTACATTACCAACATAGTTTTGGGAGAGGATGTTTTAACATAGCAAACAACACGAGAAAAGGGGAAATGACAGAGACTTTTAAACAATCAGGAGTATATGAGAATAAATACCTTCATGAGGACATCACGATTAAACTGAAAGTTCAGCTGTATCAAGGTCCCCAAAACTGGAAGAGGGATGGGTCCAGGAGGAAGATGTCTCCGTACTCGTTGCAACTTTAAAAACCGCACAATCAGAAAAAATACAGCCAAGGCTGTAAGAACTTGACCTACTATCAACATTTTAAAGGCTGCTTTTACCAGCTTGTCTTTATTGAAAATAGTGTGTTGAAGCCATGAAGACTGGTTGCTCAACCAGTTTTTCCATAAGAGCTTATATTTCATGTAATTAACTATTCCCCACCCCTAACTCTCCCTCTTCATTAACAACCACTCCCTTTTCATCCCAATCATTACAATCTCCTGCTCAAGCACAGTTAATAGATGCATACTCCTCTCCCTCTTCTCATTCAGATTATATTTATCAAATATGGATCACAGGATTTGTAGGAACAGTGTCTCAAAAGATTATGGCCAAGATCTTCCAGGCGATGTAGATAAACATCTCTATACATACACTCTCCATCTCATCTTCTGAAACAACTGTGGATGGTACGTGCTCCTACAAATACGTCATGAATGCTTTTAGAAAAGCTATAGCCATACATACAAATTAAGCATGCAAATGTAAGTGGATATTAAATCTTGGAGTCTTTAAAATGTTCTGTATATATTCCACGTACACATATAGTCAGTGATGGCAAGGCTGGTAAAAGCTAAAAGCCCACATGAGTATCTAAAGCTTAACACAAAAAGTAAAATTTGTTAGGCTTTCAAATTTAACTGGAAACATAACTGGTTTAATATTTAATCTCACTTTGTTTAATCACAGAATCTTAGGGCTTGGAAGGGACCTCAAAAGATTATCCAGTCCAACCACCCTGCCAGAGCAGGATCACCTAGAGCACATCACACAGGAACTTGTCCAGGCAGGTTTTGAATGTCTCCAGTGAAGGAGACTCCACAGCCTCTCTGGGCAGCCTGTTCCAGTGCTCTGTCACTCTCACAGGAAAGAAGGTTTTTCTGATGTTTACATGGAACCTCCTACGCTCCTGTTTGCACCCACTACCCCTTGTCCTATCACTGGACATCACTGAGAAGAGCGTGGCTCTGTCCTCCAGACACTTGCCCTTAAAGTATTTGTAAACACTGATGAGGTCGCCCCTCAGTCTCCTCTTCTCCAAGCTAAAGAGACCCAGCTCCCTCAGCCTTTCCTCATCAGGGAGATGTTCCACTCCCTTCATCATCTCCGTGGCTCTGCGCTAGACTTTTTCAAACAGTTCCCTGTCCTTCTTGAACTGAGGGACCCAGAACCGGACACAATATTCCAGATGTGGCCTCACCAAGGCAGAATACAGGGAGAGGAGAACCTCCCTTGACTTACTAACCACACCCTTCCTAATGCACCCCAGGATGCCATTGGTCTTCTTGGCTACAAGGGCACACTGCTGGCTCAGGGTCATCCTCCTGTCCACCAGGACCCCCAGGTCCCTTTCTCCTACACTGCTCTCCAGCAGGTCAGCCCCCAACCTGTACTGGTACATGGGGTTGTTCTTCCCCACATGCAAGACTCTACACTTGCCCTTGTTGAATTTCATCAAGTTTCTCCCCACCCAACTCTCCAGCCTGTCTAGGTCTCCCTGTAATGGCAGCACAGCCTCCTGGTGTGTCAGCCACACCTCCCAGTTTAGTGTCATCAGCAGACTTGCTGAGGGCACACTCTGTTCCCTCATCCAGGTCGTTGATGAAAATACTGAACAGCACTGGTCCCAGTGCCGACCCCTGAGGGACTCCACTAGTCACAGACCTCCAACTAGATTCTGTCCCATTGACCACAACTCTCTGACTTCTTCCTTTCAACCAGTTCATGATCCACCTCACTACCTGACCATCAAGAGCACACTTCCTCAGTTTATTTAGGAAGATGCTGTGGGAGACAGTGTCAAATACTCTACTGAAATCAAGATAAACCACATTACTGCCCTACCATCATCACCCAGTTACTTCCTCATAGAAGACTGTAAGGTTGGTAAAAAATTACTTCCCCTTGGCAAAACCATGTTGACTGCTTTTAATGACCCCCTCATCCTTGATATGCCTTGAGATAGTGCCAAGAATAAGCTGTTCCATCATCTTTTCAGGGATGGAGGTGGTCTACAGTTACCCGGGTCCTACTCCTTGCTCTTTTTGTTGACTGGAGTGACATTTGCTATCCTCCAGTCCTCAGGCACCTCTCCTGTTGCCCACGACTTACCAAAGATGATGGAGAGTGGCCTAGCAATGACCTCCACCAGTTCCCTCAGCACCCGTGGGTGTATTCCATCTGGACCCATCGATTTATGGATGTCCAGATTGCTTAACTGATCCCTAACCCAATCCTCATCTACCAAAGCAAACTCCTCCTTCATCCTGACTTCTTCTGGGGCTTTAGGAATCTGGGGCCCCTGGGAAGAGTTTGCAGCAGTAAAGACAGAGGCAAAGAAGGCATTCAGTACCTCTGCCTTCTTTCTATCCTGTCACCAGGGCACCCACCTCATTCAGCAGTGGGCCTATATTGCCTCTAGTGTTAGTTCTATCTGCAATGTATTTGAAGAAGCCCTTTCTATTGTCTTTGACCTCACTAGCAAGGTTTAGTCCCAAGGAGGCCTTAGCTTTCCGTATTGCCTCCCTACATCCTCTGACAACAGTCCTATATTCCTCCCAAGTGGCCAGCCCCTCCTTCCACGATCCATAGATTCTCTTTTTCCACTTGAGTTTGCCCAGCAGTTCCTTGTTTATTTGATTTCCTACCTACTGGGATGCTCTGATCCTGAGCTTGGAAGAAGTGGTCTTTGAATGTTGATTAACTATCTTGAGCCCCTTTACCATCTAGTCCCCTGTCCCATGGGACTTCTCTTAACGATTGAAGAGGCCAAAGTTGGCCCTGCAGAAGTCCAGGGTTCTGGTCCTGCTAGGTATTCTGTTCCTCCCACACAGGATCCTGCACTCCACCATCTTGTGATCACTGCAGCCAAGGCTGCCATTGACCATCACCACTATTTCAATAGCCTGTTTAGAGTAGCTAACTTCACTGAGGGTTTTGCCTGCTTCTGAGTTTCCCCTTTCAATTTTGACATAAGTGTGGATACCGTCAAGGATATTTTGAGCAATCATCACAAAGCTTGCCATATAAACAAACCATATGCATACAGGAAGTGCATCTATTGTGAAACAGAGATTTTAAAAAAAAATGGGCAAAACCTACTAGGAATCCTAAGCTACAATCAGAATGAAGGGCCTCAGCAAGAACCAGTCACGGCATGCACATGTCAAACTTGGTAACGTGAGAATACACACAGTCTGTAGCTAAAGCTCTTTGCCAAGCCTCACCACGGGCAGGAAGCATCAGGGGAGTTGGCATCCCTGCAAACAGACCACAGAGACCAAGTGAGAGGGATTCCGGGCACCACAAAACAATGACAGTTCACAGAATCACAGAACGGCTTGGGTTGGAAGGGACCCTAAAGACCATCTAGTTTTAATCCCCCTGCCTGGACAGGGTCACCGCCCACTAGTCCAGGTTGCTTAAACTCCTGTCCAACCTGTCCTTGAACACTTCCAGGGATGGGACATTACCAAATGGGTTTACAGCCCTCTGTTACACATCTAGATTTGAAATGCTATTGGATAAATGCTTCCCTATGAAAAACATCCCCCAATATCAAAACACTAGTAAAAGGAATACCTTTTCATTACTTTTCTGAAAACCTGCCAAGATGGCTCGTGCATCAGCTTGCTTCTTTCAAGTACCACCTTTGGGACATGAACTGTTTCCAAGGATTTGTGGCTCTGGGACATGAGACACACTTACCCAGAGAGAACAGCCTGGAGTTTGCCAGCCCACAAGGATTTTTCCAGACCTCCAAATGAATTAGCCTCCAACCACGGTGTTTTGTAACCACTACAGTATAACCAATTCATGTGTATTAACCAAGAGAGGGTCATTTCTCTGTTTCTACACAAGCTTTGTTTGTTTGTAATAAAAAGCTTATTTTCCATTTCTAATTTAGTTCTTCACTTTTACAGAGAAAAAAGTTCTCTTTAAAAGAAATTATGTTGTTTTACCTGTCCAGTGTAATTTTTATCCAGTGTAATTTTACAACATTTACTTAAGTTTTACCAGTTAATCAGAAATTTTCATTAGCATCAATGTAGTACCCTCCCTGGCCTTTTACATATGCAGACTTTTCATCTAAATTATTTTGCTCAACAGGGAAAATATTTTTGGCCATTGGTCTTCTTCATGGGGAAGCAAAGGAGTTAAGGCCCAGAACCTCCACCGCTGCCAGGGCTGCAGCCTCACAGGAGAACCTCTCCTTCTTCCTTTGGCCTTACAGCCTTCAGTTTTCACGTTATCAGTTATTTCTCACAAATCCAAGTATTCAAATACTATTTGTCCTTTCAACCCCTTGTCAGATTCACCCACATCCTCTGCCATAGTCTTAGCACTAGCCCAAAGCTCTTCCTTTCTTATTCCTTTCTCATAATTTCTGTTGTCTGAGGTTCCATGCCTCCTCTCATGCTCTGGCCGCTTCAGGGGGCTTTAAAACCTTGTTCTTGTTGAGGTGATCTCCTGTCTTTTCCAGACTTCGGCCCTCTGCTTCCCTCCATGACGCCCAGGCCCTGCCCAGGCAACAGCCATGTCCCTCCTGCCCCATCTAAAGCGGAGGCACACCCCAGGAGCAGCCAGAGGAAAGCAAAAGGGCAGGAAATGAAGCCGAGCAGCGGCGGCGCAGAGCGGGCGGCCCCGAGCCAGCCCGCAGCCGCCTGCCCCGCGGGTTGTGCCCGGGCACACTTCCAAGTGCTTTGCTCCCACACCTTTCTGCAGCGCTCGCCTGTGACTGCTCGGCCGCCTCCCCCGGCACCGGCGGGACTCAAAGAGTCCCTTTCTCCCTGGCTCCAGCTGGACTTGCTCTGTACCCGATTCTCTGTACCCAGGACAGCTGTCACTAGGTGACAATCTAGGACTTAAATAGAAGATTTGTGTTTTAATATGATGTGTCTACGGTAGGCAATAAAGATTCAGTTTAAATTCCAATATCCACCTCAGATCTCTAGTTCTTCCAGGACTGTATTTGATTTCTGCCAGATTTTCAAGTGTGAAACTATGAAACATTTGGGGTCTACTTAATTTTTCCTAGATATTTCTCTAGGGTGGCACAGATCCTTGGACCAAGTGTATTAAACACAATAACCCATCCCCAGTGATCATTTTTACTAAGTCAACTTTTTAAACCCTTTTAGCAGAATCCAGACATTGCAGCATGCAGTCCAAACCCTCTCAACATGATGGATTTCCTAAATCGTGATGAAAAAGCTGCAGGGACTCATTAACACCTGGGGCATGGAATATTCTGGGAGCATGGGTTGAGATTCAGAAAACCAAGAAACAAGGATTGAGTAATTTTTGTTTCATATGCAGAAATGGTGATACTCTGATGGCAATTACATTCTCCAAAATGAAACATATTCACAACAAAATGAATACAGTTGACAAGGCTATTAGCAATGACCTGCCAGATAGAGGAAGAAAGAAGCTGCCACTTACCTAATTGGTTTTTTTCTCTTAAGCTTTCTGACAACCACTCATTTTTCAAAATGGTCTTTTCTTACTGGTGCTAGTGACAATAAAGCCTCAGGCTGCTTTCTTCAACAATGACATTATTTCCCTGTATCTTCTGCTTGTGGAGGTGAAGTGGCTGCCATGATCAGCTTTTTATCTTAATGCATACAAAGCAATGCTGTTAGGGAACATAACTGTGGCTACTCTGCATGTTATGACAGTGTATAGAACAGGGAAAGACAACTGCATGGTGCAGGAAAGGCAGGAAAACCAGAAAGAGGATACAAGAGAAAATCAGAAAGAAGATGGAAGACACTAGAAGGAGCAACAACTGCCAAATGCATGTTACAACAAATGGGAGTGAGATGAGAAGAAGAGCTGGAGGTGAGGAAAGCTTAAGTAGAAACAGCAAACAGAATGGGCCTAGAAGAGATCCAAAGAAAAACCTGGAGATGGAGGACACTCTATAAAGAAAAAAATTAATGAGGGAATGCACAGGGGAGTTGAAAACACAGGTGTAAAAAAGCACATTAAATAGAAAGGGGTTGAACCATTGAGCAGCTACTTTAGGAGTCAGGAGAGAGTAAAGGCATGTTCTTCATCTCTTAAGAGTCTTTTTGTGCATCAGATCAGAGTTGAACTCTCCACAAAGTTCAAAGAAATTTGCTAGACCTCCCTCCAAAGGCCAATAGTAAAGAGATCTTATTATTACATGAGCCAATTTTATGTGCTTGGGAATTATCACAAGGTACTTCAGCTGTACCTGGGTTCATTAGTGCATGCACAAAGTGTGCATGGTCCTCTGAAGGCTTATTTCAAACCAGCCTTTGTGGCAAAGAGTGAAGCCAAATACAGCCAAACTGGCAGCAAAAATGAAAAGCAGGAAAGCAGATCAAGCAAGAGAATGCCTGAAGAGGATTTTGAACATGAAGTCAAAGCAAGGAAAGGAGACTAGAGTGATCTGTGGGGAGTAAGATGGCCAGTACCTTCTCATATGTCAGTGCTATCTACCAGCTATTCTTTAGGATTAGTGATTTGTGCTGAAGACAAGGACCTGCTGCTGTCATTGCCTCTTCTCCTGCTATTCATGTGGATACAAATGAAGCACCCACCCCTGTACCAGTGTGGAGCTATTGCCAGGGGGGTGTTTGCAGTTCTAGCATGGAGGGGACTTCACACCAACCATCCACCAACTGGACATGCTGCTGTCCAGCCCGCAGCAGTGGAGAGGGTTGAACCACCTCATAAAGGTAATCCTGCTGGGGAAGAAAATGGCAACCCAGGTTTCATCCTGTATGAGATCACTGTTTTCACAAATCTCTGCCTGTCAGACTGAGGTGTTTTACAATACAAGGTAGGCAGAGGTACCTGAAACAAATGCAGCTGATCATGACTTCAGTCCCACAGAGGGCACTATCAGTTAATTAGTTCATAAAAATCATCCTTTGTCTGTTGGCATATTGTATCCACTTTGTATGTCATACAGGAAGAATATACTCCCAATGCTGTCAAAAAAAATCCCTTGTTAACTGTCAGCAACCAAACATGCAAAAGGTTAATTATCCTCTTTTACCAAGTCCTTAAGCACCACACCAGGCTCATAATGGGCTTCAAGAATTCTTCAGTAGTGTCAAATCTTCTGTTAGTCATGATACGCTAATTTATGCTGTCTGATGTGAAGCCAGCTAACTGTGATAAAGAATCCACTAAAGACCTAAAAGAACAAATCAAGCTGAATAAATTATTGGAGGATCTGGAGCAAACACACACCAGAAGACTACCTGTCATAAATAAGACATGTTCTCATGCTGCTATCAACCAGTGGGCTCATACAAAATAACAATTTATCAACACCTTGTGTCTATTCCCTGTTGTAATTTGTCTTTCAGTCCTTGCTCCTTGACAGTATTATGAAAAGCTCTCCACAAATGGCTGATGAAGCCACTCCTCTCTTTTCATCTGAAGAGCTGAAATACTGCCTGGCTTAGTGGGTGAAATCCCTGAACCGTCTTGCCAGGTGTCAATGGTTGTGTTGTATACAACAAACTTGCACAACAACAAACCTGAGCTGTCTAAGGGAGAGTTATCTCAGATAATATTACCTGCTTTTCTACGAAGATTCTCCCCAAGAGCTTCTTTTAACTCCTGCATCCATTAATACCCTGAGAGAGATGGAAAGATCTCTAAGCCCACCTCCACAAATGAGAAAGAATGCATAGATCTTTAATCATGAGACTTCTAGTTTATGGACTTCAAGTTCTTTCTCTGTAAATCCTCTTTCCAGTTAGCAATAAATAAGGCCCAATTCTAATTCTTCCCTTAATATCTTTATTTGTTATGCAGCAGGAGAAATTTACCAAGAATTTCCTAACAGAAAACGAGAACAAAACGTTAACTCTTTGTGGGCACAATCTTCAGGATGCAACTGTCTGAAAAGCATCTTTCAGGGTAGTGATTAACCAAATTAAGAGGAAAGCCAAAATATTAAGATGTGCAAAAAGGAATTCACAGGCAGAAACAATCTTGCAGTCTTCCCTGAATCTGTGGGGCATCATTTCCTACCGAGGAATGGCACAGAGCTGGTAGGGAGATGGCTTCATGGTGCTCCCAAAAACAAGTTTAGTATTGACTTCCTTCACTCCTTCTGGCAGAGTGAACTTGAATGCCTGTAACAGGGTGGAAAAGATAATGAAGAGCTCCATCCTTGCCAACAGCTCCCCCATGCACACACGTTGCCCTGTGAAAAGACAGAAAAGGCAATCAGCACAAGCACTGCTGTCACACCTCACTTTCTAACCTGCTTGGGAGTTCAGGTTTTCTACTTGTTTTCTGCAGCCTTTGTCCTTTTTTCTCTTAACTTACTTTGTTATTTAATGATTCAGAACTGAATTTTGTATTTTTAACAGAAGTGAAAGCTTTACTCTATATTTACAGTAGGCAGCAAAACATTATGGAAATTATCTCCAGCATTACACAGTTTGCATTTACAGTCTTTCTAGGACTATGCATTTTGCTGCTACTATTTTGATAACTGGATCTCTTCTCCAAGAGAAACTGGATCTGTCTCCCAAGAAACATTTTTCTGTGCATCATTCCTTCTCTTCCAGTCTTTCCATATACAGTTGGACTTGTCTCTTCCTGGAGATCTTTGAAACAGTGCAATGTGTTTATATACCTATTTGTATATCCTTTCCCAGGGGAACAAATGGATCCTAAGTTGTTCTCACATGGAGTCAATAAATCCCTGTTCAGTGCACATACCTATGGAAAATGGTAAGAATGCTTCTCTGTTTACAAAGTTTCCATCTTTATCCAGAAAGTGGCCTGGGTTGAACTGATCAGGTGTCTCCCATTTTCCAGGATCAGACAGAACAGAGTCAATATTTGCTAAAATTATGGTATTCTGAAAAAAGGAGGAGCAGCTTCAGTTCTGTCTTGTTGTGCACACTCATCAGATAAGCAAATAATGACAAAGGAGCAAAGAATCCAAAGTCCTAATTTAAAGTCTCATTTTTTAAAAAAATGAGATCAAGCTTTAAAACATTTCATGAGAAGTTTAACCTTTTGAGAATGTTGTGTTTCCTTTGACTTGCTGCCAATAAGTTCAGTATAATAAATTGTTAGGATGTTATGATGTTAACGTTGTTAAAACATTGCTTTTATTTTTCCTATTATCACTAAGTATTTTCATTACTTATTCAGCTTTTGAGTTACAGAATAACATGAGTATCAGCTTAATTTTCCTGTTTGTTACTCAATAAATTCTGCAACCCTAGAGCTGCTTTGAGCAGAAAAAAGGAATGAAACTGAAACTGCATGACAAGCAGGGATGGGAGAGCATTTAGAAACAAGCCCTTGTGTACTTTTCAGTTACAAAACCTGAAATACTTTTTATTATAACGTTTGCAAGATCCTGTATTTAAAAGCTTCTGCTATGAAAATAATTTCAATTTTCCAAGTTTTTCAGAAAAACCTTTTTTCCAGTTTTGGATGGCCTCTGTTCACCAGCAGATAAGCCATTTTGAGAAGGGACAGACCTGACTGAGACTGCTGGAAATGAATATATTTATTTCCAGTCACCATTCACAAGTTTTCTATTGACAGAAATAATGATGCAGGAACCTACTAATAGTTAGGACAAAGGGCACATCTCTTTACAAAAGGCTGGCCTTAGAGGCAGTCATAACTTAGGGGCACTGCTAGAATCCACAGCTCACAAGAGCTCATGTCCCCAATCAGGAAAACCCTCTAAAGCCTTTCTAAATGCATCCAAAGACCTACTGACATCAGCAGTTCTCAATCCCAGTTGCTTTTCAACTAAATGAGCAATTAAATAAAAAGAAACTAAAAAAAGGATAGTGTTTTGGGAATCACTAGCTGTGGTGGCTTCAGTAGTTAAAAAGTTACACCAAATCATTTTTTTAAACTGTTACAAGTGTCCCAGATGTCAGATATTGAAATATGGGGCATATTTGTACCTTTGGAACAGGAAATCCCAGCAGCTCTGTGTCCCTCAGGCTCTGTCTGGGAAGTGCAATTAAGATTATGTTACTGTAGCGCTGGATCTCGTGAACCACAGCATTTGTGTAGGGCAACTGTTTTCTGTCCTCATAGCAAATTAAATGGGAACAACCCAGAACAGCATCCAGCTCCTTCTGGACTTTTTCTAAGGAGGAATATTCAGCTTTAATGGCACAACGAACAATCTATAAACTCTATACTCATATTTCTCCTATTGCTCTTTACAGCAAGTATAGCATCCAAGAAGATTAAAAAGATGTTGTATAAAATAAGAATTCCTTCAAACTGCTGTACAGATGACCTGAACAAAATTTGTCAGTGAAGCTGTTTATAGCTTACATACCCAAGTAATACTTTAAAAATAATGATAGCAAAGTTGTTCTATAAGAATCTTTTGGTTCCTGTTACATTTACTGTTCTGAAATAATTTATAAAAATACTTTTATTAATATTTGTTTTTATAGGCAAGGAATCAATTGGAAAATTAAATACTACTTATCTATTAGGAGACCAGCTTAGAAACTGACCAAGGATTGTTCTTCACTCAGAACCACACAGATTTAGTTTGTCACCCACAGGTGACCTAATTGCTATTCTTTAACTACCTGCCTTGGGAAGCACTTACACAAATTAATACTTCCAAGGACTTTTTTTTTTTTTTTACTTGGAATCTGAGCTGAAATGGTAATTTCTGATTGATTTCTGAGCTGAAATGGTCTGATTAATACTGCAGCCTTTATCATTGCAATTAGATTGACCCCATGCATCAGGAAATTTAAGACCATTTGATTATATCCCGAGAGGGTGAAAGATCAAGCTGTGAAAGTTCAATATGTGCAATCCAGCCTCAAATGTTAGGTCTTTTGAGGTGCTGTGAGGTATCAACAGTGGAAAATAATTTCTCCTTACCACTTCCACCATTTTCTTCTTGCCAGTCTCTTGCTGCGCCTCGTACACAGCTTAAATTCCCAATTATGAAGGCTTTTAAGTGATTTGTATACCTTTTAATCCTTTCTATCCTGTACACTCTGACTCTTCCTTTTCACTTATTTTACTGTCCCAACCTCTGTCTTTCCTCTGTGAATATCATTTTTAAAAGCATACAGTTTCAAGCTACTCATCCCCATTTTTTTTTTAATATCTATATATGTGTAGATATTTGAAGTTTTCAGCTTCAGGGAATAACCACACATACTAGCAACCTCCTACTCTATTGAAGTTATTTCTGCTGCCAAGAAGCAGGAGCACATCAAAGATGGGGTTGAAAAGGCCAACCTGAAGACCATGTCCTCAGAAGAAGTCTAATAATTATTGTCAGAAGAATCACACTCTGCATTCTGTATAGATGTCTTAAAAATGAAACCTAAAATGACTGGCCACTAAGTAAGAAATTATACAAGAAAGAGAGACATGCAGTTCACCTGCTTCATACCCCAACTATTAGTTCTTCTACCATTCTTTGAAAAACCTCTACTACTATTTGGCCAAGCATAATTTCTGAAAAGTTGCAGAACTATTTGGGTGTGCTTACCTTGAATATCAGGATAAAGCACCATGTAGAGCAATGCCCAACATAAAGTGGTGGCTGTAGTTTCTGTACCTGCCAGAAAGAGGTCAAAAATGCTCTGCATCAAGTTTTCTTCATCATAAGTAGCATCAGCATCTCCTTTAGTCTGCAGATATGGCACACAAAAAACAAAAACATCACCTTGCATCAAAGGAATATTTACTGATACTATCCAAAATGAAAAAAATAAATTAAAGGGCTAGAAAATAAAACTTTCTGAATTATATGAAAAAAAAATTCTAATATTCTCCAGTAAGATTTCTTTCTAGTTGTAACTTAACCATAGGCAGATCTGTTATTATTGTGGTTATTGAAAATCTACCTGTAAATCTACTTACGTTATTACTTCATCCTTCTGCCATCCCTCAGTGTCTGCTTTTTCTAATTCACCTACGTATAAGTTTTTCTGTGGAGAAACTGTATATTTCTAAATTTCTATTAGACATTCATTATAATCAAAGGAGTGCTTAAAATCTCTCGTTAGTGGACTGCAAGAAGAGTGCAGAGATACTCACTTTATCTATCTCATCCAAATAGTAATCAATAAAATCTTGATTTTCATTTTGTTTTCTTCTTTCCTTGTGGCTTTCAATTTCCTTTGCTAATAGAGCATTCACAAAATTTTTGCTGGAAATGGCCTGTTTCACTGACGCTAGGAAATGTGTTGCAAACCAGGGAAATAATTCAAATACCTATAAAAAGAGGTATTTTAGATATGTGGTATCACTGATGTTAGCACACTGAATTGGCATCCTAATAAAGACATTTGGATAATGGAAAAATCAAAGACTCTGATGACTGCATCTTCACCATGACATTGAAGGGATAGTGCCTATCCCACGATTCATTAAAACCTTTCTTAATCCCATTTTTCCCTTGAGAAGAATTTCTCTTAGTTTTATGCTAATTTTTCCACTGTGATATGCAAAGAATAAATGAAGCTTCTCTGTACCCGTAATCTTTGCTAGGCTGAACTTTAGTAGGAAGGACCTCATAAAAATTTGTCTCTGTTCTCAGATTATCCAACATGCACATAATTGATATCTCATCACTGAAAAAACAGATCTGGGCTGACTTTCATGACACATCTGCTACATGAAAACAGAAATTGACAAACCCAGGTTTATTTCCTTGCTGTAGAATCCTGAACACATGGGGATTTTACTCAGCTACACTTTCTCATGAAGAAGAAGCAAACACATCAGATCTGTGTGATATGCAAAACAACTTGAAGTAGAAATACTGAGCCATGTGGATTCCCTACTGTCTGTTCACTGTTCTGAACCTATTCACGTTCTTGCACTTACACCATTCTATATATATAAATATATATAAAGACACATCTCAGCAGAAAACAAAACACTTTCTAACATTTATTCCATTACTTAATTTCCCTTTCTTTTTTCCCCTGTTACAGATCGCAGCAGGTCCTTCCAGGTTACAAAATTACTGCAGCTTAAATTATGCATTAGGTCATAGCTCTTGGGCTCATCTACTGAAATGGTGGCTGCATGTCAAAGATTTATCTTCCCACAAACTGATCTGATTCCTGACTTGTATTTCTTCTCTGTCCTATTGCATAATTTTGCTTAAAACTACTTACAAAGAGAAGAGATTAGTACAGACCATCATTAAAGGATTGTGCATCACTCTGAAAGCACTGTGGAGAGCAGGCCTGAATGAAATACTGGTCTGGAATGTTTTTTTGTTAGCTGTGGACACACTATTAAGAACAGCTTATACAAATACCTACTGAGAGCAGTTTAGAATTATCTGATCCCATGTTTACTCTGATTAGAAGACAGGTTAGGAATCATTCCACTGACATCTTTTGGGAGAAAAATATCATAAGTAGTTTTTGGGTTTGTTTTCTTTAACCAAAATTCTCAAATTAGTCCTCAAATTCTCTAGGGTCTTGTCTACAGCAGTTCCCAGCTAATAAGAGGTGGTGGAAATCATGCAAGACACAAGGCCAGATAAGTTCCAGCAAGCTGTGCAGAAGCAGGCTGCCTTGTACATTGCTAAATTGACTTATTGGCTATATGCAGTATTGCAGCTCCCACTCCTAAAGGGTTAGTGATAAAACTGCCTTTGCTTGAAGCAACCTGTCCCACTGTTTTTTGCAGCTTCACACAGAAGCAAGGCAGCATTTTTTCCTCTCCAGTGGGCCAGATGTCGAGTTAGGAGCTGCTGTCAAATACCATCCAGCAGCTCATTCAGCACAGATTACTGGACTCTCATCAGGACGCACAGAGATAGTGCAGGTGTTGCTGCAAAAAGCTACAGGAACAGCTGCCATTAAGCAGTTTCATCATCTGTTACCTTCGTGCAGAACAATTGCTCTTAAGTTTCTATGAAGTTACCTAACACTAGTGAAGGAAGCGGTAAAGACTGATATTATTCTTGGCAATTATTGACAGTCGTATGATGTCATAGAGTGAATAAAACTGCTTTGTCAGACAGAGCTTAAGACAAACCTATTCTAGAGCTTTTCAGATATTTTAACCTGTATTTTACTACTGAGTTACAGTTATTGTTTCAAACACGAAAGCAGTACAGGAAGTGCTTTTGCAAGACAGTCCTTTGTACATCTCCCAAACACAAGGCAAGCCTTCAGGCTTCCACCCCTGTCCATCAGGCATGGGAAATGTCTGTGCTATGATGAAGCACAAGCAACAGAAACAAGTTCTGAACTCAGCATCTGGATGTACTGTTCTGCTGCACACCCCAGCAATTCCAGGTGCACAACTATTCAATTTTGTTATAAAAGTAGCACGCCAGTTGCCTTTTTGATTGTCCCTCTATATAAAGCAAGCAAACAACAACAAAAGAAAAACATTTTCCTCACAAAAAAAGAGAAGCTGTTCCCAAATGCTGCTATAGTATCAACGGATTCAATCAAGTGGAGAAAATTTTCATCGTCTTCAGAGAAGCGATGTCCAAAAATCACAGAACAAATCACATTTGAGACAGTGTGGACAACAGGCATCGTGGGGTCCAGAGGTTTTCCTGTAAATACAGCGAAGAGCATTTACCATTGATACTGTTCCTACTGTTCCCATGAAAAGGAGAACTGATGGCATTTTATGAACACTTCTGATGTTAATTAAATTGCTGGATGGCAAATTGCAATTTATTGGTAAAAGGCATGAGTAAAAACTAAGTCCAGACATCTGAAAAACACTGTTGGTTAAGAAAAGGCAAGACTGCTGGTGGGAATTTAATTAGTTGTAGTAGTAGTGATAAAAATACCCAGATTTCACAGAACTTTGGCATCAGTGGGTCTCATGTTTGGCAATAACCTGGTTACAGCAGAGGTCAGCTGAGATATTGTATGAATAAGCAGCTGAATTGAAGAAAGAACAACTTTCTATTCTTTCTTCATATCCTTTACACCTGAATAACAGAAGAATTAAGCATACCTATAGATTCACCCCATTGTTCAAGCCTCACAATCTGAACAAACTTTCTCTCTTAAAGAGGAGGCTACCACAACCTGTGTGACATGGGCTTTTTCTACTGCATTTCCAGAGCAGAGCCAGAGGGTTGTACAGACATGAAAAAAGCTTTTAATATTTCCTGCCTCATTCTCCTTCTCTTCAGAGGGATACGGGGCCTTTTGTGACACCTATTTTGTCACTGTTTGCTGTTACCCTGATCCTGTGACCACGAGTAATGTAAAACTGACTATGAAGTAATAACACTAAGAGTCAGGGACCATGGAGTCCCCTGCTCAAAGTTCATACTATGCGGTTTCACATGCAGCACATCTGCAAGGAAACATCTCACGCAGATCAACTGATACAGACCTTTGGGACTTGGCTGTATATCTGTTTATGTACTAAAATAGTTTCAAAAGCTGCAGGGGACCAATCCTTCAGGAAAAATCATCTGTTGCACAGCCTGACCTGCACAGAGTCACATACCGTCCATTTTCCGCAAATATTCCACCAGGTGAGTGGCCTCCTCTTGTAGTTGAATCTCCTGGCTTTTCTTCCCTACTCCCATTTTCCTCATTGTTGCAAGTCCAAAACGCCTCTGTTGCTTCCACAGCCGACCATTGGAGAACATAACACCTAGGATGACGATGAACTAATGCTGTTAATGCTTTATAACTTAATGAATTGATAAAGTTAATATGTCAAAGCAGCCTCTCTTTCATTGTATTATTTTCAAAGCTCTGCCAGCAGTCTGGCAGCATTCCTCTTTCCTTTCCTTCTTCTAGTTTAGCCATCTATGTCCTGCATAGAAACTCTTACAATAGCTACATCCTGCCATTATTGCTTCAGCAGAATAAAAAAAAAAAAAAGTTGCATAAAAACTCATTACAATAGTCACCTTTTTTGCACTGTAAATCAAGGACTTTAAGGCTCTAAATCCATTTTCAAAACAAGGGTTAGAACACATGAGAAGAATTTGTGAAAATAATAATTACCATTTCCATGAGTAAAAAAGTTAAAGACAGCATTTACTGGCCTTCCAGCAACATCTCCAGCATGGACAGTCAGACCTTCCTTCACTGCCTTAAACCCTTGCAGGACAACTACAGGATTGTTTAAAATCCATAAGGTGAAGACATTGCCATGACTTTTTGCCATCTGTAGAACAAAGCAGCATCAGAACAACACGGGTGAGAACAAGCACATTTAAATCAACAAGATGAACTAGAGCTTTTCCCTTGACAGATGCCCCAGGGTGGACTGACCTTGAGAAGAGAACATCAAATCTCCTCTTCGTAAAATGTATCTTGAAGTCAGGTTTCTATATAAAGTGTTATTTACTCAACAAGATGTTCCTAAAGTGTCAGACAGCCAATATTGCCAATGTCTGTGATGTTATTTATCTCATGTCTTGGAATTCAAAGTCATTGCAGATTAATTCTTAACATGTTTGTAGAATAAAACTTTAGCTGATGAGTTTTATGCGAACCTTCTACAGATTCCCCTTCGTGCATCAAGTGTAGCAAAAGCAGCTGAGGAGGTGGGTAAAGCAGGAATCGCCCTCTCTTTTCTAGCTCAGCTGGGATAGCATCGTCTCCCCAGTGCCACATACACGTGCACCACTAGAAGTTAATGGCTTTTGAATTCTTGGGGTGAGCAATACCACTCTTCAGGTTTGGAGGATCAGAATTGGAAGAAAAGACCAGACTTGCACTGGCTGTAATGTAATGTAATGGAGTCTTACTATTTATCTTTGAAATACGTGACTCAGGAGAACTGGCAGGACAGGGAAGGAACAGGGAAAAGGAAGGTTGAAAACAAAGAGTGAAAGTGAGGTGCTATTGCTCGTATATTTAATTGGTAGATATTTAATACATATGTCTGAGGAATATAAAACACTACAATACAAATTCTAGAAGTGCTGTGAATTACAAGTGGACTAAGAGAGGGAGCATTGGCACACCATGAGTTAGTTCAGCTACTTAAAAGCTCACTCAGGCTCAGCAGACTGAAGTCTCTTGTGAAAATCTAACCAAATTGTGTGTTAGAAAAAAAAATTAAAATTTTAGAAAAATCTGTTGAGTAAGTATTTAAAAATTCTTTTTTTCCATAATGGAAACACATGCATTCAGTAGCTATTTCATGGGATACTCAGAAACTGTCAGTGCAACAACAGTCAAGACACAGATATGCAAAAGGGTGCTCAGAATTCAGGACACTGCTTTAAAATGTATCTTTATCCTATGTGTAAGACAGGAATATTATTGTCAGTATTTGTTTGTTCATATGTATGAGGTTTTAATGTTTTATAGTAATTTTTATAACAAGAAACATTTTAATGATCCCCATTTTCACATTTATACAATTAAGAATAAATGCCTCCCTAGCATTCAAAATAAGACTATGTTAAAGACTCACATTTACTTTCCAATCAACTGACTAGTCCAGTAATTATTTGCCTGAAAATACATACTTTTTTAAGGATCTCATGATGAATTTGGAAGTTCATCTGCAGCAGATTTCCAAAGATAGGGTATGGAGTTGGTCCAGGAGGAAACCGTCTTCTCATCCATTGCAATTTCAGAAACTGCATGAAGAGCAGAGACACCACAAAAACCACCAGCACCACACTTACTGTTGACATCTCACTTCTGACTTACAGGGCTACCTTGTCTCTGAAAAACTGCTACATAGACAGAGGACAGACCTGAGGATAAAGGATTTATCTTGCTTTGCTGGTACCTCCCTATTAAAAGAGATGTTGAAACTTCAGTCCCTCCCTATCACTTCACTTCTCCATCATTCAATTACATTGCAGCTACAAATCTGACAATCATTCTCTGCAAGAGATACAAAATATGGGTTAATTACACACCTCCTTGTGTCATAACAGTTGCTGTGACAAAGGTCCTTTCCCACAGCACTGGTTTCATAAAAAGCCTCTTGCAAGAACAGAGAAATAAAAAAAAATAAAATAAAATTTCTTGGGAGTTGTCTACACACATGAAGCCAGTGGGATTGTTGAAAAGTTCAGGATCATCAGTAGCCATCACATGCACTAACTGTGTGCACTGCTCAGTCAATCATCCCACACTATTGCTTGATTCTGAAGTTCTCTGCTATTCCTTTAATATTTTGGTTTTCCTCGTGGTTTAAATTTTAAGCTCTTTTAATTTTGTGCCTACTGCAGATAAAAGAAGAACAACTAGGCATCAGTGATGCTTTTCCACAGTGTTGTTACTTTCATAGGGTGAACAGAAAAGTAACAGATTCCACATGTAACTCTTGGAGAAGGGATGTTCACAGCTCCTGAGGCTGGCCTGCCTTGCCCACCTACAGCCCCATATGGCCCCTTCATCCCTTCTGAGAAACTCTGGCTGGCTGCTCTGCATCTCCCCTGACTGTCCAGGCTCACTCTGACTTTTCCACACATATCAGCTATGTTCTGGTGGTTGCACCTCACAGCCTAGACATGAACTGTTTGCATTGAGACAGGCAGCTGCCAAACAGCTTTGCCACATCTTTGGGAGATGTTGAAGGGGATACAACTTGCTTTCCTCTTCACACAAAATGGTGCTGGAGGACAGGGAAGAGGGGAGCCTGATCTGATGTGTGTGTTTGCCACAATTTCCATGAGGAAGAACTGATTGCCTGGGAAGGCAGGGCTTAGAGCTGTCTGACAGCTCAGCAGAACAGAAAGGTATTCATCTTACCAGTGAATCCATTTGCCCTCTACTTAGGCCTTTGAACTAAAACACACTGTGACCTGTGCCCTTCCACCCTCATGGCAGCTTGTCTGCACCCCATTATGTATGTTCCATGCCCAAAATTCAGTTTTAGGTATCATCTCCACCTCCCACCCACAAAGCACATAGTTGCTAGGATGTCTGTCAGGCAAGTACTAGAGGCAGCTATTCAGAGAGGGAGCTCACCCTCCCAGGCTAATGACAGGGTTTCAGGACACGTTCTCTATCTCACCTGCCTGCAAGCCTATTCTGAGGAGTCATGCTAGGACAGCACATCTTTTTAGATACCATCTGAGAGGGATCAACATCAACAGCTAAAGAGAAATAGGGCAACAGAGGCATGCAAACAAAAGTTGACTCTTAAAGAGGCCCAACCCCTCCCATATCTTGTAAATACCTTGGGTTCATGGCACTCCTTGGTGACAGCCGAGGTCCCTTCCCAGGATCAGATCCACCTTCTCTGTCTTCCTCTTCACTCCTCTTGTATCAGCTCACCATTGACTGCTTGGGTGCACAGCACGAGGGCTCTAAAAGGAAAAAGAAACACTATAGGAGCTGCCTTCTCTGCAAGCTGTCTGCCAAAACTGGGGACAGAAAGGGTGCTGCACCCAGCACCTTTCCTGCAAACCTGAAATACCTACTTGGCATCACGCATGGTCTCCGCCTGGCAGCAGGACACGCACAGCCAGGAGAAGTCATGGAAGCAGGATGTGCTCCTCTGCTCGCCCCCATTTTCTGACTCACACAATGGAATCAGACTGCAGCATTCTGACAGAAGAACCACAGATATTGTAGCTATTTATGTAAATTCTTTTTTAGACTCCTTAATCTTTTTAATAAGGAATGTAAAACTTACCAGAGAGAGCTGGAACAAACTTGGAAAAAAATCTGCTTGGAACAGAAAAGAGGAATGAGCTAGTCAGAGCATGTTGTGCCAGACAATCAAAGAGATGAGCACATAATATTCCTTATTTCATTTTTTTGCACTAAGACTGCAGAGCAGAAGTCTCAAACAGCTCGAGACTTGTAGGTCTATTTAAAAACACAGAATGAAATGGACCAGATCACTTGGGAGTGAAAACTCTTCCAGTGCTAGCTAGTTTTTTGCTTTACCTATCATATTTCTTTTTACCTACCACAGTTTTTACCTTACCATTTGGGAAACAAAATTCCAATATTGAGCCCCCAACAACAGAAATCATGCAATCCAGAACAGCAGCTTTCAACTGTGGCCTCCAGATCCCAATGGGTCCACAGGCAACTTCTAAGATTAAAAGATTATTAAGAAATGCATACTAATAAATGCTATTCAGCAATATATAAAAGTCTTATTTTACTTATAGTCTCTTTAAAAAATGTTCCCAATGGAGACAAAAGTCCTTTGTAAAAAAATGTAAAAAGACCTGTCTCTCCATTAGGATGTTTTTTTAAAGAAACATTAAGTGAAAGAAGATTTAAAGCAATATAGATCCTGTGTGCTTGTTCCTAAACCTTCTCTCTTACTCAGTTTCTCTTATGTCCTATATGCACAGAGATGCCCAAGACCTGGCTGTCAGCACAGCAGATACCAGCTACCCAATCACCTCATTATACCCATTTTTGCAACACCATGTTCCTATCTGTAGAAAAACTGAATCCTAGTTTTGCAGTAGTGCACAACTTACCCCCATGCTTGCAGATCTACATCAACACACCAGAATGCAGCATCACACAGAGCTGGGTACAGATTAGAGAGCAGAAGAGCCACAACAGCTTGAACTGCTTGACCCACTAAGCTTATGCATCTCTTCTGCTAAGCTCTGACCTGATGCAGCAGCTGCAAGTACCAGCTTTAAATCTGTAGAGTCATGATAAAAGCATCCATTTGAGCCCCATTTCTCAGAAGCCTGAGAAGAAAGCACTGAATCTTATGATACTGATCTCCACACAAACAAATAATTTATTTTAACCAACAGCATTAAGTTAAATAAAAATGTAATATGGTGGATAAACAAGGCAGTAACAACTCATCATTATTGTATGACTGCAATAATTGTGAAGTCTTTTCCTCAAGGAAGGAAACTGGTAGAGCAACAGAGTTTGCTACATCCACCAGTAGCCCTGACTCTGACCTGGATTTTTAAATCTTGCTGAGTAACAAGGCCAGCCTCACAGCATAAGTGGTTTGGGCACTACTCCTGCTTCTGCCAGCTGCATCTTGCACACCTCTTCCCCCGACATGCCTGCCTTGCTCACAGGCACTCCCACCTCAGCAGCTCTACTAGGTTTGCCTTAGCTCAGCTGTTGGAAGCTGTCTGCAGCTGCCCCTCTGCTCACTCAAAACTCTCAAGACATTTGATTCCCACACAGCTCTCAGGAAACACTACATAAATATCTCCTGCTCCTCTCTTTGCAGGCACCAAGCTTTGCTTCACAAGAGTGCCAGCAGTCACCTTGATTGTGCTTTTCAGGGATCAGTAAAGAGACACAGCCAACCTAGACTACTGTACATCATTATCATTACAAGACTCCCTCTTTCATAGAAATGCCTCTTGAATACACAACAATTAATGCAAAAAAAAAACCCCATCAAACCAAACACATTTTCATACCAGCCCACTGACCCACTACCATTTACATCCATTTTGCCTGACCAGCAGAGGGGCTCCCCTCTGCAATTCTTCATTAGGGACAGGAGGTCTTTGCCTTCACTCTCAGCCTGTCACTAGCCTCACACTCAAATGACAGGTTGAATTATTGTAGCTCTGTTCCTTCCAGATTCAAGCTATCATCTCCACGTGGCTCTTGCCTAAACAGGTGGCTTGACAAACCAGGTGGCTCACACCTAGTTGAGGCATCCCACCCACAATGTTCCCAGGAATGCCTGTTCCCCCATGCACTTCTGCCAAGGGCTCTGGCAATGCCCAGAGGCACCACCTCTGGGAAGCGCATTTCTATACCCCATATAGATTTGAGAATTCCTGGGAATGAGGGAAGCCCCTCCAACACTTGGCTTTAATGTTCCTTTTCCCTTCAGTAAGATTCCTGTTGAGTTTCTAGCAAGACCAGACACTGCAACATTCTTCTGTGTTTATTTCATTTGTAATACAGCAGGAAAAAAAAAATGCACAGATTTTCCAGACACAGGAAAACCAGAGTGTTTCTCAGGCTGGCTTCTTAGACATGTAAGATGAGCAGATTCCCACTGAATTGGAGCTAGAAGTGGAAAAAAATAAACGCTGCACAAAAGATCAGCACACTAGCAAACCTGTGGCAACACCTCCTTCTCCAATCTGGAACACCCTGCAGCAAAGCGAAGGGCTGCACAGAGCTTGTACGGATGAGGTTTCATTGTGCTCCCAAAGATAATGTCTGTGTTGACACACTCCTTCTGGTGCAGTGAACTTGAATGTCTGCAATAGGCTGCAGAAGATGATGAAAAACTCCATCTTTGCCAGCACCTCTCCCAGACACATCCAGTGGCCTGCAGAGGGAAAGAGCAATCAGACCCCACCAAGGTCTGTGACCAGCTCCAGCTTCCCAGCTGTTGTGGAAGGAGCATCTCAACCCCACTGAGGAACAAAAGGCTATGCTGAATTTGACATTTTCCTCTCAGATTGAACTGACTGAAGAACTGAGATGTTTATTACTTTGCACTCCTTGCTCTGCATTTTCACAAAAACCTAAGATAAAGGGTTTATAGAATTACCAAACAAATTATTTTTTGTAATAAAATATTTTTCTGGACTGGTAAAACCATGTTCTCTAATAGTTTGGAATTACACTCCCTTTGGCCATCTCCACAATTAAAATAACACAGCTTCATACTCACAATCTAACCCACACAAGTGGGTTCAGTTATCTGTGTACCCACCTGCTGAGAAGGCCAAGAAGGCCTCTGGGATCACAAAATTTCCATCCTTGTCCAAGAAATGACCAGGGTTGAACTCGTGAGGGGTCTCCCAGTATTCAGGATCAAAAAGAGCTGAGTCTATGTTTGCCATAATTATAGTACCCTGAAAGGAAGACGCTGTCAGTCTCAGTTCTGTCTCCCACACATCAAGAAGAAAGGGACACAAACAGATTCCAGCTGTAATTCAGCACACACTGTTGGTCACATGAAGAGGCAGCAGGAATGAAAGATTGCTTTATTAGGAAAATTAATCTCAAACTGTTTGGAGGAGGGTTTTCTTCAAAAAATAAGGAAAAAATCTTGACTATTTCAGGATCAGGAATTTCCCTGCTTTATTCCTTAATGTCTCTTTTCTTTCCCCATTCTGTTAGCAAATGCAAATGAATGAGTGGTCTGTGGTTCTTTAGCACCTTATCCTAAATCTAGTGAAATTCTTTTCCCACTTCTGACAAGCTTTGACATATTTTGACAAATGAAGAATAAAGTGCCCTGGAAATTAAACACTGTATTTCAAATGATGTTTTAACTATTTATCTCAAGGTGGAGGTGGGAAAGGCATGCATGACAAACACCACAGAGCAGGGGTGTGTAGGAAGGTGCCTCCACATGTGCCTCTGGGGAGGTCTGGCACTGAGGTTAAGTTTGGATAGGCTGGACGAATCAAAGAAGCTGGCAGAAGCTTTTTATTTGAATTTAGGTGGCAATTCAGAAGCTGTAGGAAAACATCTCCATTATATTTCAAGTATGATGCCAGAGAGATAAATAATAGTAAGTCCTCAGTGAGTGGAGTCACTTGGTATGTTCTCAGACATCACCAATGAAAATATTCCATCTCCAGTTTGTCCACATGGCAGACAATATCCAAGCAGTAAGTCTGCTGCACTTTCCCTGCTGACACCACTGTACATTCCCGGTAAGTCTTCCCTGAGATCTTTGAAAGTATAACAGCTCAAATGCTTATAAACTAATTGCAAATCACAGGCTCTTGGCAAGTCAGACTGCAACACTCTCACAGAACACGAGTTTAATTGCTGTGAAACTGCACTTCTGCCAAGCATTTGCACTGTCTGTGGGACAAAGGCACAGGCCAGAGGGCACAGGAGGGGGAAAGTGCTGCCAGCCAGTGCTGTCACCAACACCCATCTCTCCTGAACTGTAAGGAAACAACTGCAGTGACTGCAAGGAACTTAACTCACAGCCAAAGATCACATTGGAACAGGAAGGATATCTGTATCTTTGGAAGCTGATAGCCCAAAACAGTTGTATCCTTCACTGCTTGTCTAGGAATTGTGATCAAAACAAGCGCATGATCTCATGAATCACAGCATAAGTGTAAGGCAGCCTCTTCCGATCCTCAAAGCAGATGAGATGGGAGGGACTCAGAACAGCATCTAGTTCTTCCTGAACTTTTTCTACCAAAAAAATAATCTAAATCATCATCCATACAAGAACACTTACTTGTATTAAACAGTTTTAATTTCCTTTTTGGATTACAGTAGTGATAGAAAAAAATACAATATGTAAATAATTTATACTTACTCTATGTTAAAATGTAAATACAACTATCTAGTTATGATTTTAACCACAACCTCCTGTTTCCTAGTTTATAGGTTCTGTTTAGATCATCTTTCCACAAGCCCAAAAGATTTATTGAGCTTCCTTAAAAGGAAGGGGAGCAAACTGTAAATAAAAATAAGAACTTCTTATTAAGAGATTAAGTCAGCTATTCAAGCTATTATTTTTACTCTAGCTAAATAAAGACTCACAGCAAACTCATCAGCATGTTGCAAAGAAGCCAGTGTATGAAGCTGATACACAATGCTGAGAACTGGAACACTGTAGTATTACCAAACCACCAATAACTGTTAATCTGCTTTGGCTCTTATCTAGGCATCAGCAAGTAACACAGGTTATACAGTCTCAAGAGGGTTCAGGGTCAAATTTCATGCTTAAAAATTAGGCTCACATTCTAGGGTTTGTTGCCTTTTTATTTAACTAGAATTTGAAAAGTATGTGTGAGCACAGAGCTCTGTTCTTCCAGCATTCTAGCAGCAAAAGCATGAAAAGAAAGATTTCTAGTTCTATACCTGAGACTCAAGAACATGTACTTGGCTGAGCAATTCATCTGAAGCTCCGTAACAAGTGGTTCAAGAATTTTGAAACTAGTGTGCAACTCGGTCCTTGTCCAGAATTTTCCAGTCATTTTTTTGTTTTCCCATCATTGTCTTCCTTCTGCGTTTAACATTCCCACATGTTAAAATAAGCATACTTATTATACAGAAGTTCAACTGGTGTGTCACTTAATGAGCCCAAATAATACATTCTTATTATACATTCTGGATACCAAAAATTGTCTCTCTTCCCTAACCCAAGCTTCTATTTTACCTCAAATGTTTTCTGCCAAACTTTATCTTCCACTATATACATACATTACTGAAACAGTCTGACAAAAATTAACAAGACAAAACACAGTATCAGAAGCTGAATGCTCCTGAAATAATTTTAAAATGTGTCTGAATTTTTTTTACTTAACTGGGTTCTTAGTAGCAGAGCTCAAAGGCGCAATCTTTAAAAAAAAGCTTGATCTTCAAAAAAAAAAAACAGTGTAAAAGACCATTGCTCTACTTGAAACATACCTATGTTCATATCTACAACTCACCTTGGATGTCAGGATACGCCACCATGTAGAGCAGAGCCCAGGGCAGGGTGGTGGCAGTGGTCTCTGTGCCACTCAGGAAAAGGTCAAAAAAACAGACTGCACCATGTTGTCCTCATCAAATGTAGAGTTGGGGTTATTTTTAGTCTACAGGTGTCAATGAAAAAGGTAAAATGGGGTATACCTGTGTAACAGTTAGCACTGAGACAGACAGTGATCACTACACCTAAACAAACAATATTTCTAGAGGACTGATAAAATACAAGTATTTGAGTAAAACAAAGATTTGTTCAGATTTTCCCCAAGTAAGTACATTGACAGTGTTAAATTACAGATGCTATTCAAAGTGCCAGTTGTTTAGGATCCTTTTATGCTGCCTTCTAGACCGACTTGTTGCCTTGCTGCTAACTTCCACATCAGAAAAAAGCATTTCAAAGTAGTTTTATCCCATCCTTGCCACTGCACATTTGCTGATTTCAGCCAGCTATTACTCATATAATGTATTATCCTTTTAGAAGAGGCATGCTTTTTTTCAGAGCAGAGACTGCCATCATTTTAAGATTGTTATGATAACCATCCAGTACTACCAAGCACACAAAAACTCAGTACAAAGCACAAAGGTAATAAATGTAAGTATTACTAAAACACAAAGAATCAGAATTAGTTAAGCAAATATACCTGCACCTTTTCAAAGCCCTCCTTACCACCCACTGTGCAGCCTACACAAAGAATTCCACAGTATAACAAACCCATGTAATTAATTTATACTTTAAAAACAAGTAATTAACTACTTAAAGCTCATATTTTAATGTGACAGCAGAGTTTTTAGATAGTATCTGTAAAGCTCTGCAATGACATTGCTATGTACAGACAACTGTAGGAAAGGTGCAGGGGAATCTGTTATGATAGGATCTGTATCACAGACAGCATCAATTACTCACTTTCTCCATCTGATCCAGGTAAAAGTCAATGAAATCTTCTGGTTGACCTATTGTGCCTCTTTCCCTGTGGCTTTTGATTTCCTGCCTTATGAAAGAATGAACAAAATCACAGGATGATGCTGCTTTCTGTACAGGTGCTAGGAGGTGCTCTGCAACCCAGGGGAAAATTTCACATATCTGTGGAGCAAGCATTCAGCACAGATGCAGTAAGTTAGTTGACAGGAGCAAGACTGTTATAGAGAGGTAGCATGGACCTTTCTGGTGCTAAATTACTAAATTAATTTATCTCGGAAAAATACTGTAGTATCAAAAATAGATGTCAGGTAAATATCAAGTATATGAAAACCACAAATTCAAGATATTATTTCAACCATGGATTCTTTCCCATCCTTACTGCAATACCTTTACTTGTATTTGCCTTGATAATCCACCAACAGAAGAATCAACTTGTGCAGATAAATTTAACATGTGCTAATACTGATAAATTCTTATTAATAACACAGAAGAAAAACTCTGATACAAAAGGTATCACCTTTTCACCTTAGGTCCTGTTCATATTTATAGTCAGAACATTTTAAGGTGTATTAAATAATGCAATAATTATAATAATATGTAAGCATATGATTATATTGCAAAATGACATAATTAATAATATGCTCAATCATAAGGTGCTTTGCATATTAAATAAGTCATTTGCTCACAAAGTAGGAGTGGCTGTTCCCAAAAGCCACTATACAACTGTATGCCTCCATCAGCTGGTGGAAGGTTTCATCCTCTATGGAGAAACAATGTCCAAAAACCACAGCACAGATCACGTTAGAGACAGCGTGAACAATGGGGAAGGAGGGGTCAACAGCTCTTCCTGCAGACAGGGATAAAGAGTTTTGGAGATGAATGTTTATCTCCTTTGCTATTTTGGAAGCAAGATCATAATGACATTTTACAATAGATGTCCTCTGTGCTATTTAGACTGTTACACAAACACCCAAAATTCACTGACAAATGTGACAAAAGATAAACCTCACTCAAAACTGAGGCCAGGAAGGCCTCAAGTCTTTAACTCCATCCCCCTTGGTTGTTTTTGGTTGATTTTTTTTAATCTTGATCTTTGTATTGATACCAAAATACACATTGCTGAGGTCTGGCTGTACAAAGAGTTTTGATTGCACTCTAAAGTTAAACGGTGCTCTGTGCTCCAAACCTACTATTTTCTGGAGCAAAAGTAGTTAGTCTTTAACCTTAGAGTCATGCAGCCCATGTGCTGTGTCACAAGCCCAAACAGTTCCCAAGCATCTTGTCAATGGCCTACCTTCTGTGTCCCTGAAGAACCTGACCAGATAATGGGCTTCGGTTTGTATCCCACGCTCCATTTCTTTATTCCCCATTCCCAGTTTTCGGAGAGCTCCAATTCCAAAACGTCTCTGCTGTTTCCAGATGAGACCATTTGAAACCAGGATACTTTCAGCCATCAAGAATCAATTTTATGTCATGTTAACATTCATATAATAGTAAATGATCTACACACTAGGAGTCACCTTCTCATCATGCTGCCACTCATATAAAGACAAGAGCCACGTCAGGGCAGTGTGGCTTTAATTGTATTTTGCTTACAGAGAAACCACCTTGGTTAATATATTCCCATCCCTGCAAAAAAGCTCACTCAAATCTCAGGACTCACACACCTGCCTTCCAAAAGTACTTCTATTCTTTCTGAAGCATCCCAGAACAGTGATCATTACTTGAAACTCCACCCAGAAGCTGCTACAAGTTGCAAAGTCAGCGTGGGTTGGTGTTGCCTTATATTTGCCCCTTTTTTGAGCAGAAATGAATCTAAACCCTTATTCACATGGAGAGGCCTATAGCCCTGCTCATGTAATCTCCGACAAGATCTCCTTTATTATGCTGTATGATCTTCTAATACAATTAATACTTACTTGTAGGCTACATTTTCCAAAATTCCCACATGGCCATTGTATTCTTGTAGATGCTGCCATATGTCACTTCTGCCTAAGTGGCAAAGACAGCTTCCCTCAAACAGTAAGTTCTCACCAAGCTACTCGTAGCCAACAAAGATATCTGCAGAGCTCCCTGGGGAAGTCCAGGCATTTCCTATGCTTGTGCTTCTCAACCTCACGCAAACCTTCTGGAGATCACCACATCTCCCTGTTGCTTCAAAAAGAAAAAACTCTTTATTGACTAGAGCTGATGACTTGTTCTAAGCACATGACTTTGCTAGAGAGTCTCTGGCTTTTAGGGGATCCTGCTTTTACCAGGCTGTTCACACCAGATATTGAGTCCAGGACCCTCCTAGAAAGACAATGAAGCCAGGGCAAAAACCACGTAGCAAGAACCAGTGTAGGAAGAGCAGACCTTAGTCAATCTACAAACAGCTTCCAAGGACCAGAGGTTTCACTGTGGGACAGGAAGGAATCCCAGGCCTCTGTGCTGCGAGTCTGTGTTCTGGCAGACAGCCCAGCATAAACCATGTAACCCACGTGGTAAGGCACCACCTCCCTCCACCAGCCTAGCTCGTACCTCCCCTGGGAAAGCCAGCTTGCTCCCCAAGACAGCTGCCTGACCACAGCCTGGAATAACTCTCCTCTGTTTCTTCGGATGTCCTGGGAGCCTGGGTAGCAGAAGAGGAGCCAGCCCAACAGGCGTGTATTTTTGTCGCAAGGAGCTGCCAGCTTTCAGCTGTGCTGCAGCTGTTTGTTAAAACCATCTCTGCTACAAATTGCTAGGACAGCCCAGCTACTTTACTCCACATCACTCAGATAGAAGGTGGCAATGAAGGCCCTTTCAAATGGACTGAAACGGCCCCAGACTTAATAATCTCTATTCCTTAAAGATGTTTTTCTCTACTTATATTAGCTAGTATTATAAATTAAAGCTTTCCGATTGTAGTCCACATGCAACAAAGCCTGGCTGAGGATAAAGGCATCAGCTGCGTAAGAGGCTGGTGGAAACAAGTTCAATTATTTCTTTATTCTACATCCACTGTAATTGAGCAGTGTCTGATGTAAATGACAGCACAATAAGAAGCTCTGAACAAGGATATGTTGCACCTTCTTATTGTGACACCAAGAACGGACAAGCAAGACCTAGCTAGGCATAAATATTGCTGTTCTGATGAGATTCTGAAATACATGTGTGACAGTGGGACTTTGGAGACAACTTGGAGTAATGCTGCAGTAACGAGTAATGCTCCTATGGGTTAACTGGGAACTAAGGGATTGTCAGTAAGGAAAACATGAGAGGAAACAAAGAAAGTCAAGAATTAAGTATTTCCACAGATACAAACATCTTACCCTTTCCATTTGACATTCTGTTGAAGACATATGTCTGTAGTCGCCCAGAAACATCCTCCGAGTTGGTGGTGAGACCATCCTTCACAGCTTGGTATCCATGCAGCACCACCATAGGTCTGTGACCCAGCCACAGGGTACAGATGTTGCCATAGATTTTTGCCAACTGTAGGTTAGATCAGTGCCAAAAATTAGCCATGGGAGAAGCATCAATCAAAATGCACACGTGTCCTGGTTTGAGCCAGGATGAAGCCAATTTTTCTTTTGCTGATTCCTTTTTTCATTTCAGTGAGCTTTCTTCAACTAGCAACTGCGTGTTCTGCTAGGTTGATAAGACACTGGAATGTTTTTATAATTGCTGGGCCCTCAAGGTCGTGCCTTTGCTCTGCCGGCTCAGACACTGCGGGGGGATTTGTGGCCCCCCCGTGGGAGGCTGGGTTAGACGAACAGCAGAACTGGCCAGAGATATTCCATTTCATATATCTACGTAGGCTGGGGGGAAGGTTGGAGATGACAGAAGAAATCTTCCTTCCTTCCTGCTTCGCTCTCTCGCCGCTTCGCTTCGCCTCTCTGTCTGCCTTCCCTTCTTCTCTCTCTCTCTCTTTCTTTTGTTTGTGGCCGGCGTCTGGGAAAACACCATCTGCCCATCATCGTCGACCCACCGACCTCAAGCCGTCCCCTGACATGCAGGTTGCACTTAGTACCTAAGGAAAGGTTCCAACTTGAAAAATCTATCAACAGATTGGATTTTTTTGTGAAGTTATGGCTCAGTGGAGGATGTTGAGCACTGAAAGAATGTGTATTAAAATGCTTAGCATGGACCTTATTCTTCCCATCAGTTCCTTCCTTTCACAATCATTTACTCCCCTAGCTCATCTGCAAGGAGCAATTCCCAGACTGGACTTCAAAAAACAATGGAAGGTTTTGACTCCATATGGGATTTTTTCCATCCCATGACAGTGGAAGACATACTGGTGTGCTTTTCACATCTTCTGAATTCAAGACACCTTGTTTTAGAAGATTTTCTGTATGTGACTGTGCCGGGAAATCTGACAAGTACCTTTTTCTTTCAAGGCAAAAAGCCTCCCTTAAAAACAGAAGTCTTTTTTCCCTGCAAAATTAGTCCTCATCTGTTTAATGTGAACACATATCAGCTTTCATATGAATTAAGACTCTCTGCAGATTTTACTTAACTTGTTTAGGCACTTAATTTAACTTACATTATTCACCTTCCCTCAGGACTAAGTTCTCACTGCTACCACATTAGCCTGTCATCATCTACCAATAGTTTTTACAGTTTTTGCCTCAATAGCTCTTAAATACACATCTGCAAACACATACCTTTTTCAGGCTCCCATGATCAGCTCTGAAATTTATCCACCACAGGCTTCCAATGATGGGAAACGGGGCTGGTCCAGGAGGAAATCCACGATTTTTCCACTGCAATTTCAGGAACTGTGCACCCAGAAGAAATAAAACCAGGGACATGAGATTTACACTTATCATTTCACACCTCCAAACTATTCTATCACTGAGAAAATTGCTATGAATCCGTCAGTTGAAATGACTCAATATTGTTCTTAACTTTCCCCTGTTACATTTAAGCTTTCCCTCACAGTGCAATTCCTGATCCCAAAAAATGAAGAGCGTCCCAATTCTTGAGTGTATTAAATACACCACTACGCTGCAATATGCTAATAGGTACCATCACTCTAAGATCCAGTAGAGGCTAGAAGGCAGGCACCTCATTCAGAAACATCCCTTTAAGCAACCAGTTTGATGGAATGTGTCACTCAAGCCACAGACTACATGCAAGCCCAGAGCTGGGGTATGAAGCTGCAGCTGCCATTCAGGTACTGTGTACACAGGTAAGGCCAGGAGCACTCAGCATTCTTGGGGCAGAGGTGAAGGGAAGCAGTTGGTAGCCTTCTCTGCAAGTGGTTGCAAGGCAATCTTGATACAAGATTCATAATGCAAGACGAACAGAGAAACCAAGAAATCAAATGTTGGATTTTTAAAGTTCTACATCCTTTTCTAACAGGGAATGAACTAGATATTAAAAGAAAACATTATTGATAGCAACTTGACTAGAGAACGTAACAAAACTTGACCCACCTAGGTACAACTGCTTGCATTTTTCAATGAGTGATTTATTGACTCATGTTTAAGTTTGTGATCTGCTATAAAACCTAGATCCTTATCTGCATAGCCCCTCCTCAGACCTTCTTTCTACACAATATAATTAGAAATAATCCACAGTATCCCTACATTAACCCTAGCCTTACTGAACAGCAGACAAGTTTTTCAGGTCATTTTCTCAGTTCATAGTGCTTCTTTTCATGATAGCTGTAAATGTTTAAGCACACTGCTCCATCCATCAAATAAGTTCTTGATGAAAGTGTTCGATATTACAGGATCCCTGACGGCAAAACTTAATTTGATACATTCATCTTACCAGTGAGCTTCAAGCTTCAAATTTGCTGAGACAATTAAGTGCAAGAAAGAACATAAAATACAGCCCTGCAAAGTACATAAAAACAGATACAAATGTAATTGCTGAGACTGTAATAGCTCATGTTCACTCCAATTTTGTGCTCTAAGCAACACTGCCTCTCTCAGTCCTTGCTTGGACATACTGTGTGCCTGTGTAATTCTCTTCCCACAAAGAAGTTCTGACCAAATAACAGTTCCTGCTATGAAGCTCCTGAAAGACCAGGGGGTGCAGGGGAAGAAGGAACAGCTAAATTCAAAAATCCAAAATAGTGTCTCCACTGAAAAAATACTGCTTAGCAATTGTCTGTTCTGTTTGGCTTGACCTCAGGCCAGGCAGCAAGCACACACTACCATGCCAAGCAACACATGCACAGCATGAAACCAGCCGTTGTTTTTTAATACACACTGAGCCTGCTTCTGCACCAGAAAAAAAATGAGCCCTGGTATTTGTGGCATATCCAGTAACACACACTCTGGGCAGAGGTGTTCCAGGAACCCTTTCTACCCCCAGCACAACACATTCATCGTTTGCCTCACACCTTTCTAAAGATGCTGTTCTTTCCCTGTCCTCTGCAGTTGTTGCATTCGCTTCCCACACCTACAGCCTGAAACCTTAATTACAAAAGCAGATTCCCTCATCTGTTCAAAACAACCAAACTTAACATCTGCTACCTGGTGAGCTCTGGCAATAGTACTTGTGTCAGAGGAGAGCAAGCAAGATTTATGTGAAGAGCTACTGCTCACATATACTGGAATTGTTAAAATAAGGAATATTCAGTTCTGCTAAAACAGCTTCCTTGCTTTTCCCTTCCTTGTAAACTTCAACATAGGCTTTTCTGAAATAGCACTGCCTCACTGTATTTCAGCATGCCCACAGCTCCCACCTAGCAGTAAGAAAACACACTGATTGTCCAAAGGCCCAGGCTCAGACTAAGGCTCTTGTCGGTCCCAGTCTTACTCAGCAGGACCCAGGTTTACCCTGCAGAAAGGTCTAGGAGAGCAGGCAACAGGCAGAGGGATGGGGTCACTGAGAAAGTAGCAGTAACACTCACACGGGACACACTGCAAAACTGTGATGCAAAATATGCAGCAAAGAGAGGGGGCCTTGTAGTAGCACAGCAGCCCAGTATATCGCAGTAAGCCTTTACATCAAATTAACTAATTATGGTAACAAGAAGACAGATTAACGAGCAAATAATTTAATCCAAAGGGAGCACAATGCCAGACCTATATGGAAAGATGTACTATTAGATCCTTCATCGAGCTTCCCCACGGCTGAAGCAGAACAGCAACACTCCCTACAGCACCGATGGGAGGAGCTGCAAGGGCAGGAAATGTCACAGCAAGCGGGGACTCACACCAAAGGCTGGGGGACATCACACTGTGCCACAGTGCAGACACAATATTTAGAAACTGTCAAAAACTGCTTCAAGAAGCAATCATCTAGGAACCTCAAAGCCAAACTGCTGCTCATTCAGCATGGTGGGCACCAAGCAATCACCATAAAAAAGTGTCCTACTGCATTTATAACAACTCTTCCAGTTTCTGACTGCTCTTGGGCGCAGCCACAAATACCCACAAATATCATAACTTAACATAGAATACAATAAAAGTGGAAAGTAGATATTCTCTTAATATTTAAATTACACTTTTTTTAATCAACTAATAATAAAAAATACAAATCACTCAAACTATACAAAGCCAGACTTGATCCAGAGACCCACATGGTACCAATCAATCATGAGATAAAGCAACTTGTTTTACAGTCACAGTACAAGGGATGTAAACTGCTGTAGCTAAGGCTTATGTTCAGCTAAAGATGGTACTTAGGACCAAAGTCTGAAGCTTCATACATGTTAAAATGACTTAAACTGGAAAGTCTTACATATGTTAGACTCATACATCTTCTTCCCTTTGCCTCCTAAATTCCTAAAGAGATGATCCCTGATAATTTCTTTAGCAGACAGAAACACCTTAAGTCACCTCCAGGTTCACTACAGCAGCTTGCTTTGGCCCTTCTAAATCAGCAAGAGCTCCAATTTCTACATTGCCTAGGGGCTGAAAAAGCAAGGTCTAGAAGCAGCTTTAAGAGAAAATAAATTTTGTCATTCCAACAGAAATAGATAAAATGGGAAACCAGGTCTGAAATTCTGTCCATCATGAATAATAGTAATAATTCAAAAAATTAGTGAGACTGAAGAGATTACCTAAAGCCATCATCTTGTCAATAATACATCAGAATTTCTGTTCGCTTTCAGTGGTGGAGATTCCCAAAACTCTCAAAGCAACCTATTGTACTCCATAGATTACAAAGTCAGTGAATAACACATGAGAAAAGTAAGGCTGTTTTTAAGTTAAAATTTGCTACACATTGGTACAAACCTCTCCTGGAAAGCTCATGGGGTCCACAGGTCCATAAAGATTAGAAGTTTAGCCTCTTCAGTTTATTTGGTCTTTTTCGCAGTTAAAATAGAACCTGTGTGTTTTTTCACCTCCAAAATTTGCAACAAGAAATTCTAAACCTTATCATAAAAAAGAAATAAAATAAAATTTAGAAAGCATCATACAATCCATTGGGCAGAACAATAATCTCTCAGTTGTGTTCCACATAATATCATAACTTAACTTAGAACATGACAAAAGTGTAAAGCAGATATTCTCCTAATACTTAAATTACACTTTTTTAAAAAAGACATTAATTAAGCTTTATAATGCATGAATTTAATTACTTTTCATCTCAGAGACCTCATCCTACCAGACAGGTACTGTGTAGATGTTTCTTCTTCTAGAAGAAAAATCACAATAACTATAGTGTTTCAGAAAGGTAACACACAATGCATCCTTGGTATCTTAATGTTTAACCACAGGGAAGTGCATGAGGGGTTACTATTGTGCAAGACACTTGATATCCTTGGATAACTCTTCAATAATTAGCATTTAGATGCAGGATCAATTCTAAGAAGAACACAAAATTCTAAGCAAAAAAAAACAACAAAACAAAACAATTACAGATAATAAAAGAGAGTGGGTGTGGCTTGGCTAACTGCATGGGATCACATATTTCAGTTTTCTAAGGACTTTAGCTTGGGAAAACTGTAGAACACCAGGGAGAGAGAGATGGCTGAAGCAGCCACATATTCTTTAGAAACAGCTTGATTCAACAGAAGCAAACTCATCTACAACCTTCATTTTTCAGAGAAAGTCACATGCAAAAAACCCTCAAAACCACCCACCAGTGAGAAGTTAAAATTTTTGTGAGATGTTGGGGATTGCTGAGTTTTTTATAGCTCTAGCAGTATGTCTCCTGATTTTGCAGTTCCTGAAGCTGCAATGGACTCGTGCCCAGCTTCCTCCAGGACCAGTTCCCCTTCCCATCATTGGAAATTTGTGGCTTCTGGACTTCAAACTTCGTCGAGAAACTCTCATTAAGGTATGTATTTTTCTCTATGGTTTCAAATCAGTCTGAATCTATCTTAACTTAAATTGTACATTGCATAGGAACAGTCTAAACTTGGATTATTTTTTTTTTAAACCTCAATTATCAGCCAATTTCAAAGAATTCAAGGATCCTGCATTATTAAAAATATTCCTGCGTAATAAACACCTTTAAACACCTGCTTTATTCCTTGATATTGTCTCTCTCCTTGGATATAGTAACACCCATGCATAACATTATCACAAGCACTATCAAGAGCATGATATTCCATTGACAGTTTCATTATCTGTTCCTGAGCTGGTATCTAGCTCTGTAAACCATATGTAGTAGAACTTCCTTTGGCTGACACCAATGGCCCTAGAACAACTCCAGGCCACGAGTGGTTAGATCTCCCTTAGAAGACCAAATATACACTCTAAACTGACTGTTTTATTCTTATTTGTACAGCAAAATAATCAGCAGTAAACAGATTATTGCTAAAACAAAGCAGGAAAATTTGATTGCTGTTAAGTTCACAGCATGATTCCTTTATAAACCAATTAAAACTACTTTCTAAAGTAAGGAACTTGCTTCAAATTATTTTAAGAAAAAATACAAGCATGATCTGAGGAAAGACAACAGAGAAAAATAAAAATCACATGGAAGCTATAGGAAAGAATGCAGAAACATTGCTTTGCTTTCTTCAGAAGTTAGAAGCAAAAAAATATAATTTTGGCCATTAACATAATAAACAGAAAAGCTCTGGGATTTTTCTGTATCCATTTATTCTTTGATACTGAGCTCACGCAGAAGTTCTTATTTTTTCTTTCTGTGACATTTTCAGATGTGGTCTTCTCAAAGATGTCCTTAATATCTATTCCATAAAGTATGATTATCTTCTGTTCCCAAAGCACATTACAACAGAAGGCTAAATTTTTCTGAAACCTGTAATTCAATTCAACATTGGCTGATGGGTTAAGTTACAGCTACAGAAAACTCTTAAAATTAGCATTTCAGTGTATGCATTCCCGGGTCTGTATTTATTAATTTACTGTTATTAACTCTTCAGTTAACCAGCATCTATGGAAATATCTACACGTTGTGGATGGGAAAAACACCTATGGTTGTACTAAATGGATACAAAGCAGTAAAAGATGGCATCATTACCCATTCTGAGGAAGTTTCTGGAAGACCTCTCACCCCATTCTACAGGGATATGATGGGCGAGAAAGGTACGAGATCCTATACAAGACTGAAATAGGAGCAAGAAGAAAAGAAGAAAGATGCATTCCTAAATATACACATATGCATGAGTTCCTGCCATACAAGTACATAACTAGGCTTACATAGCAAGAAGGTTCCACACAGAGCTCATATATGAAGAAAAGGAAAAAACAATAATCTATCCTCTTATAAAGCATACTACTGACTTGTTTTATTCCCAACAGATTAAAAAGAATATTTGCCCAGAGGAGTTGCACTTTAGTTGTATCACTCGTAAAACAGAAGGCTGCTCATGCAGAAAACACCTATAGCTAAAGCTGTTTTGTCCTTATTACAAAACAATGCCATTCAGTTTCCAGGGCTATTGTAACTGGGATTCATAAAAAGTTAAATCAGTATCTGAAATTTAGTATCTTCTTTGTCAGTGAAAAATAACCTAATGTAAACAAAATTTTGCCTCTTGCAGTGAAAGGATTTCCATTCCCAGCAATGAAATAAATGTTTCTATATTCTTCAGGTATTTTTCTGACCAGTGGGCATACCTGGAAGCAACAGAGACGCTTTGGCATGACAATTTTAAGAAGCCTGGCACTTGGTAAGAACAACTTGGAGCACCAAATTCAAACAGAGGCCTGTCACCTTGTGGACATCTTTGCAAACACAAAAGGTAAATTCACTAGGAGAATAACATTTAGAGATTTTTCTGACATAGGGTAGATTAGGGGAGGAACAGTTTCATGATACATTTTACAAGTAATATAGATATTTTTCATATTAGTGGGACTTTTACTGGCTTCTTAATTGCATTCTTTGCAAAAAATGTTTTGTCTGCACAGTGGGCAATATAAAATTGTTTTTTGAAATAAGGACACACAAAAAAGTGTTTATTATCAACACAGTCTTGGGGACAGCTGGTAACAATTCTTACATTCAAGGAGTACAGAAAAACCTTATGTTCTTCTCCATAAAATACACAATTTGTGACCTGCTGCAAGACATTTGAGGACAGCAGGCCCTTAGGATTTGGCAAAGAAAAAACCCCAACACAAGGAATGTATAATTCAGTGGTCCAACAAAACTTCTTTTTAAGGTTTGGATGAAATAGAAACCAATAGAATTTAAGCAAGATGCCAAAGTAAAGCACTTAAATATAAATATTCCGAACAGCCAAATCCCTCACCCACATCCCTCTCCATACTGGTGTAAAGACACAAAGTTGCCCAAGGTCTCCCTTCAACTCTCCTTGCACTAAACACAGCAAAATGGCTCCTTGCTCTTCTGAGAGCAGCAGTCACAGATTTTGAAAATGTAAGAGATGAACAAACCATCGACTCCAAGTCCTTGCACAGCCCAAATCTTTACCTTCCATGCAGTCCTTCCTCAATTTTAAACTCTAATTGTTTTTACTCTTTTGAAGGTCTACAAGCATTGGACTGAAGTCAGAGATCCATAATCGACCATACTTTGAGTAGTATAACTCAAAGGTTGTCCTTGCTATTGAAATTTGTACTTAATTTTTTCTGGATTTAGTCCTTTTTAATGGGAGCTACTTTCCCTCCCATTGTTTAAGTTTTCCCTTTTCAGTCAGCGGGGAAAAAAAATAAATAGTGGAACAGTTAAACTGTACTTGAAAATCAAAAAGAGCAAAGTCATTTCAATGTGACTAAGACATAAAAACTTTAAAATTGTTTGGTTTGGGTTTTTTTTGTGGGTTTTTTTTTTGTTTGGTTTGTTTTTTTTTGGGGGGGAGGGATTGTTTGGTTTTTAATTGCCAAACTTAAATATCTGCCTCCAGATGTGAAGGTACCTGTTCTAATTGATTCCTTTTGTTTTCACACTACCCAGACTACAACTCAAAGAGAGACCTAATACTTGTCTTCTCGAAACCAATAATCACTGTATTTTACAACAGTAAAAAGAAGATTGAAAATAAAGACTCCCTGAACTTATAACTCATAGTTAATTTGTATTAAACTGGAGATAACCCGTGTGAAATTTATCTCAAGGAAGTCTAGTCTACTGCTATCTTTACCATTAAAAAAAAAAATTCCTGATTTTCCCTCACTGTAGTCTACTCATGGTACTTCCTGTATTCACAGGCACACCTTTTGACCCCCACACTTGCATTGTCCATGCTATTGCAAATATAATTTGTGCTGTTGTTTTTGGTCATCGCTTCTCCAGTGAGGATGAATCTTTCAGCAAGCTTATCAAAGCTGTTTATTTTGTGATCTACTTTCAAGCTACCATCTGGGGCAGGGTAAGACTCTCATTTTCTTATTCTTATCCCTTAAAGTGCATTTGCACTCCACAAGCCAAAACAAACAAATTAAAAGTCAGTGATGATTATTCCCAAACATTTTCGTATCATTGTTCTTTGAGCTTTTGGCCAGTAATGTCATTAGTGCCTTATATTCCTTCCATAAATGAATCATATGCTTAGCCAGCAGTGCTAGAGATTTAAGTCCATTCACAAAATGTACACAATACAAAGAAATTAAAATTATTTTTTCCCCCTCAACAAATACCATGCCAGTTTCTCTTGGAGGAAAGCCTCCCAAGACTGAAAGGTCAAGTCAGCTTCTATACCTTTTTATTCTGTTAAGAACAGAAAGCATTTTTTTTAATTGACAACATGATCATAACAGTTTAGACTGCTGCATTTTACTAATTTTTACTAACAAATACTTGACAAGTCTTCCTCAATGCCAGTTCACTTAGAGGGCAATGTAAAAAAGTTTCATTATCCCTCTTAGAAATGTAGAATAATTTACATCTGCATGTCAGGTAATCCAACTCATTGCTCAAAGTAGCTCTAATTAGATCAGGTTGTTTACAGGCTTGCCTGGTTATGTCTTGTAGTCTTCCAAGGACAGATTTCACACAGACTTTGAGAAACCTGTTCTCAGTATTTAATCTCTGACTTGTGTTTATTGTTGTTTCATACTAATTAGGAGCCCATGTGTTGTAGGGACTTCACAAAACCATCAGGAAATCTGAACTGGGTTCTCAATTTTTAAAAACTAATGTTTCTTCCTTTTTGCTTAAAATCACAGCTGTATGATGCTTTCCCATGGCTTCTGCACCATCTCCCAGGACCTCATCAGAAAGTGTTTGCATACAGTGACTTCATGCACAGCTTAGTTATGAAAGAGGTGAAGAACCATGAAAGACAGAAGGCAGGTGATCCACAGGATCTCATTGACTTCTACCTAGCTCAAATAACAAAAGTAAGTATCTATTGCACTATCTTCAATGCCTACTACAATACTTGCTGTTCAAGTAACTGCTACAGAAGTTTGCATACTTTGTTTAGCACTGAAGGTTTTTGTTCTGGTGGGCTGCTCACTGTTTTAATCAAAAAAATTATAATTTCTGCCTGACTGATATGTCTGGAATTATCCACTTTATAGTCTTCTTGTGAATTTACCCTACAGACTAAAGATGACCCTACTTCTACATTTAATAAAGACAACATGGTTCAGACTGTGGTTGATCTTTTGCTGGGAGGAACAGAAACAACAAGTACCACCCTTCTCTGGGCACTGCTCTATATGGTACAATACCCAGAAATACAAGGTGAGCAAAAGCATTGTCAGAGAGAACTGCATTTGACATTATATCATGCACATATTGACTTGTGTGAGCTCAATCACCTGCAATACATCAAAATAACCCTTAACAATCAAAATAAATGCTGGGACATCAACAGTTGAGATCTAGAAAATGGAAGTTTAAATAAATGAAACAAATGTGCTTTCCCCACCAGCTCACTAAGAAATAACACTAGCAGAAATTAGTAGTCACTGGTTTATCTCACTAGAAGAGGATGGCAAAGACAGAATGACAACCTAAAGACATTTCATCTGCTACCTTGTCTCTTCCTAATCTTCCAAGTGGAAAGCTTTAAGAAGATACATGGTCTGATGTGCATGTGTAAACATAACAGAAATTATACCTGCAATTTCAAATCTTAAGCCTCTTTTGAAACACAGAACTGTATTACTCTCATCACCAAGCAGGATGTGTCTTACATGAGGATGATGAGATGATCATCTTGTGCTTTCAGAATATGCACCTTCTTGATCAACTGAAACCAACACAACAGGCAAACCACATGCCAATACATTTCATAGCAATGTAATGTCTTTTTCCCCCTAGTCCTGGACCATACTCATTCAGAAATCAGCTGGAAAGAAAGGGGGAAGAGAATTTTAAAATATTTTCATTTCTCTGCAGAAAAAGTTCAGAGAGAGATAGAGTCTGTTCTGGAACCCTCCCATCTCATCAGCTATGAAGACAGGAAGAAACTGCCCTACACAAACGCTGTGATTCACGAGGCCCTGCGGTACAGCAACGTCACTTCTGTTGGGGTCCCTCGCCAGTGTGTGAAGAGCACAACTTTGCTGGGTTTTCACATTAAAAAGGTACAGAGCATACCTTCATGTTTCTTAAAGCTTTGAGCTATTGCTATTTACATGGTATTATCTTCTACAACTCATAACTTTGCATAGAGAGCAGGTGGCAGCATGTCACAGAGGTGAAACAAACCGAGCACCCTGAACCAGGTCTAAGCCTATAGATCAGACACAAAAGGAAGCTCAGGAAAAGGCCAACAGCACAAGCAGCAAAATAAGGCAAATGGAAGTCAAATATGGACAATGTCTCAGCATCAAAGCAGAACATATGGTTTAAGGAATTAATAATTAGGTTTAATGAATGGCAAGCCAGGTAACTTTCACACACCTAAGGGAGCAGTCCGGGGCAATCTATAGTCACCCCTGACAAAACACACACAGACATGAAATACCCACACACTGAGATGAGGGCAGCTCAGTACAGTGAGAGATTGGCAAGATATGCATGTCCCAAATACATTAAGCATTAAATTGATGTGATAGAATTTAGAGATTTGATGGAAGAGTAAAAAAAAAAACCAAACACAAAAAAACCCCACAATGGTGTTGTGATTAGTCTGGCAAGTATATAAATCAATCCAAACCTCTAGCTTAGACATAAAGAAAATTCAGTGGTCCTGACAGAAGATAATTTAAACAAAGGGAATCACGTAATACATTATGACAAACAGACGGTACAAGGGTTTGTTACGCCTGGATGGACACAGGAAATCATCAGATTGAATCCAAACACAAAGCCGCAGGCACAGGATTATCTACTAGAGAGAAGCAAAGTCCAAAACAAGCATCCATCATACATGGAAAATATAACCTTCTTCTTCTTCTTGCAGGGCACACTTGTATTGCCAAATCTGCACTCAGTTGTGTATGACTCTGAGCACTGGGCAACCCCTTGGAAGTTCAACCCAAACCATTTCCTGGATTCGGATGGCAACTTTGTGAACAAAGAGGCATTCTTACCATTCTCAGCAGGTAATGCCATGACATTTAACATTTCTGTTTTCTGTGTCTTGCAGCCACACTAAGAATACAATGTCTAAGTTTTAAAATTTTAAAAGACTTTTTTTTTGAGACAAAGATTTAGACATTCTACTGTCAGAGTCACAAATGTTGTCTTGCATTTTATATTTTCCACACAGTCAGAGTATGATTATGGCTAAGAGACATAATACTGTCTCCTTGGTATATGTATGGTTCCTACTATAACGGTACCTAAGCTCCTTAGTCACTAATATATTAAATCCTGTTAACACGCTCAAATCAGAAAATGTATTTATTCTCACCCTGCAAACAGGAAACCCAAAGACAAAAGTAATATGATTTGTCAAAATACAGAGAAAATCTGTGATAAAGCAGGAAACCAAACCTCAGCCTCACAAAAATTACAGTAATAGTCCAGCACCAGCTCCTCTTTTATCTCCAGAAAACTAGCAGAAACCAGTCTTTTCAGAAGACTATTATTAAGCAACCAAAAAATATCTATCTTTTCAAAAACATACTATAATGTACATCCTTCTACTTCAGAATTGCATCCCACAGTGCTCCAGTCCTTCCTCCTCCACAACCAAAAATAAGACTCTGAAGTATATGAAGCCTCTTTTAAAATCTGGGTTAACTAAGAAACAATTCATGGTTCTTGCAGCACAAGAAGCAAAAATGGAAAGGGTGAATCTCATACACACTCCAGGAAAAAAAACAAAAACACACAAACAAAACCAAACAAAAAAACCCAAACCACTGAAACCCAAAAAACCCAAACCAAACAGCTGATATAATTAGAGATGTACACTTTCTCAGTTAAATAAGTGTTTCCCCCCAAACTCCAAAGGCATCTTCTGCAGAAAGAAACAGGAAATCATTATCTTGCAATAACAGAATTCATGGAACTCAGTAGAAATTTTAAGTTCTTTTTCATAATTTATCCTGATACAAATTAAGTCTTTTCCCCTTTCTTCTACAGGACACCGTGTATGTTTAGGAGAACATATGGCACGAGTTGAGCTGTTCATCTTCTTTACTAATCTCCTTCGGGCATTCACATTCCAGCTCCCTGAGGGAGTGAAGGAAATTAATCTGGAGTACATTTTGGGTTCAATACTGCAGCCACATCCATATAAACTCTGTGCTATTCCACGCTAGTCTGCAACATGCTACAGTGCAGAGACTTCAACCAGTCAATCATGGCCGATATTTTAAGAACACTAATCATTATTCTCAATTGTATTCAAATGTAGGTAGCTCAGTATAGCAAATAGAGTGGTCTTATTTAGGAGGCCTGACCTCATGTAGATGAACTTTTTGAAATTAAAATACACGTACTTGCTAAAGCTCACATAATTGCATCTTAGGGCATACAGAAGTATCCAACAATATCTTACAAAAAACCCCAGTATTTTCACACTCACAGTAGCAATGAATTAGAGGTAGGGTTTTAGAGAAGTGATCTGTATCAAGCAGCTTCCTGCATATGTGCTCAGTCAGGGATCACACTCTTAAAATGGCAAAACTGTTCTCATGCAGCAAGGATGCCTGCATAGAAAAAAAAAAATTCTTCAGTATGCTGTTACTCCTCTGTGTCCACAGGCCTTTTCTTACTACCTTTTGCAAAAGGTAACAAAGTATACACTTAGTCTCCACTCTCCTTCCTTTCACACTCCCATACAGCATAATAGATTGTAGTCCACACATGCATAAATGATTGTCCATTTAGAATTTTTTGTTGTTTTTAAACATCCTCAGTATGGGATTCTTACTTGATCACAACTCTCAGATCAAGGTGCTTTTAAGAATCTTTGCTTCTCCTGTTTGGAAACATTACTATATCATCCAATGATTTCCTATTTGAAGGGAAAGGAACAGCCTTTCAGGAAATTAAGAAAGCAAAAGAAGATGCCAACATTTGTTAAAACTGGCAGAGATTTATTACTCACAGCGTATTCTTTTGTTGTCTCATCACTCCACAACAAATGTGGAAAGTTTTGATGACTTACAATTCAGCTGCAAGCATCCTAGATGCTTTCAATTTTCAAAGCTCACTAGGAGGAAGCATAAATTATGGTAGGATGTAGTTAAAAGCCGAAGTAGAATATTACATATTTCTGAGACATAAAACTAACAGAAGACTTGATTCTCCTCTCAGATACTTCCAATTATTCCCTTCCATGTGGTGAAAATCCCAGGGCTCTAACACACTGTGAAGTTTGCTACTGCAGAACAAATGCAAACAACATCATTGACAGCTTTCACTTTTTTAATAAAAGACATCTTTAAATTAAATTTTCAATATTAGTTAATTTTTATTGAGGAAAATATAACATCTAAAAATCCTCCTTGAATAAGAAACACTTTCAAACATAAATTAAGGAAAATCTCTTCATCTTTCTTACAGTAAGGGCAGATATTGCATAAAACATTTTACAGATTTACAAAAGCAGTCAGACATCATCGTTCATGAGCAAAAGATTTCAAGTCTTATCTTTTTCCTTTGTGGTGTTAATTAAAGAAAAACTCACACACAAAAAAAATATCTTTCTTTCAACCCACTACGTGTATGCTTTAATAAAGGACCCATGATAAAAGTGCTCAGCAGCGTGACTGGCAGTGTTAGATACAAGCTTGGACGTTCTCTGCTCCAGTGTATTTTGATGGTTCTTGAGGTATATCCTACCTGAAAAAAGAATCCAGTTTCTTTCCTCTTGCTATATACCCTTTTGGTCTCCTGAAATTACTTTATAAGGTTGATTTATTTTTTTTCTGCAAAATATTATTTTGTTATGCACCTATGTTTTCTGGTTTTCTTCCAAAATTGTATCTTGTGTTAAAACATGCACATATTCTTCACCTGTATTTTTTAAGAACTGAGGTATGTTATGATTTGCTGTACAATGCTGGTTCTAAAAAACGGGAAGAACAAATATTCAGATTGTACATGATTAAGGAGGTATTTTTACAAAGAAGTCATCGTAGGCCTGGCAGTTGGCACCAGTAAAAAACAGCTGGGCTAAGATTATCTTATTTTTATTCCATTTAAAACTGAAAACAGCAAGAGGTGCAGCATTCCTTGGCTTTTTGAGGTTTCTTGAAAGGACAGTGTGACAATTCTAGATTACCTCTTCATCACAGTTGTAAATGAAATCTATAAGAAAATGAACAATGCAGAAAAAAAGGCAATTTCATAACTTTTTTGTCATGGAAGACAAGAAATTCGTAAGGCATTTAAGTAAATCAGAGAAAAGAAAGATTTAGAAATTAAGGACAAAATACCAAATCTTCTTGTGTAACACCTTTCAAAACCTAACACTTAAATCCCATTACTTCAGTAATTATAAAACATGTAGATAAACTTCTACAAAACCACACTGACATCCAGCTTTGCTGCATGTGGTCCTTAGAAATCAATAGCCCATCTTCTCAGTAAGGAATCTTGGGTGAAGAGTTTTGCCTAAGATTTTTGTTTTGTTCTTCTTAAAACCTCAAAGGGAAAGAGCCAAGTAACTACATGGTCTTGTTCTCACCTAATAAGGAGAGTGTATCAAGGGCATGCATTGAATCACCAACCAAACAGGTCATCTTTAAACAACTGTTAAAAGAATACATTCAAAGTTCTCTCCACCCAGTAAAAATACCATGTTAGTTACTCATCATTCACACCCAACCCTTCAATATTGCACACACATCTTATCAAGCAAAATACAATACTGAAATATTAAATAGGTGTCATTAACTGGATCAGAATGCATTGCACACCAAGGAGGATTATAATGACAGAATGCCATATGGGCTGACCATAAGGAAGCAAATAAAAATCTAAAATCTAGTGTTGTGAAAGCTAATCTTTGGATTGCCTGCTTGCTTTTCTTCTTTTTGCTGTGGTTTCTGAAGTCTTTGCAACATGATCTAGTTGCTGCTCTCTACAGGAAGGCTGGACAAGATGGCCTTTAAACATCCTTTCCAACCCAAAATATTCTACGATTCAATGATTATACTATCATTACAGTTTCTAAATTGCAATACGTAGGATTAATATCAATGCCAGTCAAATAGAGGAAGGCTACAATATTTTATTAAAGCTAGCAGATCTACAGTGATATAAAAAAAGAGTACATCAAAATATATCCAAATGCGTAGAGTGTTTACACTCCTGAAAGCAAACGTAAAAGTCAAGTACAACCACCTATTCATCAATAATAGTACAATTTCTCACAGACATTACAGCAGAGGTAGGTAGGGGGGAATGACTTGAGGGAGTATATAATCACAGAATGGTTTGGCTTGGAAAGGACCTTAAAGATCATCTAGTTCCAACACCCCTGCATGGACACCTCCCACTAGACCAGGCTGCTCAAGGTCCCATCCAACCTGGCCTTGAACACTCCCAGGGAGAGGGCATTCACATATCCAGGCAGCCTGTTCCAGTGTCTCACCACCCTCACACTAAAGAATTTCCTCCTAATGTCTAACCTAAATCTACCCTCTTAATTCTTTTATAATGACTTCATAAAATAGTCCTACAGAAGCTTCTGTACATCTGGGTGGTGTGAAAAGACAAATTTTGTTAGCTGCCAACATAAGCTACTTTTCTGGCTGAGAAACAAAAACTCCAAAATTCACTGCTTTACTATCAGTTTACAGCAACTAAATGAGAACACTCAAAGTCCAGTCCACCAGTGCACAGCTCTCAGTTAATACATAAACTCCAGTGATGCCCCTGCAACACCTCTGGAACAACTGAAATTAAAAATGTTTCACTTACATCTTGCAGTACTTGTCCAAGTGTCTCCCGGCTGTGAATGCGCTTCCTGTGGAAAACCAAACCCACACTCATTTCTGCACAAAGCATCAATCATATATTCCCACTTCAAAAGAAGACTGCTATGCTAGGCTTTGTTCCACATCCTTATGGAATCTTGACAGAATTTTATGGACTTTTAATACAATCTTTTGGAATCTACAAATTCTGATTCAGACCTGTTGTTATTCTCATCAAGAGGAACCACGTGCAATAAGGCTTGCATGAGACTGCAGCTTCCTAAAGACCAACCCTGTTTATTAAAAAGCTTAGTAAAATTTCAGCATAAATCTTACTATCTGGACATAGCTGATGCTTAGCTGTTGAAGTCCTATCTTCTCCAGCACTAAACATCTATTATTCAGTAACTGATGCAGGAATATTATACTTTTTTTTTTTTTACTCATTCTTCCTACATATCCAACTTGGCAAGCAGTGCTTATGAACATAATAGCAATAAAATACTTCAAAAAAATATTTTCTATAAAACACGAGGACATGTCACTACAGCTACTGTTTCCAAACATCCCGTAGTGTATGCACTGAAAATACCAGAAATGCAAGTAAAAGACAACATATTTTTACCTGTCTATTTTGGTTGCTATAACCAGTGTAAAACTGCCTTCTGTATTGGGCAAGTACGTAGAAGGTATAATTATGTAACTTCCTGCAGGAAGCCTGCAAAGCTGGCTTACTTCTTGTGAATAGCAATGAGGCACACAGCTAACCTGTGGCTCCAAGTGTAGAAAAGAGGAAGGATGTGGCTTCCAGCTACTGTTAGGCACCTGAAAAAAAAAAAAAAAAAGAAAACATGCTTATCTTTTCATATACTTCAGACCTCACAATGTTACCTTTGTGGTACACTACCGTATGGTATGTTCCGTTATCTACTCCATTCCAAATACTCACTCTTCTGTACAGAGCTACATGAGAGAGCTACCAAGGTTTCCAGAAAACACAGGCAGCAGTACCAAGCAGAGATAAGTAATTCCTTCCATGTTTGTAGACTGTTTATACAACCCACTCCCCACATAGCTCAAATATTTTTTTGTATTGACTAACCTCATACTTCCTTGCCGCAGCCTAATGCCCTTGCTTTTCATCTCACGGATACAGTGAAGAGACAGCGTCTTTCTTCCTTCTAGTGGCCTTTCCTGTACTAAAAATTTGTACTAAACTTCTCCTCAGTCACCTATAGGCATGAAAAATGCCATTCTTTCAATCATTTTTCACATATTGTATATTTGAAGCTATAGGATCACTCCTACTGCTTAACTGCAGACTCTTCATTTAAGCAATGCCTTTATTGAAGCATGTTTTCTGAAAATACAGCTAGTTTCCCTGCAGAATAGCCACGTAACCAGAAGCTTCCCATCCTACATTTATGCTGTTGTTCACTGGCACATACATGTAGAACCTGTATTTGTCCATACTAAATCATATCTTGATTTGTTTCAGATCATCTGTTCAACATCTCATGACTTATGAATTCTAATCTTGTTTTCAGATCCAACATCAGTTGCCAGTGGACAAGTGAAAAGTTATTAGAGATGAAGAAACTACATTTTCATGATGAATTACCAAAAAGTCTGTTCCCCAATAACTAAGACCCTGAGAATTCTTCCCAAATCCTCAAAAGCGTTCATCATTCCTAGAAGTAATTTAGAACCTTGGAAGGATTCAGTGGAACCAATTACCTGTGACTATGCTACCCAGTGTGTAGTTACTCCACATCTTTCATAGGACCAGCCTGAATTTCTCCCAGAAGCAGTTTGTCCCTTGCCACATGCAAGGAGCACTGAACTGAGAGGCTTACCCATCACACCTGGCAAATGAGCACTTAAACTGACCAGAGCCTTACCTGGAAAATATGGAAACCTATTGGGCGACACTTGCTGTCTTGGCAGTGCTGACGGAGGGTAACTTTCACACTACTTTTTCCTGGTCCTGCAGGAATGGAGAGGGGAAAGCAGGGATTGATATGGAAGGAGGGGAAGTTCCTGCTTCCTCCAGCACTTTGCCCATTTTTCCAGCATCCATGTAGCTGCACTGTCTCCCATTCACCTGCTGGGAGTTCTTCACAGAGGGCAGCATCTGTGGGTGGTGGCTTTAGCTCACTATCAAACATGAGAGAAAAGAAACAAAGCATACAAAATCTGCACAATTTCACAAAATCTAGAGCACCAGCTCACAAAAATGAACTAGTATTACATAAGCTTACATAAATACAATTGCTTCAAACTTTCAGCACAAAGTAAAAGAGAACTGTACAACTCTAGGTCCTTCAGTAATTCCCAGAAGTCCACAAGAACAACATGGCATATACAAACCATGCAGAAAAACCAGACAGTTTTTTGTATGTTAATGCAGTAACGCAGCTTACACATTTTTCCTTGATCCTCTTGTGCTATCTGTCCTATCTAAAATCAATACAACTGACAGTGCCTTCTGGAGAACACATCAGCACCTCTGTAAGTCCAAAGCATACAGTGCATTCTTTCTCATATTCACTGTATCTTTAATAAGAGGTAAAAAGGTAGATTGCTCTGACTTGATCACCGTAATATTAACCCTTATTTTAATCCTAACCCAGCACCACTTCTCACAATCAGATAACAATTTCATTATCAGTTGTGCAGCATTTGAAATCATATTTCAACATAACTTGAAACCTATCATCTGAGTTTTCCAGTTGAGAACGTAAAACAGCTGTTATGCTATTCTGTGACTGTCCATTCTAGACACACATCCAGGCTGGCACCTTTGTCTCTGAGGAAGTGTTATACTTAACAGCAATACTAAAAATGTTATCCCAAAGTTCAACATGATCTACAGATCAGATATGCCCAGAACCCAAATACATTGCAGGTAAGAAGCACACAGCTGGCATCCATACAGCAAAATTATCCTCATAGTTTTGCAGACTTTTATTTGGTCTAAAATTTGATGCCATCTTGCTTCCAAATTCCAGAGTAAATGATTAATACATGTTCTGCCTTTGCAGTGTGATTTGCCAGATTGTCTCCAAGGAGATGAGCTGATAGTGTACTACCAGCATACACAAAATATGAACAGGTTTTAAACATGTTGCCAACAGTACATTTTTCACCTGCATTCAGCTGACCTGCTGCAAGTTGTTAGAAGAAAGTACAACTTTGCTGACTCCACACAACTACTCATCACCATGTCTTCTTCAGTATTTATGCCAAGACTATGGTCACCTGCAGACAACTGCTCACAAATAATTGCTTCTAAAGTTTTGAGATAGCTATGCAGTCTGCTCCAGTTTAAAGTAAGTCATCAGAAGCTACTGGACTGACATTGCTGATATTTCCTGTTGAATAAGCAAGCATTTTTATACAGAAAGAAAAGATTTTTCCAAGTCCATTATGAAAATCTATTTTGTGTCACAAGTTATGAAGAAAGATCAACTAGCACACGCAAAAGAAGGACTGAGGCCATCACAGGAAGTTCAGCCGATTTGTCAGTGTCAGAATGCTTTAACTCAAAAACCAGCAGCTTCATGCAAAACACAAGGAGATAGAACACTACTTACGAGAATTTAAAGACAAAACAGGGATCTTACTTAGTACTCTGCACAACCCTTCAACAACACTTTGAAGATTTCTGTTTAGTGCTATACTTCATATATTTGTTTATGTCAATGACTATATGAAGTTTTCTGTTTTCTTTTAAACCTACCTGAGGGAGATCCTTCCTGTTGAAAACACACGAAGCAAGAAATTCCCTACTGCATCTTTCAGAAAAGTGCTGGGAACAACAAGATAAAACCCAGGCGAAAGGTCACAACACACATGCACTTCTCTATCATAGGAATGGCAGAGGGTACCTACAACTGGAGGAGCAGAGAGGGTCTTTGGAAGGTTAAATCGTTTCTTCTCCACCTAGAATAGATGCATAATGATGTATGGTGTTTTAGGAAAAATGAGGAGGTTTTAATAAAACTAAAACATGATAAAATATTGTTTAAAACATTTTAAAACATGCATACATCTATAAAAGGCAAAAAGTAAGAAGGAGAGTATCAGCAGATAAGCTGAACATCAAAGAGGAGAAGGAAGAGTTAATATTCAAGAGGAGTAAATTTAGAATAGTCATCAACTAAGCCAGACTAGCATGTAGCATTTCAGGCTGAACAGTCCCAAGAAGTTCTGCTACTTAGCACTCAATGATATAAAGAACAGACTAGTCCACTAATGGTCCATACAGAAAGAAACTGCATTGTGAGATAAACAGGATCGTTCCAATGTAAAGCAGAGGTGTAAAACATGAACAGCTGAATCATACCACTGCTGTAGGAAATGAATGGTTCTACTCAGACATATCAGTAATGCTTTAAAACTTCTATTTGCAAAAAGAAAAATGTCACTCCTGAATTACCTTCCAGACATGCAATCCCACAGCCTGGTAATTCTTCCCCTGTATGCCTTCGGTCAAAGATAGGTTTTTCTCTGCTAAGTGAGTCAGATTTTGAATTCTTCCAGCCCAGTCAGCACGGTACTTGCTGTGTTTCTGCAGCAGAGCAATGCACACCTCACTCTTCTCACAGACTCTCAGCCAGAACTTTGGGTTGGTGGGGAAGCTGCTGTTGTTACGGCAGCCGCCTGCAGTCTGGCCTCTCACCCAGGATCCAAAAAGATTCTGCGAGTGACACAGCACTTTCTCTAATGAAGTAAGAAAAACACAGTGTGGATTTCAGACACCAGAGGCTACTTAATTTTACATATCAGACAGATGGCAAATCCCCCAGCCCAAGAAAACATGCTGTCCTAGCCCTGGCACTTCCTCCAAGCAGATTTTCATGACCAACATTCTAAGACGTATGAGAATGGAATGTCACAACTGGTAACAGCAGACTGACCACATGATTTTTACAATACGAAACTGTTCCTAGAAATTTGAAGTTTTCCCCCCCATACAAAAAAGAAATAATCACAAGGTTGTCCACAACAGCAGCCTTCTAAGTAGAGGACACTCATCTCTCAACCAATTCAAATCAGTCTCTCTCACTGACAATGTTTTTTTCCTCATACCACACCTGTATAGAGGCTCTGAAGTTGTCCTTCCTCATTGACTGGAAAACCCACGGTAATTTCATCAAATTCCCTGAAAAATTCTTCTTCATCAACCCAGAATTCTCCCTCTTGGATCTGTGAAAGCAGTTTTGAGGTGAGTACTGGATCCAGCTGGCTCCATCCTTGACCACTGCACAGCAGACAAAAGTTAACATTTAGTTCTTTGCCCAATAAAGCTCCATAACAATGTTCTATCAAATATCCTATGGAGCAGGACAATAACAGGTTTCTTAATTTTACTGTCAAAACACTTGCATTGAGTATTTCTGTATACATTGCTAGTCAGTGAGAGGAACAATAGAAAGTATAAATCACAACATGCAAACAAAAATTTAGAAACAACCTAGCACCAGAAAGGATACAGTAGCAGAGACTTTTAGGTTAAACAGCTACTTTGCTTACAGCAGACAGTACAGTCCAAGGTGTGAAAGCAAAATAACGATTTTAACAGTTGTTAAAAATAGATGAAAAAGCAAAGCTGCACAGTGACTGTTCTGAAAGAATTCAATGCTGTACAATGAACATCAAACCCCACTGTCTGTATGAAGCAGCTGGTTCTCCCCACGAATCTGCTGGCTAAGGCAGGATACACCAAGAGTTTAAACACTTCATTATTTAGGGCCCATTAAAAGCTAGCAGTTTCAACATTTTTGATTGTTTCACTAACAACAAAGAATAGCTCTGCAGTTGAATAAACCAGGCTCTAAGGCCACTCAGCGAAATGCATCTCCTGCACCTACTTGGCAACTTATCGTTTGGCAAAGAAACTACAAGAAACCAAGTGTACAAACAAAACTCTGCCAAAAGCAAAAAAACATCAACTGAAGTCTCAATGAATGCTCAAATATGAGCAAAACGTCTTATGAGCAAAGATAGATCAACGGCAGAACAAAAAAGTAAAAATCAGAGACAGAAAATAAATCAACATCTTAAGTTTGTCTCTACTAAAAGATACGATGTTTTGACAAACAAACAAAAAAAGTTATTGAAAATTTTTGATGACCAGAACTAAGAGATGAAAATGACGAGGCTTCAGAACCAATAAGCTGAGTAACCTACTGAGCCCTCTGTAGGGCTGCACACAAACTGAAGATCCTCTCCCCCACTGTACCTATTAGCAAGATTTGCCCACACAATGCACAGATACATTTTGTGCATTAGGACTCTCACAAATGATTTTTCAAATTAAAACAAACCTACTCACCCCTCACACCAGGGTCCTTTCCAGCACCGCCTCCCCCAAGGATTTCGTATTCGTAGTAGGAAGATTTCCTTGCCTGACACTTCAGACAGGTTCAACATGTCTATCACAATAAAGGCATGAAATTCTCCTAGTTCACTTGCATCTGAATAGAAAAGTAAAAAATAGCATCTGAAAGTAAACAAAAGAAGCTGCTCCGTGTTCTACAATGAATGACATTAAACTATCCCGTGAAATAAAGCAATTTTGAGGTAAATGGAAACCATTTTTGAAATCACAACAAAAACAGCATCAAAAACTGCAAATAGTTCATTTTAGTTGTGACTACATAGAAAACAAATGAAAATGTTCTAGCATATTAACTATTTGATCTCAAAAATCTATACATTGTCTGTGCTAAAATTCACTGGAGTTTTTAAGGATGTTTCTTAGGTGCTTTTTCAGGGGAGGGGGTGTGCATTTGTTTTTGAGAACTGACCACATTAACATCTAATATAAAAAGCACCCTCCATCCTGAAGTCCGTAACATCCTTAAATCTTCATTCACCCAAGGTTATATAAAATTGCACCACAAAACTTGCATGTTACTAGAATCAGCAGTGTGCATGTGCTGGCTGCCTGGTGCTCTGAACACTGCTAAATTGATACGTTTACTTTAAAAAGTCTAGAACTTTACTATTACCTTGTCTGGAATCGAGGACTGCGCAGCTTATTACACACTGTTCCTTCAGATTCATTAATCTCCTGAACAGTTCTTTCTCCAAAACCATGCCAGTCTTCTCTTTCTCCATGTTTCTCCCAGGGCACTTCAGGGTCCATCTTTTAGCAATTCCTCCAGTCAGATCAACCAAAGCATCTGCCACCTGTCCTGCCCACAAATGTTCGTAAGAACCATGTACTCTATTAAAAAAAACAAAACAAAAAAACCCAACAACAACAAACCAAGAAGTTTCCATAAACAGCAATACTAAAGAAACATGATTTTTACATACTTTCAACCCCAACCTATATCATAGTCATGACTGTACCCTACCTCATACACCCATGTAGACAAGAGAAAGCACATAACATTTTATTTCTAAAGAATACAACATTTAATGAATACATAACAGCCATCAAACATTCCATTGTTTGATGGGAAGTTTACCACAATTTATTTCATCCTATATAGAAACAGCTCTAGTCTAATACCAATCATTTGCACTGCATCATCTTTCATGAGGTACTAAATGCATTCTGTATAAATAAGTAACATTTCTTCCTCTTCTTCAATTATTCTTTGTTCACTCTGCACAAATAACCAGAGTAGCACTTCCCTCAATAGCATAAGTAAATCAAGAGACTACCTGATGTAGCAGATGCAAAGGAAAAAGCAAAAGAAATCAAGACTATAATAGAATGATAAGACAAGATAGAGTAGTAAGTCTCTACAGAAAATAAATCTTACCTTTCAAACCTACAGAGAAGCTTTAACATGTCATTGCTGCTTCACAACTTCTGCTCCAAGTACAGACAGCTGAATTAATTACTTCATACTTGAAGTCTTTTTCTGCCCTCTGCTGGCAACCACACGATCTTTTGCCCCAGTTCTTTAGACACTTGTCTACCTTACCAGTGCACTTGTCTCCTGATTTTTTTAGTCCAGCTGGACAGCATTTTGATAGATGTGTAATAAAACATAAAACAGTTGCATTTTCAAACATACTAACAATATGGTTGTTTCTTCTTAAAATAATGAACTATCAAATTAAGCAAGAGAGCAGGGAAGCATATAACCAGAGCCTCAACTAGCACGAACTTGTGTAATGTGGTTGCTTCTCAGGATATTTGCATAATTCCTGCTTTTCACTGAGCCCTCAGCTGCCCCAATAAAATACTTCCCTTCAATAAATTAGATGAACAACGGATAGTGACTTAATGAACATGATTTCAATCCTGATAATTCACTGCAGCTTACTTTTCATTGTAATTCTGTCCGTAAGACTATTTTACATCATACACAAGTAGAAACACACCTTACAGGCCTACAGTTAAAGGAGTGACCTCAGCACAGCCCAGTACAGCAAAGCTGGCAGCCGTTGTACCTTGTATCAAACAGCACACATATCTATGCCCAAAGCCATCAGATAAAAATAAGCAGAAGATACACAAGTATTGTACCTCCCTTTACTTCCTCTCAGTAACAGTGTTCACATACTTTGCATAAGCTTTTTCCAGTAAGGGAAGCCAAAACAAATCCTCTGTCTGACACTGGGAGAAGCAGAGTTTACCCCCGAGGCACGGCAAGCGATCGTCGATGGTCACTTCCACCCAGTGTCCAAACTGCCAGACCCGACAGGTGAAACGGCCTTGGTACGACTCATCTGCCCAGCTGGGCTGACCTGGAGGGATTACCTGGATGGCAAAGCCAAAATCAAGACAAAGAATAATTTTTGAACCTTTTTTTTTTTTTTCTTAAAGACAGTTTAAAATATGCTGTCAGCCATTTGTAATAACCACAGAAAAAAGTATCGCAACAAAGCCAGTAAAACTAAGCATAACAAAACTGATCTTCAGTTCTGAGGCCTGGGATTCAAGAACAATATAACAGTGTAACTTAGGTGAAGAAAACTTCTGAAACATGAAACAAAAAACTTCTCTTCTACCTTATTTAGTAGGTATTTACTCTTCTGCAAAGCTACACAGGCACACAGGAACCAACAGTCTCCCAAAATCCCTTGTTTCACTTGCACATCCTGTGGATTGTTTGAAAATAACCGAGGAGCAGAACAAATGTCCTAAAATTAAAAGAAGCAGAGTTCAAGCCAAATCCTGTGTGACATTCTAAGGAAGTCTGTGCTTCAGGGAACATGAGGGCTCCAGAGACCTCTTACAAAATAAAGGCATTTTTACCTCCAGAACATTTCCGTTTCAGACACAGCCTAAGCAATAATTGTCATGCAAACAATGACAAATTACTGCCTTGCGGCTATCTTACAGATACTTTATGTGAGGTAAATCTAGTTCCCACATGAATTTTAGCACACACGTCACCAGCAGGTGCAACCTCGGCAGAGGCACCATTAAGTGAAAGGCAACATCATTCATCATCTCCTTGCTAGACTTATCACCAGCTATGACAGAACTGATGCCGTTCACACGGAATGGCACACCTCAAGTTGCAAAAATCCCCAAATTAGCAAAAGAGAAAAACCTTTCCTAGGGCAAATAAAAATAGATACCTTGGCAGCAAAAGAGGTAATTTCAAACACAAAGTCCTGAGCACTTAATTGGATCTGAAGGTGACTTTTTAAAATGGTTCTTCTCTCACCTGTAAACACTACAAGAGATGGAAACTAACTGATCAGCCCTCACAAGTAATCAAGGTACAAAAGCAGAATTGCACACTGGGTTCTGTAAAATCATTTGTTTGCCAGTTCTCTCTGATGACCAACAGCTCTATCACTGCTCTGCACCTATCCTGGGAGGCAGGGCAGAAAAACCAATACCACTACAGGCAACACACTTTTTTTTTCCTCAATTACAATTTTATAGCCTTTTCTTCCCCTCCACACAAAGGCAGTATCATAAATACTTCACTTTGAATGAATGTACTGCAGAAACGCATTTTAAACTTTGTAGCTCTTATATGACTTGCTCTGAAACCCAGCTGTAAGTTTAAAAGCAATACAAGTCATATGACAAGTTATAATATTAAAAATGTTTTCTTTGATAGCAAGAAAGCAAATGAGGGGGGGGAACCAATATCCTGAAAAACTCCAAAATCCAAGTGTTTTTTTCTTCTCAATTGATTTATGCAATATATCGAAAAACTTGGGAATGACATAATGCTTTTTTTTAACTTAACTTGGTAGGCACATTACTTGCATAAGGAAATGTATTTAATATAAATGTGTATTTCTATAGTGCCATTAAATTCAAAAGTTATACAAGATTCAAATCAAACCTACAAACAAGCACCCAGACTTAAAAACTGCAACTCACACATTGTGAATAATGACATGCATTAGTTTTATGAGTTCTACATTTCTAAATAAAAACACCCAGAGGCACTCATTCAATGATAATTACCACTTAACTACCTCAACATCCAGTTCTGCTAAAATCAGCCTTTTATACCTTCAAACTTACCGTAGGTCTCAACCAAGATATCTCGCCTCTGAATTGGGCAAGTGGGGTACAATAATTAAAAAATATAGAGGCATCATTGGCCGGAAACGTGGGGTCTGTGTAAAGGTCTCTTTTCAGGATTAATTGCTTTTTCTCTCCCAGCATTTTCAATACAATCCTAAGTAGCTTTGGCGGCTACTTCCACGACTTTACATTGCAACGCACCAACCTACAATACAAGTGAGCATTACTCGGGAATTGTAACTGAGAAACAAACAAACAAGGCAGATTTATTTAGGAACCGAAAGCCTCTCACTCTATCCACGGAGCCCCCTGAACCACGCCATTACTCTTTCAGCATCAGAACCCACCCAGAAGCGGGATGAGATCAGAACCCAGAGGTTTCCCGCTCTGCTGGAGCACAGAAGCGGGGGGGTCTCAAGAGGAGACCGACACCCAGGAGCCAAACCCCCCCCCCCAGAACGACCCTTCTCCAGTCACACTAAGCACACGGCCCCCACTCGGCCTCCCGCACCGACACCCCCTCCTCACCACTAGCCCCCACACCCTTCACAACGGGCCTCATCCCGCCGCCTCAGCGCACGCCCTGCCCGCCTCTCGCCCCTCCCCGCCCCACCTCCCCGCTGCCCCGGCCACCTCCCCGCCCCACCCCGGGCCACCCCCCGCTGCCCCGGCCACCTCCTCGCCAGGCCGGGGCGGCCGCCGCGGGGACACGGCCGGACATCGCCCCCGCCCGCAGGTAACGGTTGGGCCGTGGCCAATGAGAGGGCGGCAGGAGGGCACGTGACGCGCGCAGCACGCGCGGGGCGGGGCGGGTCCCAGCGTGCCCCGCGGCGGGGGCGAGGCGGGCGGGGCCTGCCTGGGACCCCCGGGACAGGCGGGAGGTCTCCTCGCCAGAGCTGGGGGAGGAACGCTCGATGGTCACCTGAACAGCCCTTAGAGGCTGAGGAAAATAAAACCAAGTCGTCTCTTCATTAAGGTTATGCCAGAGGTTGGACTCGGTGATCCCGGAGGTCCTTTCCAGCCGTGACGCGATCCGGAGAGAGTGTCAGAAGTCGCTGGCCCTCGCAGAGGGGTTTCCTGAGGTGATGGCAAAGGTCACGTTTTGTGATAGTTGATCGCTAAATAATTGTCCAAGGGGTGAACTGAGAAAGGAAATCTGGCACTTCCAACAGCTACTACTGCCTTTAAGAAATAGAAAAGAACCCACATTAGAAAACACTGACTTGATACAAACGACAAGGAACACAGAAATAAAGGCCCTTTGCAGGCCATGCCTCAGTAAACCACTGCTAGGGCCAAGGTTTTGGGGCAGGTCAAGCAGCCTGAAGCAGGCTGCTTTTCTTTTTTGTATTTGGGCCTTTTATGCTCATGTTTCTCAAGAAGTTCCAAGTGTTGGCAAGTAAGCAGGCTGCTGAGCCAATGTAAGAGGAAATTACATTTACCAAAAAAGCTGTTTTTCGGTCTCACCTGTAACAATGGGTGTGAGTCTAAGGGTTATGTTGCCTGGTCCTCACGCAGAGAGGATGTCTTAATAAGAGAGACCCACAGAAAACACTGGTCTGGTATAGAATCATGGAATTATTATGATTGGAAAAGACCTCAAAGATCATCAAGTCCAATCAATAGGTTTATATCAGAAACGAATGCAGAAATCCTTCTCTCAAACCTCTGCCTTACAGAATGGAAACACTCAGAGCTAACTAGTAGCTGTCTGACCACCGACTGATCCAGAAACATGTTCTCCCCCTTGCACAGACACAAGGCTTCTCCATTGCATACGGCAAATTTAATCAACAAACAAGACCTTTCACATTCGAGTTCTGACCCTCTGGGGAGCAAAGGAAATGCTGCCTTCATTCAGAATAAGGACTTCTCTTGTCTGTGGCTCATGCAAGAGAGAGCTGCAGCTGCACGGGCTGCAAGAGAGCTGACACAGGAGGGGTCTGTTCAGGGAAAAAAAAGGCCTCTGTTTCAGGAACAGTGAGGCTCTCATCTGTGTGATTTCACCCTTGCTGCTTTCTTTAGGAAACAGCAATCACAGATCACAACTGCATAAATTCCATTAAAGGGCAGATTCTACAAAGCAATATGAATGTTGAGCTCTCACTGTAAATACAGTAGATGCAACCTGGAACACATAACAGTATTTATGTATGATGCTATTAGAAGGAAAGAGATAAACATTAACTCCAAGGTATCTGACACACTTTCCTTGCCTCACTGCAAAGTTGGAAATGGGGAAGCTCAGCCATTATGCAGCTGGCAATGTTTCTTTCTGTTAACCCCAAAGTCTTTGGAACAAAAGCAGCAGAGAATTTTCTGTGTTGCCTCTTGGCAATCCTGTAGGATTAAAATATTCCTGAAGACAGAAACACATCTCTATTTAGACTGTAAGTCTTGAAGAGAATATTTTAGGACAGAATGACACTTGCCTTTTTGTCAGCCTGTTTCCCAGTGCACTTTGCATAGGTGCTTCATATTTCCCTTTAAAAGCATACATGGAGAGGCCGAGTCCAGTTGCTACAGAAATTTAAACAGTTAAAAGGGATTTGCATCCAGTTAAATAGCCAGCTCATTTCCATGTGAATGAAGACTATCCCTTGACAGAGCAGAATTTTTTATTTTCAGGATCATTTTCCAGTTTTGGGGTTTCATCAACCTCATGTTTGCCTTCAGCTCCAATTCCAGATAGTTCAAGGACGGGGAGATGGGTAAAAGCGATCAAGCAATGCTTGCTGACCTCAACACGAGTGTTTGTTTCTGCAAACTGTTCAAATTGCATGGAGGAGCTCTTCCAATTCTTTGGATTCTGCTGCCAGGCTTAGAAAGGCACAGGCTTAGTCCCTGCAACACCACTAGGCTGACAGTGGTCAGAGCTGAGTCAGTGGAACAGCACAGAACGTAATTTTGCTTCAGGGATATTCTGGAGGGGCTATCTGGGGGTTATGCTGAGAAAAACATGGTATGGAAGAAGCCTCTACTGGTTTTCCTCAGCTAGCCAGAAGCAGCCTGGTATCTATCACAGCGCTCTCTTCAGCTACCACAAGACAGACTCTGTCTTCTTCCAGAAAGACAGAGTGGCTTGGCCACTGAGGAAGACCCCACTCCTAGACAAAGGTCTCCCTCATTACCTCAGGCGCATCCAGGGGTAAAGCACAGCTCCGGAATTCCCTGCTAGCTACCACAGGACACAAGAACAAGGTAGTACAAGACACCAAAATTAAAACAATGCACAAAGCTGATGCTTCCCTAGGTCATACACCTAGGGTCATACACCTGGAATGTCAACCAGTTATTAGGACTTAATCCCTGTGCCACTTTCCACGAAATGCTAGTAGCATGAAGAATATCCCATCTCCAACCCTTTCCCAACACCTCCCACTCTTCCTTAAGACACTGCATCTCAGTGAGTACCCTTTTGGAACAGGGTCCAATGCTCTGCAAAACCCATTAATGCCATTTTTTAGAGCACACCATATTGAATATAATCCCAATTCTTACCAAGAAATGAGAGGTGTAAGACTTGAGTTTTCCAGTGCAGAAGGAGGGAGGGGAAGTGTTCAGGTAGGCTCAGTCCTTTAAGGCAACCAGCTAGCTTCCCTTTGCATAGAGTGAAAAGTCACCTCCAGAGTACTGAATAGCTTTTTTCTGCACTCTTTTATCTATACAAGAAAAGGTTGCTGTGTCCATGTAAGACATGTTCTAACTGGTGCCCAAATTACTACTGCAATTAATGAAAAAACAGGATAAATGAACAATACTGGTAAGAAAATCTTTTTCAAGTGGATGCAGCATACACAGCAGCATTTGAGGTAATTTTAGAGAAACAGTGTGCAATTTCCACTTTAAAAGGATGCTGAAACATCATACTCCACTCCGGAGCTAAAGCTATACATGAAATGTGGATGACATACTTTGCAGCAAGAGACCAAAGAACTCAATCTGTTTTCTTTGAGAAGAGGTTCTTAGATGGGATGTTTCTTACTGTTGTAAGAGTAAGCAGTTTATGTTTTGCAAACAAAGCAGTATCTTTCAGAGCTGGAAGCTGAAACTAGAAAAATCCAAACCAGTAATTAGGTATGCAGATTTAGGAATGCATGCAATCAAAAGCTGAAACAACTTACCTGGGGCTTCAACAAATTCAGTGTCATTTAAATTGGGTCCTCCCCCCCCAAAAAAAAATGCTGTGTCTCAGAGGATAGTGGCTTGATAAATCTCACAATGTGCAGTTTCTTTTATACACAAAGTTTGATACTGTGGTCATAATGACTTTAAGCTTCTATCAATCTAAAGCAAAGGGTGTGAAAACAAGTGTCATGTGCTTTACAAGTGTTGACTGCATTGCCTTGCTTTGTCTTTAGATAAACACAAACAGGGAAAACAGACTGAAGAAGTGTACTTGACCCAAGTGAATTGTGCAGTACATGTGCTTAGCACAGCTGTACAGAAGGTCCTGTGTTATCTGAAAAAGGCAACAGCCAAGGTCACTGCAGTGCCAGAACATGTGGAAATTTTGATGACATCAGAATGTTTGGGATGCTTGCTAGAATTGTTCTTGGTTAATGGAGTGCATGGGTAGGATACTGCAATGTGTTATGATAGCAAAATTACTGATACAAGCTTCAGAGAGTAATATGTGCAGGTTAAAAAAATTATACTTAATGTATTCACCAACATGGCTATGAAATGCTGAAAAAATAAGTTAGCAACACTCTGCTTTATTAAAAGGTTTGTCTCTGCAGAACTTTTCCACAAGTGCTATTTCTAGATCTCATGTCGCAGCTCAAGGCTGCAATGAAATAAGTTAATAGTTTTCATTTTAAAAATAAAGATAATCCTATCTCTTGGCATCTGCTTATATAAAACCAATTTGCTGTACTAATCTCACTTTAGCAGATCAGAAACAAACATACCAAAGATAAGGCAAATAAATTGTTTCTATTTAATCTCAGTCTAATTTGCCTGTCAATGTGAAGTTTACTATAAATCAAGACAGAAGGCAGCCTGAAGCATTAATTTATTTTGTGTCAACAAAAGGCTGATCTTCACAAACCTGCTGCCAATTTTTTGTCTCTTCAAAATAAAAATGTACTCCTTGCTGGCAGGCAGAGCAAACGTACCTGAAAAAGGATGCATAGAATATGTTCAGCAAATCTTGCTCTGCTTCTGTGTTTCAGGGAACAAGTCTTATGAAAAGAATCATTAGATGGGATCTCAGAGATGGGCACAGAAACATTTAACTTACATCTCAAGTTCTTTAATAGGGAAACAGCCTGTTAGGTTCAGCCAGCATCTCCCTGCTCTGATGCATGTATATGCAAACACATGGCTGAGTTGTTATATTTCAGTCAGTTGTAGTAACAACAGATATTTACTCTGATTGTTTGCTTTTGCCACCTCTCCAACTTCCTGCTGTTCAGCTTTTAAAACAGCTTCCAAACTCCCTCTGTGCTGCCCTCCAGAAAAGGACAAAACAATGTAAGTCAACTCTTCTACACATCTATAGAAGGGACACTGAAAAACAGCCCAGAAGGCTAAACTTGTCACAAAGCTTAGTTTAATTTGACAATCATCATAAGGCATCCATGTAAATTAAAAATTCCCACTGGGGTCACATACATTCTCCCACAAAATGTGTTAAAACAGAGGCCTGGGATTCCAAAAGATGCAAGTGGTTACTGGACTTGGCCAGGCTGCTGCTGCTGGCAGTGGGGTCCAGGAGACAGCACCAACAGTGGCAAGTCAGGAAGTGGAAAGTCAGCTTGTACAAATCTCTTTCAATAGAACAACAAATAAAAAGGAAAGAGATTTGTACAGAAAACATCATTCTCCATCCTTTCTGGGAAAACAAAACAGAACTAAAAAGATAATCCCATTCAAAGAGCAAAGTTTGGAGCTCTGAAGCCCAACAATTCTGATGGCCCATTTAAAAAACTAATTAAGCAGTACAGAGGCCTGAGTTTATTATTGCTTTATCCCAGTTCAGCCCAGGCTAAGGCTATGGTGAAGTCCAAATTCATTTAAAGCCAGAAAATGCAGATCCAGTAACAGCACCTAAGTCCCCATCCACACATGGGTGTAAACAGATACTTTTGGTGAAAAAAATCTCCCCAATTTTCCCTCTTCCTGTGCTATGCAGATCCCCGTAGCAGGGCTAAAAAATTTGCCCCAAAGCAGGTAACATATTCTAGCATCTCCTTCAGCTGAGCCTCTTCCAATTGTTTCACCTTTTATTCAAACTAGTCCTCTATCCTGGTGATACGTCAGCTCAGAGATGCTTCCTGGGAGCTCACCCAGAGGCACACAGCTCCCTATGAGCTAAACAGAGTGTGGCACAGAACCCATGAACCATCACCTGGGCTGGCAATACCCGACGATGCTTTGCCCTCAGCTTCCCGAGGCCAAACAGCACAGATAAAAGAGAACATCTCCCCATCCTGCATGCCTGGCCAGTGATCAAGAGAAATGGCACGCTGTGTAAATGAAATGGCATCTTGCTACCACCACAAGTCTGAAAACAGACTTGGGTAAAGTGGGGCTTAAAAAGTTTCCCATCAAGAAAGAGGGTGCTTACCTCAGACTATCATATGACAGGGCAATTGTTATTCAGGCAAACATTAGTCAAGGCAGTAAAATTTTAGCATGGATATGTCCACAGTCAACTTACAGGCCCAAGACATGACAGGGATCTTTTTAAAAATTAAAGGTCCTGTTAATTCTTCCAAAAGGACAGAAGAGACACAGTGCATCTGACAGGTGCATGTGCTACACAAAGGTGGCAGCTAGGCTTGTCAGAACAGTTAAAAAGATTTAGGCATCCAGCTAGTACCAGAACTGATGGTATTTGGGCACCTAAATTTAACTTTTTTTAAGAATTCCAGCCTATACATTTCTTTATTGCTTGTCCCATTGAGTGCAAAGGGAAAACTGAGAGGATAGGGTTAACTACAGAAGGATTTCAGATCCATTATAAAGTTTCCCTGGTCTTTTATACATATATATATATATGTACGTGTGTATACGTATAATATGCATCTATACAGACATACACATATATATATAAATCATTATTATTATTTATCCACCTGGAAGCAGGGGGGCATGAGCTATTTAAAATTAGTTTCTTAATTATTTAAGCATTAGCTCCCTACCTCCCAAATCACAATACCTCTGTCACAGTAAGGAGCATAACATGAAAATGGGCCTGCTGCCACTGACAATTCCTGAGTCTCTCCTTTGCAGAACTTCAGCCCAAATATCAGGAAAATGGCAGCCTGACATATATACACTCCCCAGCAACACAGACACAGCAAGTAGGATGTGCCTCAATGGCCTCAGGCAAAAGAAAAAAGGGAAAAAAAAGCAAACCACCAATCAACAAACTCGAAGAAACCATCCAGAAGAGCCTCAGGAAAGGGAACTATCCTCTTTCCATGGAGAAGCAACTGCCTAGTACAAACCGAATCAAAATATCCATCCCACAGCTGAAGGAGGTCTCTGAAACCTGGCAGTGTCACATGTTGGATACTTGAAGGCACATTTGCTTTGTGTTTGGGAGGGAAATCCAGTTACAGCAACACACTGCATCTGCAGGGCTGAGGGAAAGGAGGTGATGCTTGGTATCCTTCCTCTGTTCTGTCCCCATTTTCAAGCTTCATGGCTGGCATAAGCTGGTGATCTACGCAGACACGTTAACATCCCTGAGTGAAATGGCACCATTTGTGGCCTCTGAGACTTTGTCCTCCAGCACCATCGCTGGTGTGTCTGTAGTGACTGCTGTAGTGTCTATGGCAGGAAGTGGATTCAAACCCTGTGATAAGATCTGTTGGATGGTTTTCCGCAAATTGGGGTGCAGCTGGTTTTGGGTCTGGTAAAAAATTTCTAAGGCAAAAGACTTGAGGGTGCCAGTGCAAAGGTCCTCATAAAGTGGAATTGTGTACATCCGAGACATCTGCAAAAAAGGAAAACTGGATAATATCACTTCAATACAAGTCAAGAGGTTCGCTCCAACAGACCTGAATGACTTCTGACTGGAGACAAGCAACACATTTCTTCAAAAGATAGGCAAGTTTATTCCAAATAAGTTTAATGCTAAGACTTTTATGAATGATAATGTAAAAGCATTTGCTCCTTAAGACTGAGCTACTCCCACAAATGACAGAATTATTTTTAAAAGGCCAAGGAGAAGAGGCCACAGCAAATACAAGCATTAACTTCTTGCTCCTGCACGCTAAAGACTACTGAAAGCAATTCAATGAGCCCTACCTAGGCTTGCCTGAAGTGTAAATATTAAAACAATCACATGACTTAGCAGTGTGAAAAATCCTGGTCTAGGAAACACCAGGGCTGCTACAAAGCCACACAAAAACTGCACCGGGCAGAGCTGGGACAAGGGTATTGAGTTAGGCTAGAAAAGCAGAGATCATCGGTAGGTGTTTCAAATTACATCTGCCCATTCCTCCCCACCCGCTAGCAGGTGAGCCATGCTCGGCCCCTTCGCAACACACCTGGTCTACACTTGGCCAGGAAGCAGAAGTTCCAAGGTCTTTCACGTCGCATGTCTCATGCACATGTCTCATGCACTGAGAGGTGCAGTGATTTTAATCCAGCAGTTAGTACCTGGTTTTCCAAGAAGCGACGGACTTTGTAAAGGTCTGGATAATAGTCATTTCGGACTACAATCTGCAGCCAGCGGATACGGATTTCTGCATTCATGGAGTCCAGCTGAGAGGAGTAACATTCCGAAAGCTTTTTTATCACCTCTGAAGAGAGAACATACACAGAGGAAGAACTATGACCTATTTTGTCAAGCTTGAGGCTCATCAGAGAATAATGAACCATAGAATCATACATCAGTTCGAGTTGGAAAGCACCTTTAAAGATCACCTAGTCCAACCCCCTGCCATGGGCAAGGACATTTTTTCACTATATCAGGTTGCTCTAAGCCCTATCCAACCTGACTTGACATGAATGGTAAAGTCAACAAGGGTTGGGGCTCTCTAACATTCAGTTCATTCTTCAAGTAATGCTTTTCTACTATCCTGATAAGAGTACTCACCATGAGGCAGGGGTGACCCATCCAGTAATCTGTCCAAGAAAAGCACGGTTTGGAACGTTCTCCATTTAGTGAGGTCAACACTGCTGGCAGCAGCAACAGAGTCCAGAGGCTCTGTAGTCCAGAGTTTGAAGAGCATCTCCACTGGTCTAGTCAGACTGGATCCCTGAGATAAGTCTGGCTCAGCTAATGGAGGTCCTGTAGCATTGAGCCAACGTTCAAACTCCAGTCCTGGAATGAGGAGCACCAAAAATAACGAGCAGGAGTCTCTGAAGGTGACTTGGCTGCCTCAAGGTTCAGGACTGCTTCTATCACAGTTCAGAGAGGTTCTAACAATAGCAAATCAGACCATCCTATAGGTACAGTGACAGAACAGTTTTAGCAGTCCTACCAGGCTTGTCTACACTACATGTGGAAGAATGAAAAGAACACCTCTGCTGGATTTAACCATGAGTTTTCTAGAGCTCAACATTACAATGAGTAAGTACAAGAAACACACAAGCTCTTAAGACAGCCAGGCTATGATCAAACAATGTTCTAAATAAGATTTTTTTTGTGCATGCTTTTCTCTGAGTTTTGAGGAAGACTGAAGAATATGGGGAAAATCTGCTTCATAAAAAGGAGGTAAGAGGAGTGACTAAGCCCCTCCTACCCACCAGTAGCACCAAGCCATTTTAGATTTATTTATACAACTAATAACTAAAACAAACAAAAAGTTTCTCCACAAGCAGCAGAGGTAGTAGAGCCTGGTTTCCAGTGGAGTTCTTCTTGGCCCATTACCACCTCAGCACTTTCCTAACACTCAGCAATACTTCCCATTCCACACCATCTACCCTGAAGCTTCTCTCCTGCAACCCTGAATATGCAAAAGTCAGCATGTCAGCAGTGGGCCAAGTAAAACACAACTGCTGAGCTCATGCTGCAGCTGCTTCTACAGCAGCATCACCCATCTACATCTCTCCACAGGCAGTTTCCACAAAGGCTATGGGAACCTCGTGTCCTTAAGAGCTGTACTCCACTGCTGGTCTGGTTTAGATTGACCAATGGGTTCAGTAATTATCTGCAAGTACAGACACATGGCAGGATAACATTAGTCTCATATCTTTAAGCAAGTGTGCTAATAAATACCAAGTAGATTACAGACCTTTCATAAATCTACCAACAACTATAATTAGGGGATATAAGAGCAGGTGAAATATTATGGAAGTGATTTTATATGCATGGATAGGGCCTTGGGAAAAGCTACAGTTGTCAAAGCCTGTTTTCTGTAATTAAAACAGATGAAATTTCAAACTGTGTTCACCCTTTCCTTGCACTTGAGCATGAATATATCTCACATGCACTGATAGGTATCTGCACTGTGAAAGATGAGTTAATGAGAAAGCCAACTGAGGGCCACTCAGCTGATTAATGTCAAAATTGTTAGCAATTTAAGATTTTCTCTTTCCCCAACATGAAGGGAGTAACAATAAATCATCACAAGCATTTCTATAATGAACGTGGCTGTTGACAAAGGGGCTTGTTTACCTTAGCATTTTCATATGCAATCTTCAAGCCAAACACAAAATTTATCATGCAGATTTTCTACAGTGTTCACAGATAACTAAGTACATTTCCTACCTGCTTTGCTCTCAACACATTGCTCTTTCAGCTCTGGAAAAAAATTCAGGAAAGAATCCAGAAGATCTTGAGCCACAACGCTGGTAAATTTGTACTTCTCAATGTAGGCCTGAAACAGTAAAAAGGATAAATTATGGTTAGGTGAAAGACTGCTTCCTTTTGATGTAGAACCACTGCATGCAACAAAAAAGTAAAATAATAAGAGATGGAAGAATGAGAACAAGCTTTTGGGAGACTTAAAAAAAAGTCAAGAAAAATAGTCTCCCTCCTCCTCCCACATGAGTAAAGCACCATAACAAGTAAAAATCATGGGTAGCTGCAAATACATTGACAGCTGAGTACAGCTGGTTTTTTTCTGATAAAGATCACAGATACATTAATGCAACAAGGGCAGAAACATTTCCTAATACTTCACACTAGGAGAAGTCGGAACACAGCTGGCCACTGTACCATTCATTGATAGATTATGGACTAAAGTCATACTTACATAACTAGAGATAAGAGAAAGATGGAATAGGAATGGATAGGAGGAGGAGATGAAAAACATGCATGCAGCAAGAAGACAAAGCAATGAGTTGTGTCACTTTTCAAAAACAAGGCAACAGCTGACAATTTTCTACAGGTTTTGCAGATGTGCTGCCAGACACCAAACGTGCCCTAATGCAGGAAACCTGCCCTTTGTCACCCTGTCTAAACACACCACAAGCTGTTATTGTTCAGTAATGAATGAAGTCACATCATTCCAGAATGGTTTGGTTGGAAGGGACCTATAAGATCATCTAGTTCCAGCCCCCTGCACCTCCCACTAGACAAGGCTGCTCAAAGCCTCATCCAACCTGGCCTTGAACACCTCCAGGGAGGGGGCATCCACAACCTCCCTGGAAATAATCTTTGCTGAAACAGCTTTTTAATTATTTGGAGCACACAAGAGGCAACAAAAATAAAATACTGCTCTGTGTTTGGCACCTCATACGCTCAGAACCTGAAAGAGCACGAGCACATTGATTTAAGAGAAATCTTAATAAAAACCTGTCACACATAGAAAGATTCATATATGATGGCAGATGGGCCATCTCAGACACGCTTGTATTCAACTTTACACCTATCAATTAGCCACAGCAACAAAACCGGGGGGAATAATAAAAAAAAAGGTAGCTCTGAATCTTGAGAGAAACACATGCTTATTCATACTCACTCTTAGGAAGGAGTCAAAATGCCTGGGGTCACCACAAAGCTGTGACAGGTAGTAAACAAAGCAGTAGCCTTTCTCATAGGTGAAGAGGTTCATTAAATTACTAGGATTTACACCTGAAAAGACAACAATGTTTTAAGACACTGAAATGAGGACACTAATTTTCAACCCTTCTAAATACATAGACCCCTTAGAGATCACCAATTGGAGGTGCAGTGACTTAAAAAAAACCAACCCAACAACAAGCCTATCTGTTAATTTCCTGCAGTAAATTAAACAGAATAAGTTGCTGAAAAAAAAATAAAATCAATGATTGTAAGCTAACCAATGGAACAAGTCACTTCAGATTCAAAGTCACTGAATACACACCCAGAAGTTGCAGACAAATCCTTTTCTTTTTGTTTATTTTTCTCTTTTTTTTTTTTTTTCCTTTTTTGTAATGCCAAACTCAGGGAATCAATACACCACAAATTTGTAAATATATCAATACAAAGTAATCACTACTTGTTCATTTTTTGAGACTTTCAACACATGCTCTTCTATTCCATTTAGTTCCAAAATCATCTCCACCTGCATTTTAGGTTGCTTTCAGTATAATCTAGATGGAAGACTGCTTCAGACCTCCAATGGTGATGACAGAACTAGAGAACTATCAGTGAAGAAGATAAATCATGCTGGAGTGCAGGCATACACTTGGCTCAGGGGACAACCCAACGGCCCCTGCACTGCTCACTCAACAGGAGAGCAAGTACTTATATTTATCTGTATGTAGTTCTTACATGAACACATAAAAAGAGGAATGTTTAATAGCACAGGATTTTATTTGATGTTTCCAAATATTTTCATTATAAACTACTTTATTTTCCATATTCAGAAGCTCAAAACCACACAGCTTTCAAGGCAGTTTTTCACACTCTGTTTCTACTCAGCGAGTCTGTTCTGTTCTTAAACAGAAGAATATTTATAAAGATGAGTTAGCCAACTTTGAAGACATCTTCAAGGCAAGTTTCTTTCTTTACTTTTAGACTCATTTACAAACGACTATTCTTTTATTCTTTTTCATTTCTTTTATAAAGGTTATGTAAAAATTAGTCTTTTTTGGTCTATATTCCAGCATTGTTAGACAGAAATTTTGTGTATAGAAGCTTCAGCCAAAAGCAATACCTGGCTCCAGTTTAACCTGAAGCTTGCTGACCGGGTTGTCTTCTCCAAGGAGCTTCATCTGTCTGTGAAGAGCATCAAGGCGGAATGCAGTCTCCAAACATGTGAAGGCAGCTCCTACTCCAAAAAGAAACACACTAGTTGTGGGAAAATGATGAGCAAATATTGACCTGTGCAGAACTAGCACAGGTACAAACTAAAAGCTAAGGGAGGTGTAAAAAACACAATAGTGAGATAGAATCATAGCACTGTAATGGCAGAGAAACTTGAGTAAAAAAAATTCCTGCACTTTGTGATGAAAGTCAGAACCTAAACCGGTGCATTTACTCTGATTATGCAGCAGGCTGAATTGAAAAACAAAGCAGCACAAAGATGGATGCCTAAGTTTACATTCTTGACACCATCTTATCAGCTCTTGCAAGATAAGCATTGGAATAAGTATTGTACAGGTAACTTTCAAATGCTACAAAACAGCAATGTCACTGGTAGAATGACAGACACACAATTCCATATTCAAAACCAAGGCAAATGTCACCTTCTGGGTGAAAATAGAAAAGGAATATATTTAGTTGGCATAGAACAGCTTCTGTGGATCTTTGTATGCTTTATCTAGCATCCTACCAATATTGTATCATACAATTTTCACCTTCCACTCATTAGGGTGCTTTATAGCTGCAATTAGGCAGGCTGCTCCTTCTCTTCTAACTGCAGTGCAGAGTGCTCCATGTTTTCCAGACAATCAAGCTGAATTACACTGGCAAGGTAAGACATCTTTCCTAGGCCTTGCATATGTAAAATGCTGTAGGAAATGGATTTTCAGACTCAGAAGACACTTAACACCCAGTGCCATGAACACTTCAGCATTCTTTCTAAGTCTTCAACACTAGGGCATGTTGCATAGCTACAATCTCAGTCTGGATGTACATACACTGGAATCGGATATAAACAAAATGAGAATTAAGAATCAGGATATATTTGGAAGATAGAAGAACCCATAGTAGCAGAGAAAGGGGCAAGTGTGCTTTACAGGGGAAAGCAAGAACCAGGATAGCTAGAGTTAAGGGTAATTTCTTCAAGATACAGGGAGGATGATTAAGCAAGATCCAAGAGGTGTGGTACTCAGTGGATTCCAATTTCTCTAAACAATGTAATTACAAAGACACCTTTTAATTAACAGCAGAAGACACTCCAGAAATTATGTCAGAAATGGCAAGATTTAGATCAGAATTTTGTCTTAGAAACAAAATAGAATGCAAAAAGAGCTTACTAAAGAATGGCACAGGAGAAAGCATTTCTTAGCTTCCTGAACAATTGCTTATTGAAACAGCAAGCTCCCAATTTCAAGAGAATAGACCAAAATCACCAAGGATCTTGTCCTATGTAAGAGGGACAGACTAAGATGGGACAGAGAACAGGTCAGTATCCTTACCCTATTATATCATTGCCATGTATAATATAATGTGACTTAAAAGAACAGTCCTAACCACTGAAAATTACTCAACATAAAAGAGCTTTCAAGCATATCCAATATACATTGTAATACCTCTGTATTTGCTCAGAACACTTCTTTCCCTGAGCTTCATTATCATTAGCTGATCTCCAAAAACAATACACATGAATAAAAACAAAGGCATCCTTCTAAACACTCTCACTGCCAAGATTTCCAGGAATTTTTCCAAGACTGTTTACAGCGGACGTGTGAGGATACACATGGTACAGCCTTTTGAGAACATAACAGGACAAACTAGAGAAGTGTGTGTTCCCACTGTTCACTTCAATAAAAATCCAATTAAAATGAAAAGCAGTAAGAAAGTTTTACTACTTATATATTCTAAGACAGCATCACGCAATTGATCTGTGAAATTCCCTGATATAAGCAGTCCAAGGCAGGGCTGTACAATTCCACAGGAAGCCTCAAGTAGAAAAGAGACAGCTAGGTAGATATGTACCTTTTTGTTTTGTTGTTTTTTTTTTTAATTAAGAGCTATTGCCATCAGTCTCTCCAACAGTAGGGAGCTACTAACTGATCAGGATTAGAAAGACGCTTGTTCAGAGAATACTTATTTCACAAAGTAACCATGGTAAGATTTCTTACATCTTTGTCTGAAGCATCCTCTGCTCACCTTGCTCTGACAGATGAACACCTGCCTGGAACCCAACAGTACTTCCAAAGTTCCTACAAGCATCCTACCAAACATCCTGTGCTAACACACCTCGTGCAGAGCCCCTACTGATTCCACCCAAAGCCAAGCCATCTCACACTGAGCATCCGAGATGTTCACTGCAAAGTCTGGGGTTATGTGTGTCCCAGAAATAAAAGAAAAACAGCTCCCTGCAGACTTCTGAGCTCGAGGCCAATACTCTCTACAGCCAACTCTCAGCTGGTGCTTAGACACATCAAAAGGAGAAACATTTCCACACCCTACCGTAGGTCTCGGTGGTGATCCGGCGCTGCGCATATGTGGCGAGCCCCTCGCTCAGCCACATCTCCTCCCAGGTGGCGTTGGTGACTGCATTCCCAAACCAGCTGTGGGCAACTTCATGAATGACATCGATGATCAAAAACTCATCGCTCTCAAGAATGGAGGAGATGATGAAGGTCAGGCATGGGTTTTCCATGGCAACAATAGGGAAGGACGGAGGAAGAAAAACAATGTCGTATCTGAAATTAGGGAGAGAGAAGAAAGAAGAGAGGAGAACAAGTTAGGTAAATTACCACTATTTCAAAAGACACACACAGTAACTTTTTTATATTTAGGGAAGGTTCTTCTGAGACTTTTTGTGACTTCAGGAAAAAAATTGCTAACCAGTAGTGCCTAATTCTTCTGAGCAGGGGATCACAGAGTTTATTCCGTTGACCAAGGACTTGCTCAGGTTTGGACATAAAGACTAGACAATCTTTTCAAATGCAGCAGATCAAGCACTTCTTAGAAGCACCATGTTCCCTTCACACATGGAAACTCATCATAAGTTGTATATCTGAGAGTCAGAACCATTATATTTGCTCTACATACACTACCACACACAGAGTGTTCAGTCTCCAGAGGCTCCCAGAAAACAGAGAGGCTGGGAAGCTATCAAATTCATTAATTGCTTTGGTGTACCTGCAGTGTCAGCAAAACAGGCTTAGTCTGTCTTCTCCAGAATGTAACAATACTATTTTTTTGGTTTTCTAAATTTCTCCACCAATGATCAGCACTGACACACTGGGCCTTTTTCTCAGATAATTTCAATGCTTACCCAAAGAATTATCTTTTCATACATAATTAAGCTTAACTTCAGAAACAATGTTTGGTTTAGGGAACCAGGACTCTCAATGTATCTGTAATGAGTCAGGTTTTCAGCATATTCAGACATACCACAATATGTATCACATGTCAAGTACCATTTTTAAAAATAAATAGGATAAATAAATCAAAGTGCCATACATCTTAAATGGTGTCCAGCTCAATGCTGGACTTGCATCACAGAACACTATAGTATGAAAACCTTTACTCCTCAGGGAAGATCCACTGCTTAGAAACCTCCAGTTCTGACCACCATAGCAGGCAAAAACACCACCATGACTCCATGATACTCTCTGCCACTGCAGAGATGAAACTCCAGAGCTTGTTTCCAGCTGCTACAGTTCTGCCAGTTGAGAAGCTCATTTGTCCTGCTGTTGCTAGCTTAGGGAGAAAGCACAATCATTTCTCAAGATTGTTTTATTTTGTTCCCATTACACATTCCTGGATGACTTATTAAACTCACCTTCCCCATATATACGGCCCATACAGACTCTCGGCAGCAGTCAACCAGCGCTCAACCATGCCAGAAAGCTTGCTGATGGCTGTTGGCAGCAGGCAAGGCTCTGCCCACACTCTGCTCCTGTCAGAAAACAGAAAACATCAGGTGATACTTCAGCAAACTGAATTATCTCTTTGAAAAAATAGCCTGATTTCTCACCACACTTCCATGTATGGTAACAGTGCTACGAAGTCTCACATCAGACTCAGGCCCTCTTTAGACTAACACTCAATGGGTACATGACAAAAGATCATCAAAGATCCTTTAAATCACCTTAAGGCAATGAAGAATGTAACTATAATTATTACAGGGGACAATAAACAACATTTATGAAAGAGGAAAATATATTTGCCAGTTTAGTGCCATGTAGTACTTTATACCCAACTAAGCCACAGACTTTCTGAACACTCACAGCTCATGATCCCAACTGTTCCCTTATCCATGACTCCAAAGTATTTACTACTTATAACCTGAAGCACTGCACAGAGACACATGAAGCAAATCAACTCACTGCAAATCCTACCTTGGACCTATGTCTGCATGTGTAAGGTCTCCTGCCACCAGGGCCACTAGGTAGGCAGGAACTGGATATTCCATGTAAAATTGATATACACCTTCCTCTTCTAAGTAGGTGCTTTGGGTGGCACTCATCAACACCTGGATGCCTGCTGGAGCCTGGAAGACCAACATCATACACATCAGTTCACCAGATGATCACAGATGAATGAGTGCAACACAGATCTCTCTGTTTTGGTTTGTTGTTTTTTTTTTTCATCTATGCCTAAGAAGATGTAGATTAAAAACAGTCACTGAGGTAACACAAAACAAAAATATTACTCCTCCTATACTGCATAGGTTCTTAAGCCAGCTCCACCAGAAGTATCCACATATTAAATCTACAAACACATGTATACAAAAAGCAACACTATTTGATGCCACTTTTATAAAACTTGGTTTTTTTCATAAAACACAGTTGAGCATTATCATCAGTAACCACTGCTGGAAGTGCCTGGCTAAATTCTCTCTTTCATGTTATCCATTTCATGGTTACTTTTTCAGCCTTGAGTAGTGGGAAGGCAAGACCCAAGCATGACAAGCAACAAAGTTGCCTTTGTGGCAGTACCCTGATTCTGTTCAAAGAACCAGAATAGCATCTAAAAAAAAAAATCCCCTATTTTTATAACACTGTCACAATGAATATTTTATATCATATATATCCACACACAATGTAACTATGCTTTCCTAAGTTAACAGCAGCCAAGTGCTCCATGAACTGTTATATCCATGTGGTCACTTACCTTGACGGTGGCAGAGTAGGTGCACTTCACTGCTGGTGTGTCAAAGCAGGGGAAGAAAGACCGGTTGCACACTGAGTGTCCCTGCGTGAAGACAAATGGCTTGGCATTGCCATACGTCAGCTCTGGATCCAGCCACCAGATCTGTTGAAACACGACGAGAAGGAGAGGTGAGGGAAAAAGGCAGAAACACGAGGACAAACTGCCAAAAACCAAAACCTGCAATTAAGAAGACCGTGGGGGAGGAGCTGTTTGGCTCCCCAGGCGCACACCTGGCACAGGGCACACTTCCATTTCTAACAATACATCTTTCTACTCCTGTTTATTTGTCATGACTACTCAGAGTAATTTCTCACAGGGATAAAGTAGTACCTTCCAGCCACTGGCTATTTCTGTTGCATCCATTTTCTTGGTTAATAAAACATCCCTAGCAAACATCCTCACAACCTTCTTCTCAGAGGGCATACTCTGAATATCTTCATGTTTTTAAATTAACATGAACAGGAGTAGTAGGGGTCAGGTAGCACAAGCTGGGGAAATAACCAAAACAAACCAAAAACCAAACACAAACCCACAAACCAAAAAACCCTGAGGCTGAGCAGTGTACACAACATTATCTCTGACCCTGACACTGCCCTGCTGGCTGAAGCATCAAACACTTTGACACTACGCAGAAAAGTCAGTATATGTAAGAAACATATGTTCAATGACACTGGAGGCCTCTTTTTGCAGAGTATGTATGGAGATTCTGGGTGGTCACAAAAAAAACCCAAACCAACCAACAAAAAACCAAACCACCAAAAAAACACCAAACAAAAAAAACCACCACTGAGCATGTCAGTTTTCAGTATCAAACCGCAAGTAAATCATGAGTCAGACCCTCAGCAAGTAATTAGAACAAATTAAGTATAATATGAAAAAGTGCAGCTATTTGCCTTTTTGTTTTTCCTGCTTCAAATGTAATGTTTATGCTTTCACATGCTCCCTGCCTCCAACTTTGAAATTTAGTAACACTTTTAAGTAAGTATATTCTTGTAAACCTAGAACTCTGGAGCTGAACTTTTATGGAAAATATCAAATATTGTGAAACTTGCAATAAAGTTGGAACCACTGGAAGTCTTGGGAACAATCAAGCACAAGGAATAAAACTTGAGTCTGCTGAATTCTTAGATCAAAGTAACCAATAAATCTCAATGCAGGAACAGCAGCTAGTGCAGACACTACTTCAATTCTAGACCTCAAGAGAAAGCAATTAAATACTTACAGAAGAGAAGCATGGGTACTATGTCTGCTCTAGTTTTAATGACATACTACAATTCTGTCTCCTAGTTAACCTCTCTGTGTTCTGGAAGTCAAAGTTTTCCCTCTCTCTCCCTCTGTCCTACAAGGTTATTTCTTATTATCTTCTTCCCTTGCCTTTAGACCCTTCTTCTCAGATACCAGAGGGCTCCTCTCCCAAATCATCCACTTAAGCAGCACCCCTGGGGATCAGAGAAAGGTAAGGAAAGGAAACATACTGTCAGCAGCTTTCAGTTACTCATATAGAGGATCACAATTCCACTGACAAATGGGTTTTTTTAGGTGGGAGGCATTACAAAATTAAAAACCTTTTATCTAGAAGTAAAGCTAATCTCAGAGCAGCATTCTCCTCTTCCGTTTCAAGCCTGTTGGGCCAAACGCATGCTTGAAGCGTGACTTCTGATGACCTTTGCCTCACCTACACCATGAGGGCTGAGGCTGGGCAACTGCTCCAACCCTTGTGCTGCATTTCAGCCTCTCACTGGCCAAATCCCTCAGCCTCAGCTGAGGTGCACTACACAGCTACAGATTTCTACTCCATGAGTACCTGCGTTTCACGGCAAGGAGTATCTTCTCTGCAATATGACATAGTGGAACTGGAAGCAACCATTCCAGAAAGCATCTGGGGACAAGTCTTATTAAAAAACACAATTAGAAATGAAAAGCTCCTTCTCAGAACATACATTCACATAAAAATGCAAGTGCTGTGTTTTAATCCAGGGTATCAGTTTTCTAATGATCCATGAAGGACGCTCAAAAATTAAGTTTTTTAAGAACTGCCCCAATGCCAACTTTGAAAAACACTCCTGTGATCAGTGACTTTGGGCTCATATCACAGAAAGTCTGACTTACAATCTGTAACATTGGCCCTGAAGAGACTCACCTTCAAAAGGCTCTGTTTGCTTTACTGTGAGACAGACAAGGCTAACAAAGAAAACAGATAAATAAGACAACACCAGACGTAAGTTGCAACACTAGAGTAGGAAGGAAAAATGGTTGTCAGACAATGTCTTTAGAGCAGAGAGATAAGGGAAGTTCTCCCTGACCAGCACAGGAAGAAAATATAAGCAGGAAGCAAAGAGGAACTAAGAAGTTGATCCTTGTTTACAAGAAACTCCATAAATTAAGGACAACTTCTCTTCAACCAGTGACCCTTTATTTCAAGTACCCTTCAGTTGAAGTTAAATGAAGCACCAGCCCCACAGGCCAAGCGGGAAACAAACATTTGCAGAGGATGAAGTATTTTTTTCCCTTATTTCCTAACGTCTGCAGCTACATGGCAAGCCTCTGTCTCTCTTTCCAGATGCACTTGGAACAATGATGAAAGTTATCCTGAACAATATAAATAGATCTGTAATATAAATAGACCAGGCTATGCTGTTGGACAGAGGCAGGACTATGGACTGGGGAAAACAAGTGTAAGCAGCATCCCAGAAAGGAGTGCAAGAAGCAGGGTACTGCTGGGGGTGGAGCAGTACACAGGGACAGAGCAATATTTGGGGCCATATCATCTACTCTATGTCTGAATCCCTCCTGTCCTCCTGTTTGGAGATGTATGTGTTGTCCTTGTAATATTCAGCATTTTTATCTAGGTTTTAATGTGTGCAGGAGATTTCATACATTAAAGCTGTTCTATGGTGCATTTTAAGTAAAAACTGCTGCTTAGTTTCTCTGCTGAACAGAGGCTTTGGGCAATCCAAGTTTCCCCCTGCCCACAAGCTGCAGAGAAGCTTCACACTTTATAAGGTACCTGCCAAGAATATAATTTTTATTGATTTAGAGTATAATCTTTTACCCAAATCCAGCAAATGACAAAGACAATTATCTAATCCTCTTTCACTTTTAAATCTCTCCATGTTTCTACCTACATTATTGACGAAGCTCCTGACAAAAACTGCAACACCGCTGCTTCTGTTCTAGACAATGAACAGGCCACTCCGTCTGATGACAAAGTAAACCACACATCTGAAATGCAGAGGATGGGACAGAAGCAAGGCACACCTGGACAGCAAGTCACTCAAGGAGGTCAGAGAACTCTAATGGAACACCAGGGAAGTTTCCAGCACTATAAAACAGGCTGTCCTTTCTGCTTAATCCTGAAGATAAGGAAATGCTATCATTTTCCACACCAGAAAACAAAGCAGGGTTTGCATCTAAGCCTGTTGTGGAAAGAAAACAGCACTGGTGTTAACATGTGCACTGCCAAATCAGAGGCTTGACACTGTGGGCAAGAGACAGATGCATATTTTTCTCCCTGGGGAGGAGGCAAAAAAAACAAAGGTCTTATGAAAGACTGTTTGTAGTACCAAGAAGTAAGGGATGAGGGGAAAGAAGGGGAGGAAGAGCAGCACTGCTGTCACTGACACACCTGACCAGTGTATGCCTTCAGCCCACACCATGAGATACTCTTGCTTCTGATGTGAACTGGTGATGTACAGAGCATATGGTTTCCTAGCTGCACAGGCAGCTGGAATGCTCTGTGAAAGGCAGATTTAGTCTCTCAGCTGTCTCTCAGCGTCCATCAAACAACCAAAGATCTTGGCTCCTTCCTCCACACGAGAAATAATGGGACTGTCGAATAACATATCCAGATGGCACAAACCAAGTATATCAAGGCAACCGGTTTCCAATTTTAAACTGACTACTGTCTCTGCTGCTAATCTTACTGCCAACATGTCTGTGCTGCACTGTAACATGAATTTACTGTCTAGAGGTCCCACAAGTATGCTAAGGATCCCATAGAAAATAAGCCCTCACCTAAAAAGGAGTATATTCAGAGAAAGGCCAAAGAAAACACATTTCAGAAGAGGGAGGTCTAACACTGTAAAGTTGTGTGGTTTATGCAGGGAAAAGGGACTGTGAGGAAATGCACTGGACACAACTATAAACCAGCTCACCCTCACACATAAGTTACTTATCCCTGTTAAAATGCAATGCTAGGCTGAAAAACAGCAGTGACATAGCACTACAATAGCATGAAATCACTTTGGATCAAAAAAAAAAATAGTCCAGCATGCTGAACATGAAGGGCTAGAACAGGTGCTACTCGAGGAAATACTTTGCCAGCCAAAATCTACAATAGTGAGCAAGGAAACATGGCATGATTTATGTCAGTGACCGTGCCTGTCTTTACTTTCCAGTAACACTTGAAAAGGGCAGAGCATGCCCCTGACACTGTAACCATCAATAATCTCTTCACACTAGTCCTTGTAGCTTCACTTCAGCTGAAGCAGTACACACTGTTAAAGGTACAATGAAGACTTCAAAGGACAGGATGAAGAACAGTCAGTCCACATCTGATCCAGGGAAGTGAGGCAAACAACAGAGAGAATGGAAAAAACTCCCTGCCCTCAGCATCCTCAAATATGTAACATTCATACCAGGTTGCGTGCAGGGCCAAGGAGGCAACTTGTTAACATGAGGTGACACTAAATGAACATCACATCAACCAGTGCCTTGCACCTTCTGATGACTTTCAGATAATTTCTAAAGCCAAGTCTCAGATTATTACTTCTTTACATCTGAGACCATTTCTCCACAATACAGCAAGACAGTCTGCCCCTTTGGCAACAGGACTGGCAGAACACAAGAGAAAGCACAAGCTAGCCTAAAATGAAACAATTTCTTCAAGAGGAGGAAAGTGTGTTATCCTGTACTTCGGGAGGTATGGCTCAGCCACACTGAGAATTATAGAGCACTGAACAACACCAAATTAGTTTTAAAGCTTTCACACTATAAACAAGGCACGGAATGGACAAAATAAACAGGTTTCTTCATAAAATCTTGAAGAAAAAAGCAAACAACAGAATCTTCTGAACACAGTGTGGGCCCTGAAAGACCCAGGTACCTCCTCAGTGCAGAAAAACTACAGCAGAGTATTGTACAAGGAAATATTGAACCCAGGAGTTTCGGAGATGAAAAGGAAAAATAATCTCACTTACAAGGGAACAGAATTTTTTAACTGCCAGAATTCAACCTCATTTTTGCACTTTTAGGGAAGGACTATCCAGCATGTTAAAAGGTCACCATGCAACAAAAGGAAACTTATGTCAATAAAAGTCTCATGGGGAGCTCCTGTTCCAAGTGAGCCAATGTATTAAGACTATCCAGATCATTCTGAGGATTAAGTTAACTTTTGTGAGTTTCAATGCAGTATTAAAATTAGACTGAAGATGATCCAGCAAACTCATTCTATTCAGGTGCACTTTTATAAGGAAAGGTCTAGTATATACTTGCTATTGGGTTATTTTGAATTAAACTGGTATGTTTAATTCCTGCTCTTGTTAAATAAATTGTAACAGTAAACAGATCCACACATTTACTGGTTTTGACTAATGCAAGAGCAATACCAAAACAGAAGGCTGAGAGACAATCCCATTAGGCATCAAAGTTGCAAGACTCTGAAAAAAACATTCCTTTTGCAAACAGGTTGATGAACCACACAATGAAAATCACGTTAGTTTAGTTCCCAACTTGAACAGACTATACAAAAACAAAAAGAACTGATGTACCAGTGAAAACTTTATGTTTTCACTGTCATAACTTGTTCAAAACACAAGATCTGCTGGACAGCACCGAGAAGGCCAGGAACAAAGTGCTTCTAAATACCAGGAGTTTAAAAGAAGTGTCAGGATTTACAAAGCATCTCACTACTGGAGAAGGCAAATCCACACAGGCACAGAAGCACCTCCCACAGTTACATCGAAAGAGGTGTTTTGGCCCATTTCTCATCCATTTTTTTTTCCAGCAGACAACTTGTATGAATATGTGGAATCTCCCCCTGCTCTTCTCAAAGCTCCTGACCATGGCTCGTTGGAACACCAAGCTGGGTGCAGGAGGCCTCATGTTGTAAGCACCCGGCCAAACCCACAGGGGAACTCCTGCACTCGCCAAATTACGTAACTCGTGCGGAAGAATTCCATCAGAGCAGGAGTTGTTAAATTTTCGCACTCCTTGCCAACAACTGCCACGCCCTGGAAGGACTGAAGACTGTAAAGTGACTGTGGTGACTGGGGATGCACAGCCCTGGGAGACACGGCGACGGGGGGTGAAGGGAGGGCAGCTGGGCCGGCAGGAGCATCACGGCCCCGCGGGCGTGGGACGGCGCGGGGCTCGGTGGCAGCAGCAGGGGCTGGCACCGCGGGCAGGGGCTGGTGGCACCGCGGGCAGGGGCTGGTGGCACCGCGGGCAGGGGCTGGTGGCACCGCGGGCAGGGGACGGATGCTGCCGAGGAAGACGCAGCTGTCAGGCGAGGCGGGACAAGGCAGCAGAGGGACAGGGACATAAAAGGAGGAGGACTAAGTATGAAATACGTCCCGCTGACTTTGCTGCCGGGCCGGGGCGCTTCCCAGTTGCACCAGGAGGAAAAATGTGAGGAAGGCGCGGGTGGCACTGGAGGGCCCCGGCGCTCGGTTTCCTATTTTACCCCCCCCCCACCGCCGCCGCCCCCCGCAGCCCGGTACTCACGGCGGGGCCGTCGGCCGTGGTGTAGCGAACGATGATCTGGAAGGGCTGGTGGGGCTGGAGGGCGGCGGGCAGCGAGACGGTGAGGGACGAGCCGTAGTCGGTGAAGGGGTCCACGCGGAAGCCGAGCGGGCAGGCGGCGCAGGGCGGCTGGGCGAAGAGCGGCAGCGGCGGCGGCGGCTCGGCGGCGGGCGGGGGGCTGGCGGGCAGCTCCCCCGGGGCGGCGGCGGAGGGCAGCGGGCCGGCGGCGATGCAGGGCGCGGAGAGGAAAGTGGCGGTGGAGGGCGGGCTGGCAGCGCGGGGCGGCGCGCAGGGCGGCGGCGGCGACGGCGGCGGGCAGGGCGGCGGGGGCACCGGGGCCGGGGCGGCGGCGGCCTCGGTGGGCGAGAAGGCGAAGGAGCAGGGCGCTTCCCCCGCCGGGGCGCGGCGGTAGGCGGCCGAGAGGACGTGCAGGGCCGGGTGGACGTCCAGCACCAGGGCGCGGGGGTGCGGCCGCAGGGCGCAGAGCTCCAGCACCAGGCAGCCCGCCAGCGCCCGCGCCTCGGGCCGCAGCTCCAGCCCCAGGTGCAGGTGGCGGAGGCTGAAGAGCTGCGAGCTGGAGGCCGACGCCACGTCCGGCGGCGGCTCGGGAGGAGGCGGCGGGGCCGACGGCGCCTCTGGCCCGGCGGCGGACCCCTTGCGGCAGCAGCACAGGCCGGGCGGCCGCGGAGCCGGTGCCGCCATGGAGCGGCGGAGGAGGAGGCGGCGGCGGAGGCGGCAGCTGCTATGTGAAATCCATGGGCGGGCGGGGAGGAGGGAGGCCCCGGCGGCCGGAGCGACCGGGGCGGGGAGGGGGGGGAAAACGGCCGCGCAGGCCCCGCGCGGCACCGGCTGAGGGAGCGAAGGGCCCGGAACAGCCGCCGGCGGGCGCGGCCGCTGGGGGGCGCTGCGCGGGGCGGCGGGGGCGCGAGGGCAGCCCCGCCCGCCGCCGGCTGCGCGCGCAGCGGGGGCTCCGGGGGTGGGCGCAGCGGGTCCGGGGGCGGCGGGGACGCGGGACCCGGCGGGGGCAGCTCTCTCAAGCACACAGAGCTTTCCCCCGCGCCCCCGCCACCGGGCTCTGACCCCGGACACGCCGGTGCCGCCCGCTCCTGCTCTGGGGGCGGCCCTCGGCACGGCTACGGAGCCCCGTCAGTTCAGGGGCAGCCTCTGCCAGCTCTGCCTCCTCGTCCTCCTCGCAGCCCGAGTGCTTCATTTTCACCTTCGCCCCGCCCCAAGACCTCCAGCGCCCAGCCCTCCGTGCCACGGCTCCCCGCAGGGGCATGCGCCCCTCATCCCACCCACACCGATTTTGGCTTCCACCATCCCGCTCCTGGTCACAATCCTCACGTCTAGCTCACAGTCTAACCCTAAAGAGCCTCCCTCTACCGACACCCCATACACCCCCTTTTTTAAATCTCCTCCTTCCCACCTTGGCTGCCTTCAACACTCTCTCTGAACTGCCCCCAGACGCCAGCTTTCCTCTTCCCCAGCCCTTGAGTCAATCAATCACACACCATCCCCTGCTGACCTCCTAAATCAGAAAGGACAGAAACCACAAAATTATCATCTTTGCACAACCAGTTGTTTCTCTGTGTGCAAGGGTAGGAGACAGTAAGCTGGAGGAAAGGAGATGTGCTGGAAGTAGCACGGATCTGAACTCCATGCAGCCCAAGAGCAGCTGCCCCACATAGAGACACTTCTGTGAGTTGTTTTCATTGCTCAGCCACCTGATGAGTCTCCAAGGCATGTCTTTTTGATGACACAGGAACATTTATTACCTGGGTCTAATGAGCCCATAGTGCCACACTCTAAAAGCCTCCCAAGCCTTGCACTAGTAACAGCAACATCTGCACCATTTCCCAAGTGAGTTGCCACTGTATTGTCATGCTAGAGACAGAAACAGTAGCCCGAGTACAATGTGGCTGCTGTCATCAGCTGAGCCAAGGGTAAAACAAATCACAGCATTATCCTAGACCAACATGAAGTGGGGACTATAAAGAAAATCTTTGTGTGATTGCTCATATATAGGAAAATACACACTACAGTTGCAGTAAAAAACAAGGCAGCATTGAGGAAAGCTCTGTGGTTGATGAGGGCATCACAGCCATCCTGCATCTTCTCAGCATTTTCTTTTGAAGCACCTTCAAGAAGCAATTTTGTCTGCCTGATGCCCTTGTAACTTGGAGTAACTTTGTCCTGCCATCTTTTCTCTCTACACCCTTTTATAAATCAAGTTTTCTGCATTTATCCTTTTTCTCACTCACACCATTTATCTTTTGAAATAATTGTGCTTTCTCAAACTTTTTTCCCCAGCCACATTGATCTGCTTGATCCCCCCTCTGGCTTTAACCTACAGGTAATATGCAGACCACAGCACCAGCCCCTTGGGATCTGACCCTCATCTTCACCTCTGGTATTGAAGTGTCCTCAGGTGTTCAAACCAGAGCATCAGGGCCTGACTTTGCACTGAATTACACCAACCTAGTCCCACATTAACTGCATTGGGTAATTTCAGAAGAATCCTACCTGTATTTTGATTGAAGTCCCAAGCAAGTACAGCATTTCCACTCATCAGATAGATGAGATGAGCAGGAACACATTCTAGGAGTCTTTAGGCTTATGATAATGAACTGGGATCACCTACACTTGCTGCATTTAGGCAGAATAAGCAAAACTGATGCAACTGAAATTCCAGAGGGTTAATATAGCAAACCAATTATCCCAGGCAAATCTCTTTCAAGTCTTGGGCCACAGCCTTTGCTGTATACTAAGAAGGATGTGTAACCTCCTTCTTAGAATGTGTAACCAAAATACCCATGCTATTTTAGGTAGGATCTCTTTAAGGAAAGCTTCTGTCCCAATCCCAGACTTACCCTACCCCTCACAGGATGAAGTTTTCTCTGGGATATCACACTATAAATTCTAAAGCAGGACCCAATTCCTGAAAATTCCATCATCAACCTGTTGTGGAATGCTTCCAAGATACAGATATTTCAGTCTCATTTGTAAATGTTTGTTTCTTCCTTCTGCTTTAGTGACGGACCCCCGGGCCAGGCCACAACTTGCTCCTGGGTCCTGTTCAGGACAAAAGCCAATAAAAAAATACTACTGCTACCCATGTGAGAAGCAATGCTTCTGTACTCAGAGGCAAGTGCCAAATGAAGCAGGTAAGTGATTACAGCAGAAAGAACATTTCCCTCTGGCAGTCTGTCTCCTTAATTCCAAAGTAAGACTGCTGGAGCTAAGGTTTAACAAAATGGTTGAGCTAACCCCTGCCATCCACAGGCAACTGTTGGCCTGCTCCATCACAGGCCTTTGTTTCACACCTTGTTGAACTCTTAGCTCACTGAAGCAGCAGGGAAGTATTCACCTTTTTTAGGAGAGCTTAACTGGGAAGCAGCAATGTAGTGCAATGAATCCTGAGTGCAGTTTCCTCTTACCTATGCTAGTATTACAGTTAGCGCCTACTGAAAAGAACAGCCCCACTTCACCTCCCTTCCAGGTGTGCCTTCCTGTCTCCTTTGTACAGCCTTCCTGCTTTTGGAGGGTGAACTTTCTGCAAGTTAGCTTTCTGAACTGGGTCACTGCTGGACCAGGCAAGAGCCAGTGCTGGCATCAGGAAAGTAGAAGGAACTCCCAGCCTGGAAGAAGAAGGAGGACAAGATCAGCATGGCTCCCTTTGCCCAGACTGCCATTAGCTCAGCCTTAGCTGCAAAATGAAGCCATGCTCTGAGACCAGTGGCACTTGGGAAATAGGTACATTAGCCCTTTTTCTTCAAGGGAAATACTGAAGTTCACGGGGTAAACACAGTTCTGCAGGGCCCAATATAATCCTGTCCTTGACAGAGTTGCACATGACAACTGACTGAACTGTTTTAACAGTTTAGGCACATGAAGTCCATGCTCTTTCCCTCTCTCATTAAGGTATTCAGCCTTCATCTTCACATTCTACTCAGCTCACTTTTTAGGGAAAAAGCAGGGCATTACCTCTTTGGCCTATCACCCCTGCTCTCTCATGCTTCTCTCCCCCCAGTTTTTGTCCTCAAGCTTCAAATTGGAAAAGAACCCCCTGCTTAGCTGAGTGTTCTTTGGAAAGGCCATTTCCTAACTACAATGTAGTCACCCTGCTCCTTAAATTGAGTAACACTGAATAAAATGTTAGCCAGTCCCTGACATTGTGTAAGCTTGGGTCTGGGCCTCTGAGCAGGGTAGAGATCAATGCTAGTTAGTTCTTGCTTGGGAAAAGACTTACTAAAGAACAATTACAACTAAGGCTATAAATGCTGCTACCTTCAAGCTACAGTCTAAGCTCTGTTAATGCCATTATTTGCCTGAGGTAGTGGTAGAAATGCTTGTTGCTGTGACTTTGCAGTCGTGTCACACTATGAACAGTAACACCTGCAGGTAAAGAAAGTGGAAACATCTAAGCCTTAGAGGAATCTTCTGTATTCCATCTGACCTCTCCCATTGCTACTTGGCTTGAATACTTGCACTATAAATTATTACTCCCTGTGCTGCTCAACACAAGCATATATATTGCAAGCCACCCCAATGCTGGAGGGCACAAAAATTATCCCCTACACTTTTAAAGAAACACTTCCAGAAGGAAAAAGGTCAGGCAGTGGTGCATAGACAAGGAAAAAAAACAAAACAGCCTGCAAAAACTGTCCTTCAGGGCTCAAAAAGGTGAGAAGCAATTTACATGGCCAAAACAAACCACTTAAGCCAGGAAAATTTACAAAACCCAAAATAGTTTTATTTACTTTTCAGATTTCTGCCTCCATGAGACATTTTGCAAACATGCTAAGGCTACAAAATGTCCAAGTTGACAACGACATGCAACGCTGACCATTCAGTAAGTCACAGCTATTATAGGAGCGACCATGCCCACCCGGGCCACAGGTCCTGTAAAACAGGGATGGTTGTACAGTGATCATGGCAACATACTACACAGGACCTAGTAACCTGAGGTAGGTCTCTTTACAGTAAGAAAACAACATCCTACACCAGTGTTACATCCTGATCAACAGGAACCTTTTTAAAGTTCCAGAAAATGTGGGGTGGGGAACTGTTTCCTTAACAAGTGTGTGATAAAGAAAGAAGAAATAGTGATGTTGTTTAACTTCAGTATAAGTGAGCAGAAAAGAGTTAGTGTTACCCATGCCAGTGAGAGCCAACCTAAACCTCTGAGGAGCATTAGCAGCTTCAAGATAACAGAGCCAGTCAGCTGAAGCAACTGTGAAAAGGCTTTCCTGCTAGCATACAGGGTCTGATTTCAACCTTATGGTTAATTTGTCACAGATCATTCCATGAACAGTTAGATTCTGGTTGTGTTAGATCAGTGAAGCAGGAAGAGCCTGGACTTGCTTTCATTAAAATAAACCCTGCTGATACAATAAGAAGTACTGTATCAGGACACTGAGAATATATGAGGCCTTAATATGACCCAGAAATGGTTCTCCACTCAGGAGATCCCTAAAAATCCTGCTTTGGGAAAGCATAATGGGAAGCAGCAGCTGCTGCCGCAGTGAACATTAGAGATGCTCCAAATAGCTTTGATAAATTACAATGCAATAGAGTTACACCACAGAGCTCTTCTCCCCTGCGCTAGACAAAGATGTGACAATAAAGGACACTATTGCAAAGCTTCACTTCCACTCAGACACGCAGAAAATCCAGCACTAGGAAAAGACCAACTGTAAGAGACAAAATGGTGTCTGATACAGTCTGATAAAGCCAGATCTCTGGTACCGTAAACTGTACAAAAATGATAGAAAAGAATATGCACTGTTATTAATACAGTGCTTATTTTAATATAAAATAAACAGCTTACATTTCCACTGTAAATATAGGCTATATACAGAATTATGTATAGATATAGCTACATGTATAAAGCTTCATTATAGGCCTCTGATACATTTATAACTATGGCTCCCTGAGCCATTTGTAGAGTGCATTTAATAACAAAAAATTAGTAATATGATTATGGAATAAATACAATAATAAAACCACGAAGAATTCTTCTGACACGGTTTTAAAAATCTCTCTGGCTTTACACATTGTGCTAAAAATTAAAAGATGGAAAGGCAAGGATCTGCTTGAAGGAGAAGAAAGAAGAGCTGGCCCTGCCACAGGCAGGGAGAGTAGCTCTCCAAAATTAAGGTGACTTTGCCCTGAATTTTAGCCCTTGACAGCAACCTTGTTCTCTGCAGCAGCAAACATAGCATAGAAGCGCGAGTTCTCGTTGGCCAGAAGGGCAGTCGGCGTGTCGAATTCTGCTACCTGAAAGCAAACAAGGCAGGTTAAGTATGTCAGTAAAAACCAGCAGAAAATGGATTCCCACCCCTTGGACTTGTGATGCACTAGTAAAGAAACCAAAACATGGCAGCAATCTTTAGGTGAGAGAGGCTGTGTAAATGTGTATTGATGTGTAAATACTGTAACCTGGAATGTTTTGATTTAGCTCAAACACTAACTACCCAGCTGGAATCAACCTCTGGTGGCCCTTGCAAACAGAGGCAGATACTATGGGTTTTTGCTGTCTCTTCCTTCAGGAGCCTTGATAAATATTTTAACATTTAATTGTTTATGGCTCCCACATGGAAGCCTAAAAAGTGGGCAGTCTCTCTCCTGTGCTTGTTTGATAGCACAGGACTTCATTAAAGCAATGGGAAAATGTCACTGAGCCCCAGAAGAGATGTTTAACTTTATTACAAATCTCCGATTTAACTTATAAAGGGAAGTGTTTTTTTCAAAAAAATTTTTTTAAAAAAGAGAGACTATTACTCTGTGGTACCTACCTGGAGCATAAAAGAAGTTTTGCCCTCTTTGACCTTGTCACAACTGGGCAATAATATATTCTTTTAATATTATTACCAAGGATGTGGCTGTACACAGAGGACTTTCTACCCTGCAATACTAGCTGCTCCTTCAGTTCAGCTGGCACACATGGCACTGCCAGACTGCAACAGGAACTGCAGCCTTGCTGCTTACCTGTCCTTGTGTTAGCACCATGATCCGATCGGAGCCCAGCACCGTGTGCAGGCGATGAGCGATTGTTAACATAGTGCAGTCTGCAAACGCCTCCCGGATAGTCTCCTGAATTAGTAAGTCTGTCTCTGTGTCCATAGCAGCTGTTGCTTCATCCAGTATCAAAATCTAAAAGCAAGACAATCCTGGTTGTAACTCATAGTAACACCTTCCCTCCCTGAACATAAAAATATGGAGAGTGGACAGAATTAGCATGACCAAGAGTTGCCACAACTGGTAGTCCTTACAGAGCTCTGGCCACAAAGGTCATTTGTACAAGCACCCTTTCAGTTTTCTTTGTTATTACCTGCAACAAAGTTACCCCTATGGATCACACCTGCATTTTATGGTCACATCCAAGAGCCCCAAGATCCTTGAATTCTGACCTGGGTCTCAAGTTTCCACTGTTTTCAACCTTACATTCAGTAGCTAAATGACTGTTCCTTTTGGAATGAGTCACTACTGAGTAGGTTTACTAGCTTTCTTATGCTGGAAAGAGTTACTCTTCCTCTCAAACTGATGTGAAGTGGTGTATTGTCAAAGACTAGACTCAGTTTGTCAAAGTACTGCAGAGAGAGCAGTAACTTTGGCTGAGTAGCCTTAGCTTTTAAAGGGATGCAGAGGGAACCTTAAAATATAGTGTGCAATATTTAAGAAGAGGATGATGTTAAAATCTGAATCTTCGTAAATCTCAATCCAAACGTCCTTTTTAACTTTAGTTATTATCTGTCTTCCATTCCTGCAAAACCCTTAACTTCACTGGCACAGCATGGTCCTGAATTCCACTTGGAGATTATGTTTAGAGGAACACCATGTAGAAGACGAGTACTTGCTGACATTTACAAGAAGATGGAAGAAGGAAATAATCTGATGCTTACGAGTCAGAGGACACAGAATAAATGTTTAGGCCAGTCTGACCCACTATTAGTAACACTAACAAGCAATAATTTTCTGCAGCTGGCTACAGATGCCTTCCTAGTTGTTCTAACCCTGCACTCTGTGAGTTGCAGTAACTGTTGGTCTGATTCCTCAGACAGAATGAGTCTAGCACAAGAAAGGCTCACTCAGTGCTTTCAGTTTGCATTCTCCTGCTCTGCAGGACTGTGCTCACCTTGCAGCGACGCAGTAGAGCTCTAGCTATGCACAGTAACTGCCTCTCTCCAACTGAAAAGTTTTCCCCATTTTCCATCACTTCTGAGTCAAGTTTCATAGGCAGCTGGGTGATCTGTGTAGGAAAGAGGCAAGTACAAAATATTTTATTTCTATAAAAACAATATGTGCCATGTGCAAAATCATATCACCATGAATACAGACTTCCTGATGGTCTTTCATCAGGAGAAGAGTAAACCTAGCCCCTGCAGGAATTGCTGCAGCACACATACTATAGCAACACATGCACTCCATGCCACCTGACTTGAAGAAAAAGAGGATAATTGGAAATGTCATGACAGTGAGACTTGCTGCAGAAGGCCTTGCAAAGGGCAGATTTAAGTTCCATATAAGTGTGCATGTGACATTTACACTCACAAATGTAAGTGTAGAATGCACACCTAAGGCACATATAGAAAACTAATCACATGAAATACTCTAACACCATAGAAGTCCCTGTGATGAAGCAACACTGCTACACTACATACTAAAAAAAGTAAACATTTGAAATATGCCACATTCTCCAAAAACCCTTCATCGTTACTAGAAATAAAGCATAGCAAATCAGGGGAAAAAACTTGCAAAGAAGCAGCTTTACCTGAAGGTCTCTGAAGCTACTAACACAACACTTAAGTTTGAAAGCCAAAACAGAAACATCTCCCATAGGGCACGTAATACTTACACACTCCTTCATATGAGTCCTTTCCAAAGCAACCCAGATTTGTTCCTCACTGTACTGATTGAAAGGATCCAAGTTTGATCTGGACAGAGAAGAAGAAAACAATCAATTTTTATTCAGTAATGAATAAAGAGCAGTCAGCATGCTAATTCATCTGGATGGATGATTCCCATCTAGCCTTCCACTGACAGAATTTCCTTGCCAAGGAAATGAGATGCTCCCAGCACAAAGGTTAGAGAAGTTAAAAAACAAAAGAGTTGGAAAAACTTCAAGCCAATCTAAACAGAAAGCAAGACTTTCTTAGAGAACGGTCAGATCCAGTTCTGCACAGGGATAGCCAAAATCATTTAGCTGTGGGTTTTGTGTTCCCAAAATAGAGTCCAGAAACTTGAATGCCTGAGAACTGACATCTCACCAGGCACCTATTTGAAGTATAAGAGGGAAGCCCTCTTTTTCCTTTGTGCCTTATGGTCTCACTAACCTCACAGTGCCACTGAATAGCACAGGTTCCTGAGGAATTATTGAGAGTTTGCTGCGAAGATCTGCCAAACCAATATCATTTATTTTCACACCATCAATTTTAATGCAGCCTCCAGACAGTTCAACCAGACGAAAGAGTGCCATGCCAAGGGAAGACTTCCCTAAAAACAAGACAGGAAAAACAATACTGGTGTTTCTACAGTCATAGCAGCTTTGAGATAAGAAAGCATTTTACAAACTGTCCATGTGTAAGGAAAGGGTTTAAAGATGAAGTCCTGGCAAACAATCCTGGTCAATTACTGGGGTTCAACATTTAAACTTCTACACAGTTGTAGGGGCAGTTCCTAATCTCTTCTCACAGAAGCCATCCATGCAGTGCCACCTCACCTCCACTACCAAAACCTTACCACATAAACCCAACACAGCAATATTGCTATTTAGAAGATACATTTTGGAGCTGCTTGAAGTAATTTTAAATACAGGGGTTAATTCTTTGCAATACAGACTTCTGAGATAGCTTGGAGCCAAACCTGGCTACAGCATCAGTACAAAAAAACTTTCAAGAAAGTAAAATAAGCTGCAATGAGCATGGTGAAGGCAGCATTCTGTGCCGGTAAGTGGCTTGGAGCACCAACATTATGAGCATACTGGTTCAGACATAGTAGGATAGGCCTCTACTTTAAATGGATTTTTTTTTATTGTTTCTAGTGAGCTGCTTATGGATACACATAAGCAGAATCCACCACTGACAGGCTTGCTGGACCACTCCTGTGCAATTAAGAATTTATGCAAACACTAAGAAGACAGAGGAGAACCAATATGACTGCCCCACTCTATTCCATTCTCATTCTGAAAAAGTAGTAATTTAACTCTGCTTAGTGTTTTTCCTTACCTGAGCCTGTCCTTCCCACAATGCCAATCTTCTCCTTTGGTTTGATGGTAAAGGACACTTTTTTAAGTACTAGAGGGAGATTCTCTCGGTACCGCATCTCTGCATTTTCAAAAACAACTTCACCTTCTTGTGGCCAGTCCAGAGGAGGAGTTTTATTCTTAATTCTAGCAGGAGCTTCCAAGGAAAGTGTCTAAGAAAAAAAAAAGTCAGTTCCCAATAAACAAAACACCACAAAGTAGAATTATCAGTTGCAGCTTTCAGCAGGAGTTCTTCCCTACAGACTCAGCCCATATCAGTTTATGGAAGTTTTATGATGAGCTGCGTGGCAGGATGTGGGCCCACTGGTTCAGAAGTTTGAGTTACATTGACCCCTCTGCTATGCCCCTTCTGTTGCCTCTAATAATGACATTGGTCCTTCTACACAACCATGTTTTTCAGCAATGAGATTCAAAACGTAATTTAGGCCTACTACATATGAGCACATTCCTGTTGAGTTTTGTGGCACTCAAAAGACTGGCTGCTTCAGGATGGAAAACCTGCTGTATTTCCATCTCATTTACTGTGCCATGCCAATGTCACCTCTTGATTCTGACACAGCAGAAAACATTCAAGTAACACATCATACAAATGGTACCCTCCTCCTAATTGTCTCCTGCTCTATTAAACTAATGAATCAGTCAGGCCCCTTTCCCTTTCAACTTGCTCACTTTCGCTATTTTACTCTGCCCTTTCATAGGTCCCTCATTAAGCAGTTCAGATTGAACAGAAAAACAGAGCCTCTGAAAACCCAACTTGTGCCTTCATAGCATGCTTAGAACAAAGCCAAGGTTACTTTCCCATATTTGGCACAAGCAACCTCAGAATGGCAGAAATCCTGTCATAGGATTAATCTCATGTAACTTTAAACACACAGAAAATAACAATCTTCATCTGAACAAGGCCCTGTCAACTCCTATAACTCCTTTATAGTCACTACAAGAAGCTGGCATTTCTGGAGTGTGATTTTTCTCATCCTAATATAAACACTTAGAATGGGCAATAAATTGCTCTCTAGAGATAGCCATTTCCTACATTGACTATAGAGAAATCCAATAGGGACTATGTCAGCTGTGGACATCTGCAACATCTAGCTAAAAGCAGATTAATTGTACTCTAAGGGTTTGGGAAAAGCAATTATCTTCTACAATAGTTCTCCAGTACTTTGAGCTTGGTGCTCCTAACAGCAGCCTCAGAGCCCACACTGAAAGAAGCCAAGCCTTGGAGTTAAGGCACAGAACCTGCCTGGTCTTCCATTGCTCACCCACCCTTCACTTTATATTCAAGCCAGTTTTACAGTTTCATAATAAAAAGGCTGTCCAGAGATCCAAATAAAACTCACAGAAAGTGTTGATTGATAGCGATATAAAGTGATAGACAAACTAAAAACCCCCAAAAAACTGTAAGTTTTGCCAGTGAAGGCCTGATAGTGATAAACCCATCTCAGCCCAGTGAGAGATACCAAACAGTATCTGACACAGTTTTCAGCTTCTGTGGTCACCAAGTCTTCCAACCACAGCAATTTTCTACTTAGATGCCACAGGAGGACTGGGCAGTTTTAATTTTTTTTTCCCTCTTCAGTATTAAATCTACACACTAAAAAAGTTCTACAGAAGTTCTACCTAGTCTTCCACTAGGTCTAGTCTTTGAGGTGAAAGGCTTTTTACTTAATACGTAACACAAATTCCCTAATACAACTTCAGAGAGAGAGATCTTTTTGGTAAATCTGGGCTTTCTCCTGGCTACACTTTCTCCACTGACCTACACCCAGTTCTGCATACACAAATCCTAGTTATGAAGAGGCTGCAAATAATCAGAACAATCAGAGCAGCTTGCTAAGCATTTAGGCCTAGCACATTTCTCATGTTTGCAATGAGAGCAATTCCTTGACTGTCTAAGCATATAGAAATATGTTCTATCAGACAGCTGTGGAAAAAGAAGAAGACTTATTAGTATGAAGCAGAATTACATGTAGATCAAGTAACAAACAGTTCTCTGTTTAAGTGAAAGAGTTCCATTAGGTTTGGAATGAAGGACAGCCTTTTACTATAAAACAGTGTATTGAATTCCCAGTTACCCTTTTCACACACTCCACTCTTGACTGAAGGCATCTGGAGACCTTCCATATCCTTATGTAACTTCAGTGCTGCCTGTAACCTTAGTTACCAACCAGCTCCTGGGCCATTCATCTTGTTAATGCTCATGGACATGCTTCATGAAAAGAAAAATCACTCCACAGTATTACATTACAGGCAACAATGTTTACAAGATCAGAAACACACACTCTGTACTAAGGCAGACTATGGCTGACTTATGCCAGCAACAAGATATTTTACAACAGGCATTTGAACATATAATCTTTCTACCTTGATATAGTGATCAATCCTCTCCACTGAGGTGAAACGAGCTTCTGTCTCTGAAGCAAGTCTGACTGTAAACTGGAATAATCCTGTTAACTGGAGTGATGGGAGAAAAATTAATTTAGGGAGCTGTGATTTATTATTGAAGAGATGAACATAAGGGATAGTGTGGCTAGCAGGACTAGGGAAGTGATCATACCCCTGCAGTTGGCACTGGTGAGGCTGCACCTCGAGTACTGTGGTCAAGTAGGGGCCCTTCCATACAAAAAGGACACTGAGGTGCTGATCTTGGTTGGAGTTGATCTTAAAGGACTTCTCCAACTTAAATGTTTCTATGATATTTGATACAAGTACTCAGGTATATGGTGCCAAATACCAAAAGCTACCGAAGGCAACGTAATTTTAGTTAACTGTTAATTTTTAAATTTTCGTAATTTATTAATCACGTGGAAAGCAGTTCACAAAGGTTTCCCACAAGAAACAGCTTTGATTATTAGCCGCCTAAGTTTGGCAATTTCACCTCACTGCCACCAGGAGGCACGAAAGGCCAAACGACAGCTCTAACAGCAAATACTCCAACCCGCAGAGCCACCAGACCGGCTGCTGTTCGCTGTGACAGACCGCGGGCAAAATACACGAAGACATCAGTTCGGCAGATGTCTGATGTACCACCAATCCAATTTCTGGAAATAGCCAGGAAAATTGCAATTATGTAGCATACAAAGAGCCACGAATGGTTTCAATTTAAAAAGAGGCAGCTCCTCAAAACAGCAGCCTTAAGCACCTAGCTCCTTACAATCTGGCTGCTGGCAAAGAGGCCCTAACTCTGAATTGCTTTCCCCTCCAAACAGGTTAACAGCTTATTTTTCCATTCTAGTGATTATGGAACGTTTTTAAATGGTGTGTTACTTTTACTTACAAGCAATAACTATATTAAAAGTGAAATATTATAGTATGTGAACTTACCTGCACAGCATATGAGATAGCCAGCCCAGCATAGGCAGGAGGAATCTGGCCATGCATCAAGACAATCATAAGGCCAGTGGTTGTGATAAGAGCAATGCTGATAATGTCCAGCCGCACAGCTAACCAGCGCATTGCACAGCTGAACAGGTAAAATGGTGCCTGATTGTCATCTAGAAGCTCCTGATACCTGAAACAAATACAAATAGCAGAGCTACTTAAATCCCTGCTGCAGAATCAGAATTTATGCTGGGAAGACTAATTGTCATTGACAAAGTCTCACACTTGGCCATGAAAGTAGGGTCTACAAGCTTTCCTGAATAATGTCACATTTTGACCTAGCTCAAAACTAAGAAGTCAAATTACCAAGGTTCTATGTACAACAACAAATCATACTAAGGTAAAACAAAATTCAGGGACATTACACACTTTCACCACAACTTCACCTATCCAAGACTACCCAGAGGATGCTCGATGGCTACAAATTACAGGTAACAGCAGCAGTGCTTCAGAATACGCTAAAGATGTGTTATTTATTAAACAAGTGAAAAAATGAAGTTACACTCAGTTTTGACAGGACTGGTGACACTAAAACACATCAATAACCATTTACGTTACAATCCTGACACTGCAGAGCTGAGCAAGTATATTTAAAGGGAGACACTTCAGAGATTCACAAAGGCAGTAACTAGATTTTCTGATCATGCAACTCAGTTTTACCCAATCACTATTGCATAGTGTGCAATGCCTTTGTGCTTTAGCACCAAAAATGCTAAGGAACTGTTATTTGCACCTCTGCAATCTTTCATCTAAACTGGTGCATTAGTGTCTTGAGTTTCTGTAGACATTTTCCCTGTGCTCCCACACTGCTGGTATCCTGACCTCACACCCACAGGACCCTGATACTGTTTTGGCAGGTTCACATGGGAAACTACTACCACCCCTGTGAGAAATGTCTCACTTCCCCTCACTAACATTTGTTCTGCAGATTTTAGTTTATGCTTGAGAAAACCAATAACAGAGCACAACAAGGTGGCGAATGACCACTTACTTGATAAATGCTACCCAATTAGACATATACACAGACATTAACAGCTCAATGTTCACACACAACAATAAGGTTTTGCTAGTGTGCTCTAACCAACACTAACACTACCACAAGGAAAAACCAACAATAGAAAGTATGAGCAGAACCTGATCTACTATGTAGGGAAATAAACTAATTTTACTAATTTAGTACAAGTTAGTAATAAAATAAAAATAATAGACCTAATGTACTACTAGGGAAAAACTATGGCCAAGATGTTGTCCTCACCGTTATCATTCCCACCTGCTGCACTGCAGAGAACTCAAGAAGAGGGCATTCAGCTGTGACCCCAGCCCTGTTCTTCCCAGTTGACTGCTGGGGAGTTTTCCCTTACCCTTCTTGTACTCCCTCATTTCCCCCTATCCCCCCAAAAAGTAATTTTCATTCTTAAAGCCAATGCATGTTATCAGCTCTAGAACCTGTTAATAAAGCTTTCTGAATGGAATCTGCTGCACCCTACTCTGTGCTGCACCAATCTCAGAGGGATATCTAGACAGACCTGTGCAGAAATTCCTGTCCTTTGTGGTAGGCATGGATTGTGGAAAGACCCTGGATGCTGGATGTAATATGAGACAGGAATGGAGACTGTGTGATGTTGTCCAGACGCTTGAGCTCTCGAATAAAGACTCTGGAAGGAAAGAAACACTTTTCAGTGATATGTACAACCACCATATGCCAACCGCTACATTGATGCATATAGTCTTGAAGAAGCTCATGTCCTCACTAACAGGTCAAAGTATCTCTACTTTTGATCAAAGCAGCTGATGCACTTACCTTGACACAACATGCAGAACCATGAACAGGACAATGAGGGGCCCCACTGCCACCAGGAACCAGGGGAAAACCCCAGAAATCACCCCCACGCAGAAGAACACAAGGATGACATTCTGGATGAACATTTCTGCTTGAAATGGCAAACGAACATCAACTGAAAAATATGGAAGGAAAAGAGGAAGACCTTGAGTACAAAAAACTAAAACAACATATAAAATCAGCTCAGTCCAGCCAGACATCATCATCAACAAGGACAGTGATATCCCATGGCTTGATCAAATTAAAAGTGTACATTTTCTTTAGTTGTGCTTTTATCTTCTGAGATGCTACTAGTCTTTCCAATTATTCTTATTTGCAGAAATAGCACTGATGCAGTCCTGACTTAATTATCACCTTTGCTGCACATCAGCACACTAGGTTCCCCCTGCATTAACTGCTAAGAGTCCACCTGCAGTCTGCAGGTACAAAAGCAGCTGCACATTCTCTTCTTTGTAAGTGAATGGACATGCTTGCGATATCAGCTGCCTTCTAAAACCCAGTACATCCCAGTTCCTGCTTTGTCTATTACAAGTACACTTTTGGCAATAGATATAGGGTACAAACACCCCAACAGCAGGAGACTGTAGAGTATTAGAGAGTTAACTGGAAGGTCTGAATGTGGGATTTGCAGCATATGCAGTGGGACATACCTTCATCCATGTCTTTGGAAAACCTGTTGAGAATCCGCCCTGTGGGTGTAGTGTCAAAGAACTTCATGGGGCTACGCAGAATCCGTCGGAAGAGCTCATCATGGAGCCTTGAGGATGCCCTCAGAGTTCCCTGACAATGCAGAAAACATTGCAGCATCATGAAAGGATGTTGCTTTCCCCTGACTGTCCCTCCCTTGGGCACCAAAACATTCTGCTTATTTTCCCTCTCCGACCATAGAGGGTTTTTTTCTCACATTCCATACTTCCAACAAGTGGGACAAAGCAATTAATTTGAGCAGAAGTTTAACAGAAAGCATTGTGCAACCCCAAAGATATGACTAATGGAAACCTCACAATCTGTGATCTGACTTCCTCAGGTTCAGAAGTGTCTCTTGAGAGGTGACCAAGAGAACCACAATGACATCAACATGCAGAAGTAGGAGAGGAGAGATAAGAAACAGCAGCATTGGCACATACCTTTACAAAGACAACACCACGAACAGCTTTCAGGATCAACATAACTGCCATGGATAGTGCATAGATGCCAGCATAGTAATGCATGTGAGGGTTATCTTTCATACTGTTGCTTATGACAGTATCATTGCCCAAAGTCACAGTGGTGTTCTGCAGAAAATTCAAGGTTTCAGTGAACAGTTAGTTAAGACAAGGAGTAAGCACACACACTACATGTGGTAGAATTTAACTGTCTTGGGTCCCCTTCCACCACACACTTGATATTTCTTCTTCAAAGTACTTCAATAATCTTTGAATACTAGTTTTTCCTAGCAGGGATACCTGACTTGCAGATTTGTAGCCCTTTGCCTTTTTCTTACAATATACTTGCAAATATTACAACTATGCCTACTTAATTTGATTCCTAATCTCTCATTTTTTCTTCTAAACACCACCAGATACTTGCACACCACCACCCCTATTACACAGAAAGATTCACCTTGGACAGGCTAGAGTCTTCTCATCAAATAGTTATTTTCTGCCAGTACACAGTAAATTCTTTACTGTCACTGTCATACATTCTCATTCTCTCTCTTTTTTTAGTCTTTAAGCATGTTTAAAGGCCTCATTGCTTATTTTAATATTGTTGACCACCTGCAATTCACTATTTTGCCTCTGAAGTTAGGAGTTTGCTTCCCCATTAAAAAATTCTTGCAGTTACATGTGAATCTGGAAATCAAAGCCCCAAGAGTGAAAGTCCCAAACTGTCCCAGGTCACCAGTCTTCAAAGAAACTTCCCAAAGTTATTTGGCTTAAAGCCATATATTTCAACAAGATTCTCCTGTTAGTTGTAAAGTCACATTCAAACAAAAAACAGAACTAAAATCAGTAATTCCTCCTGCAACTGGTCATTCCCCTTCCCATTTTCACTTTTTCTAAGACTAACCAAGACAAGGAACAAGAGGGCAGTGTAAAACCACATGAACTGTTATATTAGTGGAGCTCTTGGAGATGAACTCTAGTGACATCACCTCCTGGGGAGCCTTACAACTTTATTAAGTTACAAAGCACCATTTGGTCTCATAATACTGTTTAGGGTTTGTATCTGAGAGCAATCCTCCTGCCCGTTAGTCACAACAGAGTAGAAAAGCTATTTATCTTACTCCACTGCCTTGCTTGATCCAGTAGCTCAGCCACCAGTTGCTAAAAGCTGTACTGCCCACATTCAGCACAAACAGAGCCATGATGACAAGGAACGCAAAGGGGCCTCCAGCTGCCTGAATGTAGACTCCATAAACAGACCAGGGAACAGAGCCTTTGCCTTTCTCTTCCACCTGGACCAACTGGCCTGCAAAACAAAAGAGAAGGAGGCAGAGGGAATGAGGAAAAGCAAGCTGTTCCATGAAACTTCTGTAAGTTTGTGAAAAAACCACAAAATTTCAGTCGTTTTCAAACTGGACGAAGTACTCTTAGCTACAGGCATTACTTAATACATATAACTCATTGTTTCAAACAGTTTTTGAAGAAGTCACATTTCCTCTGCAGAATCATTCACATGCCTGAAAACATGTAATCAGCAAAGGCTTAAATACCAGGCTGGTATTAACCTTACCATTGCTTTTTAAACACTGCTGAAGTTCAGTCTCAACATTAGACAGAGAACAACAAAACATAGGTCAGACCTCCCAGTTCTTCACACACAAATGCCATGTTGTGCCAAGGACTCTGCAAGTACCAGGTCATACACGCTGCCCTCTTAGGGGAGAGAGGTGGGGGGAGACAAGGTACCACCAGCTCCTTGGTACCAATGGCAGCTGGCCTGCAGCAGACCGTTTGAACTTAAAAACATTGTGCAGACACCCATATTAATTACTTAATTAATGTTCTTTACCCACTGCCTGTGTCCTATCAACCACACTGAGTGACCAGGACTTGAGACAGCTTTCAAAACTCAAGGTATATTCATAATATACTTTGAAAGAAAGTGTTTTGAGCCTATTGCTGCATAACATAATTACAGCCAGAAATCTGATTACATAGTTACCCTCTTCTTTCTTTACAACTTTCTCCTTCTTCACAGACCCTGTTTTGGTACTTTTATCTTGTGGTCTTTTCAGTGAACTGTTTGTGTTCTTCTTTATATTAATCTGCAAGAAAACAATGACACTAAACATACCATAGTAATTTGCTTTGACATTTTCATATCTCAACCCAAACTTGTTATGAACTGCCTCCTAAGGACAAAGGCTTCCAATAGATTAGCTTTCATATCAAGGAGGATATTAACTTTGCTGTTATTACAGATTACACCAGCTCTGGTGGATTAAATATTCTCTTCCTGTAGTATTTTTAACTGCTACCAATCTGTACAGGCAGTGTGCAAGGTTAATTTCCAGAATCAGTGACACTGAGCATACATAGTAGAGGAATAACTCCTAGTATCGAGCAAAAGATACAATCCCTCTGTCCCTCGTCAAAAAACAACTCAGTTTTAATAAAAGACTTCTTCTCCCCTAATACTCTAGGACCTCACTCAGGAAAGCTCTCATGAAACGTCTCTACGGAAAAAGTCAGTTTAGCTTGGTCTTCCAGAAATCCAATGTCCAAACACTAAAATGCACATACAATTACAGTTCTAAACCCAGCCATCTTCCCACAGATAGAAGTTTCTACCTGTTCAGAGACAGCCTGCATTGATTGAAACCCCTACATACGCCTTCAGGGTCATCTTCCCACACTTTACATGAGAAGAGACATCTCATGTGTCAAACCACAGCGAATCTAGCTTTACTATCTGTTTCTTCTTATCCCACAAGGAATGCAAATTAATGCCCTTGCTTTGAGCCAGTGTTTACAGAGACAGTGAAGGTCAGCCAAGTGTGCAGACTTGAGAATCTCTTATTAACTGTCATTGCATTAATCCTGTGGTGGCAGAACTGTAATCTTCATGTCTCAAAGGATATGCAGAGCAATGCATTATGTTCTTCCACTTCTTTCACTAACATCTCTCAGACAATGTCACCAAGAACCTTCTAAATCTTGTATTTATCACAGTGCTGCCCTTTCAGAAACTTTTTTTAAATGCGTGCAACTTGTGAATAAGGAGCCTCTCATCTCTTAAAAAAAAACTGCTAATGTCCTTTATAATCTCTTCTTACTAAGAGAAAAGGCACATGTAACTTAGAGTAAATAATCACCAAAGCAGTAAAATTGCTTGCTTCAAAGAATAACTTCAGGAAACAAATAGAAAAAGATAGAAAAAATTAAATTGCTGAAAATCTAAGTTTATGTCCTATTGAATAGTTCTTAGTTTCTAGACTTATATTTTTTCCACCAACTAAAATACTAGAGCACAAGCTCAAGTTTTCATTTACAACCACTGCTTCATAGTAGTATAAGCAATGTCAAGCAGCAATTTTTCTCAAAACACCCCAAAACAAAGCATTTTCAGTTACATTTCCAAAATACGGTTGCATCTAACTTTTGACAAGTTGTGTCACTTTTGCTGTGCCTCAGTCACAACCTATGTGAAAAAGGAGTAACAAACCAGCAAAGTTTTTTCAAAGTTTGGTCCAGGTCTGTGCTAGTTTGGAGGCAAATTAACTGAGGTGTACAATAAAAGAAAGAACAAGCATCACTAGATGAGACAACAGTTTCATGTCTAACTCACAATCTCATTGGCAGAGTCTCCTCTACTACACGTTCCCTAAATACAAACTGTGACTGCAAATAAAAAGTGCTAATGAAGCAGGAAATCTTCTGGTCAGATCAACACATGAATGTGTGAAGCCATTTTCCAGTATTCTAACTATGTCATTTGGTTCATCTCAGAGAAATTAACATTCAGAGCACTTCAAAATAAACAAGTACCTCAATATGTGGTGTTTCTCCCAGCTGTAAGTTATTAAAAATAGTTGCATAGTCCCCATTTAAATTCATCAGTTCCTCATGACTTCCCCGCTCAGTAATGCAGCCTTCTTTCATGAAGATCACTTCATCACAGTCAACAAGATACTGGAGAAAATGGCAAAAATGACAAGTCTCTATTGTTATGTCTAATAAAACACACTCCTACTCAGTCCTTTCAAGGCATTTATAGACATTTGCACACCACACATCTTCCCACATAACAGACATCTGACTTTTAAAGGTTTTGCATTGACTAGAGCACCATGATTATTCTCTCTATACAAATAGTTTTTACATTCTGAAACAGTATTATGGAAGACAATTCAGGATACTTAAACACTGCAAATACCAATAAACTAAGTATTAATATTTCTGTGCACAGAGGATGGCAAAAACAAAAAGTCAGAGTACATCAATTCTGATTTACTGACACCAAATCTGTTCCCTGATGTGATGAATTAGCTTTATAGTGAGTTATCAAAAGTGTTTTTGAACCATATACTTATTTTGCTGATAACTTCTCTTTAGCCAAGTGTTACCAGTCCCAAGCAGACACCAAGCACCACTCAAAATTAAGAGTTAGACTGGGCTCGGTGCAGATTTGCAAGCCTAGTTTGTAAATGTAAAACCATGCATCTTCTAGGCAGACAGGGTTGTGCTGTAACAGGTCAGGGCATAGAAATTCCTAGTACGAAGGCAACTGACCAAACAGCATTTCAAAAAAGTTCAAGAAAGAAAGTATAAGTACCTGAAGCTGATGAGTGATGAAAAGGACAGTCTTTGACTTCAGGTGCTTTCTTATTGCACTGTTAAAAATGTGGTTTCCAACATGAGCATCTAAGGCACTAAGAGGATCATCAAGGATGTAAATGCTCCTGTCACTGTACAGGGCTCGAGCCAGACTGATTCTCTGCCTCTGTCCTCCACTCAGGTTAGCCCCTCGTTCACCAATCTGTGCAGACACATCCATTACTTTACTCCTGCAGCATCATGCACCACAGATACACTGAGCTCAAGAAGCAACCAGAATGAAGCAGACCATAATATTTTTACATATATACTCACACTTCCCACAATATTATATATTGTTTTAATGCATAAATATATTCATTCTAGTTAAGGTGAGCACTTTTGTGAAACATGTCATACATTCAAATTCATGGCTAATATGCTTGAAATGTGGCAGTACTTTTTTGCTTATTTTGTTTTATTTTTGTACTAACATATCCATGCTTTTTTCTTAGCTGCTTTAAATTAAGTTCAAATAGGTCCTGTTACGGCATTTAAAAATTTACAACACAAAACATTCCCAAACTGTCAATATCTGAGTCAAAAACTTGGCACAACTCTCAATAGCCCAGAGCCCACACAAATAAAGCTCAGCTCAAGACAGCACATTCAACAGCTTGTCTTATCTGCATACCAGATGTTCCCCTCACCCCAGTCTAGCCTGCCAAACCAAAACTCCTTTATCCAGCTACTAATTAGTTTCCTGTAAGCAAAATTTATACCTCTGTCAGGTCCCCATTTGGAAGGATGGCTAGGTCAGGCCTTAGACAGCAACCATTCAACACAGTGTTGTATCTAAAGAACAATTAGATAAATGGTAAGAACATCTCCCCCCCCGCCCCCAAGTATTAGCTAGTACAGCAGTATCTCACTTTCTACACTAATATCAGTCATTCCAACAGCCTAAAACAAATGATCTGCCTTGGATTCTCAAGACAAAACAGAAGATAATAATTAACCTGAAGTATTATGAAGGTAAGGAGGCAGTTTCTTCCCAGGGATAGCTAGCACTGGCCACAGGAAAGACCCCCACAGCAGGAAGGCCACAGAAGGTGCTAGAACATGGCAAACAGCAGCTGCTGTGTTTAAAGAGGGCAAGGCCAGAACAGCAAAAGCAAAAGCCACTTCAAAGGCTGCTCCACAGCAGCTGCCAAAAACAGAGGTCAGACAGCACTCCAGCATGAGGTACAGCACTCACTGCAGATGAGCCATGACAGGGGCACTGACAGCAGCCAGCCACAGTGACCACCTGCAAGAGGCAGGCTCCTCAATGAGACTCAAGAGTCTTAAAAGACAGACTCTAAAAGGATACACAGGCTTTAGCTGCAAGGTATTCTGCATTACCTTTTCCAATGTTTGGGCCAAGAACTACTAAGTTTTCAAGATTATCAGCAAAGAGTTCTGACAAACCTTTCTTCATCATATTCCTTGCCAAAAAGAATGTTGTCCCGAAGTGTAGCGTTGAGAATCCAGGCCTGCTGGGCCACATATGCAAATGTGCCACTTACTGCAATGCTACCCTCCAACAGGGTCATCTGAAATTAAAAACAGTGAAATTATGATATTCCATGTTTAGAACAGAATTCCTTCTGCAGAGTACAACTAAATGAAAGAGGAGATAGGAACTAGATGATCTTTAAGGCCCCTTCCAACCCAAAACATTCTATGATGCTGTGAAAGAGCAGAAGTAGTCAAAATAGAATTTCTCACCTGCCCTAAAATTGCTGAGATAAGTGAAGTTTTTCCACTCCCCACGCTGCCACAAATTCCAACAAGTTTTCCCTAGGCAGAAAAAAATAAATTATGGTACTCTTTTCTTATACTCTCCATCTCTTTTAGAATTTGGACTACGTTCAGTCCCTCCAAGGGGGCAGGTGGGCATTAGTGGGCTGAAAAGGGACATAGCAGACAGAAAAGCAAGACGGTAAGTATTTTAACACTCAAATAATAAAGAGTGGACTAAAACTGAATCAGCTCTCCTGGTAAAAGTTAACGTATTTTAAGATTAGCTTCCCTTTGAGCATTCCCTTGAGAATGCTGCACCCAGCCAAATGCATCAAGGTCTGCCTGGACAGGATGCACCAGGATGCTTTTGTATTATAAGGGAAGATATAAAGAGGGAAAGGCCCAAAGAAAAGCAGAATCTAGGATATATGGGTCCAATAAAACTCCTTGCTTATGAGGTGCAGTTTGCTAAGGAACATATATACCAAGACAAGGCTAGAGTTCAGTCATTTTGAAGCATTTCTTTGCAATAAAATGGATGGGGGTTGATACATTAAACAATTAATTCCTAAAAACTGTATTTGTTCCTTATGTAAAGGAGGACAGAGGGGACAAAAAAAGGTGTACAGCAAATTGGGGAACACACTGGTGACCTTCCCTCTAATTTCTGACAGTAAACTGGCTGTCACATTTTCAAGTAAATGTGTACTCCTTTTCCAAGGCTATTTTTTAAAACTATATGCAAACTTTTTGTAAGTTTAAAATATAGGTGGTTTTATAGTTTAAAATAGTTTGAACTATCCCTCATATGACTAGTCATATGACTACAGGAGACAATGTAACCATAAATATCTTGATAAATGCCTGGATCCCATTACTACAACATCAAACTGCTATACAGTCATGTGTTAAGTTCAATGCTTTTTCTTTAGCATTAAATATACTTCTACCAATCTTGGAATGAGGGCTCCAACTGCTTCTAAAATTCTTCAAAATTTGTGTCCTTCTATCATACAAAAAATTCTCAAGGAAGAAAATGGCACATTATTCAATGAAAAGGCACTGTTATGCTCCATTAGTACATCTAAACACCTAAAATGTTCACCCAGAATATAGCTGAAACCCTGCAAAATTACAAAATGGCTGCAGGAATACACCATCCACCAACAGCCCACTGATACCTGTTGCTCTGCTGATGATTCCCTAAGCTCAATGGCTCATATACTGAGCTACAAAGAGCAAAACCATTAGATGTGAAAGCCATAAAACCTGCAGCTGTCTCAGAGGCTGTTTAGAAAGATCCAGGCTGCTAAAGTGGCACAGCTGTTTACATCAAGATCAGACACTGCATACTAGATACTGCAGTTGCCATGGATATTGCAGGAGAGCACAAAAGCAATAGGCACCGTTTCGTGCTAAAATACACAGCCCTCTATTCCAAGGGACAGTTAAAAATTAGGCTTTTTGAAAGCTCAGATTTGCCCTTTTTTCTCTTACCTTTTCTATCTCTAAGTCAATGTTGTAGAGAGTCCTCTGAAGCCGAAGGTTAACCAGGTGGATGATTTTGTTCTCCTCTTCAGGGCTAGGATGGTCGTCACTGTCCACTAGAAGATGGCCCTTCTGCTCTGCCAGCACAGCTTGCTGTCCCTCATTTTGCAGTTTCATTTTCTCTTTCTTGCCCTTGGTGACTTTCTTGTCTTTTTTCACTTTGGGGGTCAACTTTGGTGAGCTCTGGACGCTGGCGTGGGAGAACTCCCAAGCCAAAGTAGCATTTTTCACCTCTATCGCAGTGTGAGGATTGGCTGGATTTTTCTTTATCATATGAACCTCTTCCATTAGAAATAAACTCTGATAGGAGTTGTGAGAGAGGTGTAAAGATGAGACACCTGATCAAGACTGGGAGACAAGCCTACGGCACACTCACGCAGCAAAACACATCAGGCTATACAGTAGAAGGAAGCTGAAGAGCAAAAGGTAGCTCATTAGTGTAAACTAACTCCAGGCCTGCTGAGTGGCTGGGGCATTCCTAGATGTGGTGGAAGCACTTAGATTCACTAAGACTTTTACAGAACTGCAATACTTTGGATGTGATATGAAAGGGGCTTGTTCTTTAACACTGTTGGCAACTGCAGCTCTGTAATTTCCACATTAAAATGACAGGGGTAGAACACAGGTTGGAAAGGAGAGGTCACTATGAAGGAAAGTGACTGACTTGTCCCACACAGCAACTCTTCATGGAAAGAGATGGAATGACTTATAACTTCAGCCTTTACCCTTCAACTTTTCTGCTGGGAAAAAGTCATCTCACACAAATTCAGCTAACCTATCTTGGGCTGTGGAGCAATAAGAAGCAAGACATTAAGTCCACTGTATTGTGTTTTCCACCACATCCATCAGCACTTACAATCAACACAGATTAGGAAGAGGTTTTTCCACACAGTTTAATTACAAGATAAAATGTTCTCTGTATACATAATTCATGTGTTGAACCAAGAAGCCTTTTGCAATTAAAGACTTCTCAATTCACAGCCTTTTCTACTCTTGCAATTGCTATGTCCAAATCACACATTCATAAGAAAGCTCATACTCATTTACAGAGTCAGAGTTATCTTTTTACTGTGATATTAGAGTACCCCCACCTTGTGTTACACTCCCTACACAGACTACACTTTTTAGAGTCAAACTGGGATGATGCTACAATTTCCCCTCTCCTTCTCTTTCCCTCAGAACTCATTTCAATGCAGTTAGATTTAAGAAAGCTTGATTTAGGCTGACTTGGAAGATGAAATAAAAATACTTAAAAGCATCAGGATCTCAGAACAACTCTGCAGATCTTCTTCACACACCAATATTTGTTTCATTAACACGTTACATTGACTCCATATCTCTGTCCGTGTTTGTGACATGCTATTTGGAAATGTCTGCAATGTGCTCTGCACTAACTTCTGAAAGAAAATAAAATAGAGGCCTGTCCTCTGAGTTCAAGTACACACAATGTATTCACTTCACAGGGAATGAAGGAAGAGTGGATTGTTTCTTATAAGGGTTTTAATTATCTGCCATAGATTCTGCTTCATCAGATCACAACTGCATTTTATTTATATAGGAGCTTTAGTCACTGTATCTGGTCTGAAAATACAAAACCTGTTTTTCATGACTACAAATGAAACTCTACTGGTTTGTGCAAAGCTGCCTATATAATACATGACATTTCCAAAAGAGTTTCATTAACAAAACATCAAACTTCACTGTAGAACGTGTTCTCATGCAGATGGCCTTAGAAGGCAGTGTAAGAATTACAGTGAGCTATCTAGTGCTGTATTCTGTGTCTCTTACACTAGACAACAAAAATCCTAAAATAATGAAATAAGAATATTTTGCTTCCCACACTGGTATTATGTTAAACTTTTTCTTCACTTGATTTGTATCTCTTGCAGGATCCAATAATCTGGAGTGCCATGTGTAAAACAAACAATGCCTCAACCATTAAAACAACATCACCTTCCAAGTGTTCCCTCAGCATCTACTCTGCACATAAAAACACTCCACACTTGCAGTTAAAGCTGAAAGGCCAAATGACTACTTACCTTAAATCTGTCAACAGAAACAGAGGCCTCAGATAGAGACTTCACTGAGAAAGGTGTTACTTTTAGAGCAAAAGTCATTGAATTGAAGACAGTGACCACTGTGAAAGCCTAAAAATGAGACAAGAGAATCACATTTGAATGCAACATATTAACTCCAGCCTTCTAAAAGCTGAAATGTCACAGCAGCATTTCAAAGCCATAGAAGAGGCCCACAGTAAAAGAATAACCATTTGAATATTTAACATCTCAGTCAGCAGAAAACAGCAGATCTACACAACTCTTTGCAACAGACTAAAACAGACACCTTCAGTCTTTGTAGTTCTACCAAAAGCAGCAGCTAGAAAATTTTGCATTAGCCTATTACTTGTGAAGATCCGAGTTCAAATGCTATTGTAACACTTGTGCTGTTTGCATCCAAGCACACTTTAAAATAAAAACATCCAGTAATTCCAAAGCCTTGCTTTTTTGTGCAAAATCTAAGACTACATGGGCTGCTGTCACACCCATCAGATGTGTGTGCCACACAGGCACAGCCACAAAGCAAAGAATCTGATGAAGAGAAACATTTCAGCAGAAAAGCTACTGTAGCAATATCATAAAGAGTATTTTCAACACTGCAGCAAGTTACCTGAGCTGCTGTAAGATCGTAGCCAAGGATCATATGGACAGAAAAGGTCACCACACTGGCAATGACCACAACTATGGGAGCCACACCCACAGTGATGCTCTGGAAGTAGCCTGCGCGCTCCAAGATTTTACGTTCTTCCTCACGGATTTCTAGAAATACAAATAGAGGCACCACATGTGAAGTATGATTTTGGGGGCACAGACACTACCACAGCACTCTAAATACTGAGCTTCTCATAAAGACCACAGACAAACAGACTATAATGGTCTGTAAACCTTCATAAAAACAGGTCTTATTTTAAAATGGAGCAGCAAGCACATTTGTTAAATGATAAAAATAAAACAAAAATTTAAACATTAAAGATTAGAGCCAAGTCAAACATCATTAATTTAGAAGGTGAAACTTTAGAAGCAGATCTGTTTGTCCAACCCATTGTACATAGCCAACAGGAAGCCTGAATGATGGATTATTACACTGCCATGTACATCAACATCCCTGGTACTAAGCAGGGAGGATGCACCAGGCTACTGAGCAATAGGGCATCTGCACAAAAGGAGACATTTACAGATTATGTGAACTCACTTTGAACATTTTGAGAAAATGGTTTAACCCAGGCATACATTTTAATGAACTTAATGTAATTAAGAACTTCATTCATCTTCTGCACACGTTCATCTGTTGTTGATACACATTTTCTTCTGAAATAAGCTGTAAGGCGTGATACAAACATCTGAAACAAAAGGCAACACCACACAACATTAATGACAACTCAGAGCAAGTACATTCAACTCCTCCTTATGACAGAGAAAGCCAATTTTGAATCTGAAAGAGATTCAGGGATGAGGCAAAGGGACTGCTGTTCTAACATAAAAGGCAAGCTGGAAGCACTATTCACACCCTTTCACTCCATCTGCACTGAGCACTAGATTGACAAGAGTAAGCTTCAACAAAAATAAAATCTGTGAAAATAAAGGTGTGTGCTTTTACCAACACTGAATGGCACCACACGTGTCAAAGTTTCTGAAGCAGAAAGTCTACAAACATTAACCTAAAGACACACCAAGCTGACCCTCATGGCAAATGAGCAGTAGAACCCATTTTAGCCAGTCTTCTAACCTGGTCCCATGAGGCAAAAGACTGAGTTGGCATTTGCACAGCAAGATCAACTTCTACCATGTACCAGTGATATGAAGGTGGTAAGACAGTTCTAACAATTTTACTAAACCAATCTAAAATTAAATAGTTATTCACATGTTTCTAAGTATCTGCTACTCTTACATTCATTCCATTCCCGGTCTGAAATTCAAAACAAACACACTACACTTAAGCCAGTTTTCTGCTCTTTGCCCTTCTTCATACTACTACAACCTCTTTTGAAGTCCTCTTAAACAGAAAAGGACTGTTGAAAAGAACTGGAAAATATGATCAAACACCACTCCTCATTCCTCTCTTTAAAATATAATCCCATTATTTGAATCCTCACTTTTGGCCAGATAAACTAGACCAAAGTGAACCTCACAGTATTCAGACTCCATGCTTTTTAATATTTGCATTATGAATATGGTGATGATCCTTCATATTTCATCTTGAAATAGGCTGTTTCACAACTCAGCAGAAGTAACTAACCAAGAACACCCTCTCTCATATGCAGTGCTTTTCAACATCTTTGGTTAAAATCAAGAGTGATGTGGTCATGCAACATTGAGCTCCTGTACATAAACTGTAGGCCCTGTGTCTTTCCAACTTCATCTACAAGTACCTGAGCATTCTGTAGTTTTGTTTTACTATGCACACTTAAGTCATATCTATCAGCTTTCCTGTTTCCACTTTCTACGTTTCTCTATCATTTTGAGCTTCCTGTTCCAAATTTCTGCTCCACACACCATCTCTAGAAACACCAACAACCTGCAGCATCATAAGTGGGCTAAACTTCACGAACTTCAACAACTTATTTTCAAAACTAAAAATGTTTAATGCTATATAGATATATAAAAATGTTATTACATGTTATTTTTATTATAGAAATAATAAAAATTACCAAGTCTTAATTCTTTCCCACTCACCATTGCTGGGTAGAAAAGGATGAAGACAGCAGAGCCCAAGAAACCTGTTGGACCCAGAATAATGACATTGTAAACCATTCCTAAGATGGCCACAATAGGGCCCCCAGCCAACAAACTGCCAACTGCTGCAGCTTCAAACATCCTTTGCCCGTCATTGGAACATACATTTATGAGCTGAAAAATACACACAACAGATTTGGATTTAAGGCACAACTCATTCTCAACTGAATATATTGTATATCCCTTTTCACGCTGCATTTCCAAAGTGATGCTGCAGCTTACCTCTCCAAGAGACTTCTCCTTTATGTTCTTCAGCTTAAGAATTTTCTTAAAGGCCATTGTCAAGATAGCTCCACGCAGTCTAACCCCCGTGCGGTAATTCAAAGCCCAGGTCAGGGCAAGGGACCAAGATCGCACCACTTCAGTCATGAAGATGCCAAAAACTAAAAACAAGCTGTACTGCAGGTTGGACTCGCTCTGCTGTGTGTACTCCAAAAGATGCTTCACAACAAACGCCTACAGGAAGAAATGCAAGCTGGCATGAACACCCCATCATCCCAGGAGACAACGTAACAACTTTATGTTAAGTTAGAAACAAGTGGGCTACTTTGCTTTTAAAAAGAGCTGTTTGAAATAGAAAGTTTCTTCTTTCTAGAAGTAAAAAGTGTCAATACAAGGAGTTCTGTAATACAAAGCCCTGCTTAGAGCCAAGCACTGGGTCAAATTTAGTAAGTGAAGAGTTTAATTTGGAACCATATTCCTTGCAGCACGCTTCTAATCGTCCGTGTCTTCTAACTTAACATAAATCTGTCAGTCAGCTGGAAGCAATGCATCATTCATATAGAAGAGTTTTTAAATATAGTCACTACTTATAACATCTGCACACATTAAGAAACATTCCTTTACGTGACATTAAGACCTTTTTTTATTTTATCTTTGGTTTGCTTCAAACGTGCTTATTTGATAAAAAGGAACAATGTACCTACAGTTGTAGAGGGGAAGAGTGAGAAGGACATTTGCAAAACATTCCTGGAAATAAACATCAGCAGTTTAATAGTAAAGAAAAAAACAAGCAGAAAGCACAAGGTACGCAATACCACACATCATTGGGAACAGGAAAAAAAAAAAAAGACAAGAAATTAACCATTCAATCCCTCCCCTACCCTCTCCCCCCCAAACACAAACACTTTACCTCAGAAATCACATTTCAAACATCACCTGCAGAAAGAAGACAGCCCTCAGAACCACCAGTTCCCACCTCCAGCTCTTTGTGCTCTATTGTCACAATATAACATCATAAAACTCACAATCACCAGCAATATAAAATACTATTGACTGTGAAACAATAAGCTTTTATTTAAAATCAAGTGCAATCTTAAATGGTAACATCTCAAACACTGTACAACAGGTAGAGCATCATGTAAACATACAATCTGCACATACAGGATAATTACAAAAGGCTAATATCTAACAGTCTTAGCCTCTAACAAACTAGGTTTGAAACTACACACAAAATTATAAAGATACAAAACCAGAATCTGTTTGTGAAGTCCAAAGAGGTCAAATTTGCAGGTGCCAACTGAGGAGGCTTCTGAGGCTGCATAAATTCTGAAATCTGGCTTAAAAGTATCCTACATTAAAGGCTTCACAGACAGTAAGAGATTTTCTAGAGAGATTTTCAACAAATGATGCTTCAAGATACCGGTGCTTTTGATGTGCTAGTACAGAGCAAAGAATTACCTTTGCCCATAATAAACAGCAATAACAAAAAAAATCTGAGACCAAAGAAAATATTTGAGAAGCCTTTCAACCATAGTCCGTTGAAGTCGTCTTGCCTAAAGCAGGTTTTGCGGATAAAGAGTTCTGTGTAGTTTGAAGAGAGTAAAAAAAAAACCCACTACTTCAGCAAAGGTATTGATAGCTACAGCCAAGCACCAAATGAAAAAATGGAGATCAAATTCATGTGTTCTGAGGAAAATAATTCTGCACATCAGAACCAAGGAAACATGCTGTAAATAATTTTGCTCTTTTTCACAGGTGTGAATTAAAGCCAGATGTCCATCAGGTTCTAGAATGGCCACTGAGAAAATTTACATATCAATTCCTGAACAAATGTGAGGAGCTCACATTCACAGATCTATTGCATTCCAGCTTTCTCCTTACTTGGATTTAGTTTTACATTGACTGTTTGGACCACAACTGCATACAGTTGTTTTGCAGTTACTAAGGAGATTTCTGACTTCTTTTTCCAGAATTCAATCCAACATATGCAACTGAGTCACTGAGCAACTGGGGTAAAAATCCCCCTTTTTCCTCACGAGCTGTAACTCAGCATGGTCGCAGACTGCAAGCATTTTCTCACACACCACAGCATTGCTGGAAGTCTCCAAGAGAGGATGTATAAAGATAGCAGATGTTTCCTGGGGTCTCATTCCTCCCAAAACTTTTTAGTGCAATTTTTCAGCACTATTTTATAGATTCAGCATCTCCCGTGATGAAATAGGGACCAGCTTACATTATACCCCCATTTTTTTTTTTTCCGGAAGAAAGAAAAGAGGAAACAGTGATTAAAGAATTTTGAAAAGGGAGGGGGGAAAAAAGTCACACAGAATTAACATTTACATCTGAACACATACTATTTGAATTCAAACTAGTTTAATGACAAGAATCCAGCATTAAGTTATTTACATTATCATTTAATAATGTTACAGTACATAACTAACAGGGGAAAAGGACCTTCTGTGACTATTACCATAGTGGTTGGTACTAGCTGCTTGGCTGTCTTAAGCATTCCCATTGAATAAACATTACCTTACCTTTGCTCTTGGCGTTGGCTCTGCCCAGCAGGACTGTCTCATTCTGACGCAGAAAACAGCCATCCTGAAAATTCTAAAGAACAGCTTCTGTCACTGGTCCCACTGCAGTGCTGGCTTCCCTGCTGCAGCCAGCATGCAACAGCACGGGGCTGCAGCAACTGGAGCCAACTGGGAAATTGGGAAACTTACCTCCAAGAGCTTACCACTCCCCCCTCCAATAACTGACCAAACTGTCAAGCTGTGCTCCACTAAGATAGCAAGTTTCCCCATCTCCCAAACAGGAAGAATAGCTCTGAACAGTTGCCAACAGGTACCTTGTTCAGACCTGGAGTTAAACTGATTATGTCTAGTAATCAAAAAGCTTCTTTGCTCCTCAATATGAACTTTAAAAGTTTTGGTAGCTGATCAATTGGCAGCAAATGTTCACTGGAGATAATTAGCATCTCACCTATACCAGTACATTCTGATGGTTATTAGAAGGCAGGCTGACACATCCAGTTGTCTCACCAGGTTATGAGTTTGGATACTGTGCCAGATGCAGAATTCATCAAAATGAAATAAAAGAAGACACCTGAATGACCTCTCATAACAAAAAATATCCACACAGGAAGTCTGCAACAACTACTTTCCACTTATAACCATCATAATGTTCATTAGCAAAGCCATAGTGTTGGTTGGCATTTCAGGGTCATAGACATTTCAGTAAAAATTTGAGTTTAATCTAGTGTTTAACTCCATGTTTGTAATTTTCACCAATTCATGAGTTCAAGTCAAGTGCTTTTCCTGATCCCCCTTTTCACTGACTGAAAGGATGTAACAATACAAGAAAGCACTAATGCTTCTGAGGAGACAGCATAGGCATACCTGTGACGCATGCCACTTTTAAAAACAGGGAGGAGGGATGGTAAAGACTTAATTTTTCATGCCAAATGCTGGAACCAAAAGGGAATCATTCCTTATTCAGAGAAATTAATAAGGTTGCATGTAAATGGGCAAGTGCCTATAGGCAATTTTAAATTACCCAAAAGGAGCATAAATTGCAGCAGTAGTCCCCAACCTAGTCAAGCAGGTTTTTCTCCTTCCCCTCTCTCATTCAGCAGTTGAGCTTAGACAAATTGAGAAAGTTACACTACAGAAATTAGGAGCAACCCTGCTGCAAGGTCTTTGCTAAAGGTCAAAGCAGCAACTAAAGCCCTGTAGTGAAACAATGACAGAAGCTCTTCTTGGGAGAAGCTGGTGCTGTTAAAACCTTAACTATTTATTGTTAATTACCAAAGTATGTTCATGTATTTTATAATGTCAGCTAGTATAAGTTATCACCAAGAAAACAATACCACAGAAACATTTATTGTTATTCATATTATATGAAACAAGGCAAATTTTAAAAGGGCTTAAAAAAATGAAACATTTTGATAAGACATTTAAAAACAGGAAAACTTTAAAAAAGACATTTCACCTAACAGTGCACCCAAGTGTACTTACCCAAGAAATGAACCTTCAGCTTACCAGCACACTGAAACGTGTACTACTAGCAGTAATACTGCTCCTACTCCTCAAGGGAAATGTGTAGAGAATAAATTTAGTCAAAGTTTCAACTGTAAATCTGCACAGCACGTGCAACAAACAGGTGACAAAAAAATGGTGTGAATGTCAAGTCCTATGTTATCTTCATTATGACCCATAGCAACAAACAGCAGCAGTTCCTAGAGGCAACAACATTCTCAACACTTTTACATGAAACCTGTCTGACCATTCTCTGTAGGATCCATAAAGACTATACCCAGACTTCTTGAGACCTGTTCACATTAGCTTTTAAGTAGTGCTATAATGAAATTGCTTCATTCCAGTTGTTGAAGACTGTGCTATTAATTCCAATAATCTAAGATTAGTGTTTAATCAGATTTAATTTTATTCCAAGATAAACATACAGAATTGCAAAAAGAAAACAATTAGACCTGCACATGAGAATTTAATGCAAAGAGACCATGTATCAATTAACGAAGAACTTTAAACTATACTCAAAACCAAAGAAAAACCATGTGTGTGTTTTCTGCACAATACCTAAACTTTCCCTCCCTCTCCAAGAACTTGCCTCAGTATTCAGCAACTGATCCACCAGCTGTAGGAAACCTATCTTGGAACATTGGATCACTCTGGAATTTTGCCTCAAAATTTCTAGCTAGTAAAAACGTTTAAGTGATTCTGCAATGAAACCTTAAGATTTTACAGTTGGCCATGAGATGGAGACCTCTGGGGTTGTTAAAAAAAGGATGGATATTACTTACTGGTCCACTGAAACCCGCAAGCTGGGTGATCATCAGACACACTATGGAAATGATGAGCCTGGTGCGGCAGAAAATCCACACAACCCTTTGGAGAGAAGCATCGTCAGGTCCATTTTCTTTCAGTTCTTCCTGCCACAGTCTCTCCAGCCTAATAAGAACAGAAGACTCATGTTATAAATTTTCACCATGAGAGAAGGTAGTCTCATAGGTATTTCTTTGTGAAAATTCCAAGCACTTCCTAGCTCAGTGCAACAAAAATTATCAGATGTAAAGAAAAATAAATACACAGTGCATTTTGTGAGGTAAAGAGAAATATTTGCATCTTGAAATATCCATGTTGTTACTTCTACAGAAGAGAGAGGGATGAAAAAAGTGCCTTTTGTTTTGCCTAAAGTCTCTTCAGCAATCTTAGTATACTGGCTTGTCAGTCTTTCCTTGCTGATCTGACAGAAGACTTGTGGAGTCAAAGCCTGAGAAAAACTCTCATTAGACACAGGCCAGCCTGATTGCAAAATCTGATCCATATACAAACCACCTTGCTACTGTCAGTATTTTCATTATTTTAGCACAAGTGCTTTTCAGTGTAGCCCTGAGAAAATTTTGTTTTAATGAAAAGTAGTTTAAAGACAAAATCAGAGAAGAAACAATTAGAAGATTTTGTCTCCAGGAGTGTTTTCTAAGTTCACTGACATCAGCAAGAGTACAGAGTGGTGCAGCAAGAAGTGATCTATAAAGCAAAAAACTAAACTCCACTATTCTGAGAAAGGCACGAAGTGCTGCTTTCCTAGAAACCAACATATTAAAAAACAAACAAGAAAATTAACAAGGAACATGATGTCTCTACCTTCTACAATTGACATCTGAAGACTCATGGCTTGATAAAGACCATACATCATGCATAAACAATTCCCCCTTCTTGTATGCTCTGTGGGCCAAAGGAGTGAGCCAGGAGAAAGTCATGCAGGAGAAAAGCCCAGCATTATCAACAGGGTGCTCATGTCTAAAAGAAAAAAGTCACAATCAAATAAAAAAGAAAACAGAATTGTAAATCCCTAACAAAAACAAAGCCTCCTCTCATTGAAAGTACTCAGAATATTAAACAGCCCGCAACAGTCACACTTTCTAAACAAATTCTGGTGTCTTCAGTATCAGTCAGCAGACCTACAGCAGCAATTCTGCTTTGTGACTGGTTTGAAGAGCAAATGCTGTATCAGTTCTTCTGTAGCCTGAAGACTTACTTGGCTGTAGTCCGTATGGGTTTCAGTGCACTCAGGCTGTAGTGGTATTTGCCCTTGTAGTGCTCTTCATCCAGCATTCTCAGATGGGAATGTATGGAGGTGTCCAGTGGCAGGCCCTCTGCCCGGGCAGCTGCTTCCAAGGCATCTTGACATTCAATCTGCTTTTACAAGACAGACAGAGTTCAAAACCATGCTCAAAGTCCACAGCTCCTGACTCCAGCAACTTTCACACCTCTTCTAAAGGTTATTGTGCAACAGCAATGACCATCATTTAAATGTCTCAGAGAACAGGCTTCAGCCTGGCAGAAGATGCATGGAAGGCATGTTCTAGATCTGCATTAGATTGTTGCACTTGTAAAGCATAAAGTAACAGCAGTATTGTGCTTATGCATTCCAGAGGATAAATAGATAGACCTGGCTGACCTTGCATCCCACCACAAGGAAGTACAGAGGAAAATTACAAAAACAGGTACCTATGACATCAGCTCAGGAAATCAATGACTGGCTTTCACAGTGAAATTGAGGCATACATTCTTGATGAATTTACACCCTCTTCAGGTAATTTAGATATTCTTGTACATAGAAAATTCAAATTATTTTCAGAATACTACTCAAGTCCCCTCTTCAAAAATACCTTGGATTAGATAAAAAAATAGACACACACTAAGCAGAATTGTACCTTTTCATATTGTTTCCTGCTTTTTTTATTTTTCCCTAAACTAAAGGGAACAAAAAATGACAACACTTTCTGCTCCCAGCCACACTTCTCAACAACACAGTAACTTTATTAACAACCACTTAAAAGGTGAGCTGATCTCAGGGGAGTTTTTCCATAGCCCCAGTGAAAGGCAGACCTAAAATGCTAATATAAGAGAAGAAAGGAAACAGCAATGATACAGAGTAGTTAAAGTGTTGCAAAGTTCAAACAAACCTTTTGATCAGAAGCTAAGTGTGGCAAAATTATCTGAGGAAATTACCTTGCTATCTGTAGTGGCAGGGGGCTCATGACTGGTCCGGCTACCTTAGTGGACCACTCCCTGCAGTGCCCTGTTTGTGTTCTAGCTTCCACTACTTGGCGGAGAAAGCTTCTGGGGTAAAAATCTTCGTCTCACACACAGATACTATGTTTATTGCTTTACCAGAGCAAAGTTACTTTATATTTTTGAAAACAGCAACTTTAAGTTGTAGCCTCCTAAAAACACAGTATCTGAAAAACTACGCATATCAAAAGAAAGCACTTGATCCTAACTTTGCATCATGCTTTTTTTTTTTCCAGAAACGCCACCATTTATTGGAGACTCAGTCTGTAATTCATTAACATGTAAGCATGTAGCACAGGAAGACACACCTCACTTCAACTCATGTGAAGGACAAGAACAGGAAATTGATAAGAGCATAAATCTGTCCTTTGTTCATTTAACTTCAACAAATAATGTCTAATCAGGCTTTCAATAATCCAGGACCCTGATCTCAAAAAATTTATTCACTAAACCTATGATTACAAAAGATAGCAAAGTAGTAAGAAAACAAAAGAACATTGCAACATCATGATTCATGGAGTGACTAAAAAATATGCAACACTTAAAAACTGAATTTAAAAGACTTCTCACTTAGTTTATATTACATTACTGACTCACTAAAGGCAGTAAATCTACCCAAGTCAGCATTAATAAGGCACCTGCCAAAGGTGTCTCAAATGAGTCATTAGTGGGAAAAAGTTCTGCACAAGGTTACAGCAGAAGAACTCATAGTTTGTTTACTGTGTCACTCTTTGCCCAAACTCCCTATTTCTGATAATTCATTTTAATGCCACAGGCTATCTGCAGAATTGTTTTTCAGAGCACACAAAAAGTGCCTGTGAGTTAAAAAGTCTTCCAAATAAATAAATAATAATAATAAATAAAAATAATTCATAATTAATAATAATAAATAAAAACAATTCATAATTAATAATAATAATAAAAACATCAACACAAAACCAACAGCCTGTATTTGTCATTGCAAAAGTTTTTCACCACCTAAAAAAAATGATAGAATTTTTAATAAGGAAGTACAACTGCAAGACATGGTATTTTTAGGGAGTCCAAATACAATGTTCTTCAACACTCCATGCAAAAAAAAATAAGTAAACTCCCTGGAGCTGCTCAACAGAATTTTCTCAAAGGTGGAAAAGATGATTGATACAAGACTAGGGCACTGTTTCTGAAAGGCCTTTTTAGCATCTTGCCATACAGACAAGTATAGATGCAAAGCCCCAGCCAAGAACATCGCACATCTCCCATCTTGGCAAGGTTGTCAAAATCCCACATGTATCTAGAAAGATCTTATCAAGAAAAACATTAGTCATACTACTGTACAATTAAGATTCTAAGACAGACCATACCATTCTGTGTCACATTAGAAATTCTTCAAAGCATATTAAGAAACAAAACTTCTAAGCAATTCTGCAATGCATTTCTAGAGCAAACGAATGGAATACAAAAGCTACCAACAGCCCCAGTAATGCTTATCTGGTTTCTGAGTCCCTATTATTTTTCCAGGTGTTCATCAACTGGCAATACCCTTGTTGCCAACATGCAGGTACAGTTTCTTAGAAACTAAAACCTTGAAAATGTCATTAGCAATGTGCTATAACAGAATCCAGCAATGCTCATGAAAGAAACACCTAATGAATCATGTCTACACTATCAAAGAGAAATCAGACAGCACTTTCTCTAATTCAGGAACTTATTAGTACACCAATACAAGCAAATGAGCCCGGTGACACAACACAGTTCTGATAACTCTCAAGAAATACTCACAGAAAGCAAGTTCAGGAGAGGGGGAAAATTCTTAACTTATTGAAAAACAACAGCTCACTTCCCAGCATCAAAAACTCCAAAAGACAATGAAGAATTGTTACAAAAGACAATAAATAAAGCAGAAAACATTACTATGCCACTTAAAAAAAAAAAAAAGGGTATTATACTTAAAACTACTTTATGCAAGGAATGAGAACAGTAAGGATTGAAACAGCTTCCACAAAAGCATAAATTCAAGATTTTTCAGCTGGATAGAAGAGAGGAATAAAGATAAGTGTATTTGTGAGGTCTATAAAGCCACGAATGGCATAGAAGGAAAGAACTAGTGAATAATCACCAACTGTTCTTACCACAAAAGAACTGGGGCCACACAGTGAAATTAATGTTTTTCACATAAGGCATGCTTATACTTAGAATTCTGTGTCATAAGATGACACAGTTAAACTTTTAATGGAGGGCAACCCCCAAGATTATGGAGAGTAACGAGAAGCTATCACTACACACGTGATCTTGCCTCACTCCTTCACCTCCACAGCTAGCTCACGGACAAGCAAAGAAAAAGCAGTATAGCTAACACTGCTACTGCAGAGCACATGTGCCTCCTCCAACTTTCCACAACTTGAGAGAGCAACAAAACCCCACCAGCACCTGTTACCACAATTTCCTCGTCCAACAAATGGGTCATAGCAATGGTAAGCACCTAAAGCAATGGGAGCTAGAAAGATGACATGGTCAGTTCAAGACCTGCCATGAAGAAGTCTGGGTGAACTGAGGAAAATAATTTAAGGGAAAGGAAAAGGATTTGCTCATTAGACACAGCAGTATCACAGTCACAATCCACACACTAAGGTCATGTAAGAAGGCCATGAGAACACAGAACATTTAGGAGCCCAGCTACAAAGCTGTCAAGTATACCTCATGTCAGAAGTAAGAAAGACAAATTCTGTAAGAAGCAAGAGGGTCATCAAGAATGTTACTTAGAAAGGCAAGCAAACTCATATGTGAAATAGCACACTTCTGAAAAGCTGCTAAGTAGCTAACACGGGCATTTATCTCTGAGGACGGAGAGCAGGTGAAGAGAAGGGAGGCAACTGTGTTGCATATGGGAAGGAAAAAAACACACCAGTGAGATCCTGGCCTTTCACACAGGCAATCTTATATTTAAAAAAGAAGGCAGCAATTTACTGGTTTGACAAATGTCACATCAGATGGTAATAGCAAAACCAGACAAGCCTGAAGGCCAAGCAAAACAGATTTTTCCATCCCTTACTCATCTTGCAGAGAATTTGATGTGTATGCAGTCAACATATGGCCCAAACCCCACCCACCAAACAACTGTTGTCTCCTCTTCCATGAGGCAGAGCATCTTCCAGGGCTCAGATCACTGCAGGGAAGAGGATCCATCTCTTCTGGTCTTACTGCTACCTGACAGGAAACTAAAGCAGACACATAATGGCTTATTTTATTAATCCTTGCAGCTAATATAGATTGCAAAAGCCACTATGGTTGATTTACTGTTACATGAAGTTGAAAATATTTTATTTCAGTAATAAACTCCAAGCTAGCAATGCTGCAGAACAGGAACTTCCACCTCTTGCTTTCAGAAAGCTGGTACTTAGGAAGAGTTACTTTGAACTTGTAATTACATCCTTCTTCCCAAAAATTCCTCTGAGCCTTTCTAAGCATAGCTCCACTTGAAAGCAATTAGGGGCTTTATAGACTACTTTTGCAGGTAGCAAAGGCAACCCCTAAAGTATTGTTGTCCAGACTTCCGGAAGTCAAACATAGGAGCACCTAAAAATTAAGAAGGTTTGCAGGTCCAAACAGTCAAATCTGCTGTTGCCTGGTGAAGCAGCAAGTGCTCTGTGGAATTTATATTCCACTCAGGTAATTTTCCTCTTCTCCTTTCACTGCATTTGATGCAGTCCACAATCTACAAAAGTATTTATACGGGGATTTGTGGAATTAGATTCACAGCCTACTCTGCAGCTAGAATGTTTTATAATACTCTGCCTGATTAGAACATGAGCCTATTAAATACTAGTTTAGTGTATCATCCACCCTTACCAGCTGTCTCTCAGAAGGACAGGCAGTACAGAGCAGGCACTGGGCTACATCACAGACAGTGGGTGTGAAGAAGGAAGCACTGGTCCTTTAGACACATGCATACATTGATTGCAAAGTATAGACAGGAGAGCTGAATACACAGCATCAAGATGAAACCACCAGACAGCTTTAGGTGCCTAAAAATCATGGCTACAACTTCCAAGACTGCTGCAACAAGCCAAGTCAGATGCTTAGGGCCTCCATTTTCTTCCATCTTCTGACAAGTGGAGGATAACTGAACAGTCATGTCTGCTCCCTTTGCAGATTCTGCTACAGGGCAGAACAACTATTTACAGCAACAACCATCCATCCAAATGCAGGAATAAATGCAGCTGTGCCATATTTCTCTAGCAAAAAGAGAATTAGCTGTTCCAAAATGTACTCTAACTTGCCACAGGAGTTCAGAGATTCAGCAATTTGAAGTCCACTCATTCACTCTAACATCTGGCTTCATTACACCAGACCTCTGCAGTTGTTCTTCTGGACTAGGATTAGTATTAGTTGAATTAGCATTAGAGTCATGGCTTCAAAATTGGCCTGAGTTTATGCATCCTCAGACTCAAGAAATCTTCCCGTAGTGCTCAGCACTGATACCAGGGCTCTGTAGCCAAACAAGACCTGGATATGACTGTTGGCGATTAGCCTGAATATTTTAGTCATATATATTGAGCATTTTTATTTGATGAACAGAGTTCTTGCTGAGGACAGGTGTAGTATCAGTTTCTTCCAGGAACACTGCCTATTTGACCTTGCCCTTAACTCTGGCAGTTCACTGAGGTGAGATGTTCTAAACTCTTCCCTGGCAAATCCAAGAAATGCAGAGTTTGCCACATAGTGTTCACTGTAGGATTTTGCAACAGTAGCGGCTGTGTATGCATCTGGTTAGCAGCTGTGCACTTGTTTAGGCTTCTGGTATACATAAACCCATATCTTTTGTTTTGCATGAAGACAAGTATTCATTATCATGCAATCAAAGAAGACAAGATGTAGAGCTCAGGTTGTATACTGATCATCCAGCACTGGATGGAACTGTGCAACTACACAGTTCATGCACACTTACAGTAACAGCAGGCTCCTGTTGAACTGGAAATAATGATCAGCCTTAACTAGAAGTTGCCCTACAGAATTGGTACTCTACGTGTGCTCTGACCACAGAGCTGGGAACCTAACTCCTCACTAAGCAGATCAAACCAGCACAGCACAGGCTGAGGATGTGGCTCCTGACGAGCTCAGATAAATTCTACTGCCCTAAACCACATGCAGACAGCCTGCCATATGCTGGAGGTGTTCTTCCAGTAATATCCTTTACACAGGCCATGCTTGAGCTAGGTCACAGAAGCTACACAGGTCAATGTAGTATAACACCAGGAATACCCAAGGAGACTTTAAACTCAAGCTTCTGTGGGGTAGAACCACCAGTGAATAATAGCAGAAGCCTTGACACCACAGCATTTACCAAGACAAATACAACAGCCTTTATTCAACTCATCTTCCTGTACCAACACACACTGCCAAAAGTAAGGGGCATCCCAGTCAAGTGGCAAATGAACTAGTAAACTCAAAGTAAACACCTCATGGCTCCAAATATGTTGACTTTGAAATTCTTTAACCTTAATCCTCAAAAAGGATTAAGAAAATAGATACTGAAATACAGATTTTTTTTTTTTTGTGGAAGAGTCTGTCCACAGTAAGCAGTTCAACCCACAACTGGCTACTCCTCTTATAGGCACTGTCCACTGAACTGGTCTAGACATCAAGCCACCTAAATTTACTGCTACTTCAGCTGCTCAACTACAGCATCATATTTTCAGCCTTCAGAGTTGATATTACAGATCTGATCCACTGTCTGTTAGTAAGAATTGGTTCATTTTAGAATGTATCATCCCCACTCCCTCCATCAGTGCCCTTAAACTGCAGCAGTTTGTTCTCAGCAGGGGAAGAACACACCAAGCAGGATCCATAGAAAAGCATGCCTCACCTAGCAGAGCCTTATATAAAGGCTTCCAAAGATCACTGGAAAATTTTTCCTACTTCATTGAACAGTCAAGTGACAACAAAAAAGTTTAATAGCATTAGTTTCCAACTTTATCTTAACAGCCCCTCTTAACTCCTTGCAGTCAGACTATGCAGCAGACTACACAAATGCATTACACTGCAAAAGCTGAAATTCTACTTCTAGGTTGAAACAATTAAGTGTTCAGATTTGTTGTTATAATACCTGCACCTGTGTCAGTTTTACACATTTCACAGCAACACTATCTACATTAAGTACTCCCTCACTTTCAATGCAACAATGATAAGAAAATAATGTATCCAAGTCTGTTATTGACAAGTAAGAGATCCTCAAGCTACTAAGTGTTGCCCCAAAGGGCATGATTGCAGCAGTGACACATTTCAGAAATACATAAATACACATAGTTTTCCTCTGCCTTTGCACATGTCCTATCACAGCCAATGAGATGTTCAGCTGGGTGGCAATTACAACGAATCTAGTACTTTGCCAGTTATCTTGCTCAGCCAACTACAGTTTCACTTTCTCCTGATGTGAGCACTGACATCAGCTCAAGCTACCGCAGCTTCTGGCTGTAATCCAAGACAACCATAGAGCAACATCTTTGTGCAGAGACCAATTGAGGACACATACAGCCTATAAGAGCCTACTTGTGCTGTGTCTCCTGAAGTTCTGGCTTTACTTGGTTATGAAAAAATTGAATATTCTGGAAAAATGCAGAGACATTCAGGACCTTCAGCTACACCTAAAAGCTTTACATTTAAGCTGTCTATAAGGCCTGCTCTGAGCATGGAGTGCCAAGGCACTAGTACCCAGGCTACATCCACATTCCTATTTTTAACATGTGGTTCAGCACAGTTGGCTCAGACATTTCAGATGCTCCCAAGAGGTGGAGGGACAGAGTTGATCTGACTATTGAACAGCCAGACAGTGATAGATCACTTCAAAGCTATCAGTGCTTGAAGAATTTAGTCACCTCCAATAAGTTCTGATCACATTCTCTGCTGTCCCTGCAAAAAGCTGTCAGAGACAAACCTGAAAAATAAGAGATCAAGGTGAGGTCAAGAGTATTAGTAGAGCTTCCAATAGCTAAAGTTAGCAACACATTTTTCCTGTATGATTGAAGTTCTCTACAGTTCCACACTATACAACAATCTGCACTTGAGGCTTACCAAAAGATACTGTAGATGCAGTCATGCTTCAGCAGGAAGAACCTAATCCTGAATGCTGCTTTCCAGTCAGAAGCAATCACACCTTGGAGCACAATTTCGAAATCACTGCCTTATCACTGTTAACTTGTGAACTTGAATTTCAAGAATTGAGTTCTCACTATCATTGTGGATCATGAGAACAAGCTGCTTCTACATCCTCTACTGTTGTGAACAGAATGAGATAGGGGAGCAAAATACTCATCTGCTGTTTCATCAAATAAACATGAAGATTACATTTCTGTAGTGCCTGCACCTTAAGTACTTTGAGAACAAATTATTTCTCTTCTTCATCTGTCATTTTATAGCATATTTCATGGACACAATGGGATCTGCCCTCCTCCTCAGGGCACACTGCTTCCATGAGAAAAACTAAATACAATTACTTCAGATAAAAGTTGAAGGGCATACAAGGACTCTGAGAACAAAAAGTTCTAAAGGTGTAAGTATAAAGCAATATTTCAAAGTACCCTTTTTTTACTGGTAATGCAACGGCTTCTTACAGATGACTACTGACTAATAGTGCAAGGCAGTAAGTGCACCTAGAAGTTACCTTCATTCAGAAGAGCAATGCCCCCAGATGCAGTAAGCCCAATTAGTATGGTATTGTGCATTGGGAACATGTAGTTAACACCCTAATTTGTAAGCTACATTAAGGTCTTCAACAAAGACTTAAAAATCAATTGTTAAGAACACACTACAGAAACTTATTCGTGAAGTGAATATATGCATTCACAAACTGAATAAAAATGGTTTCTTGAATTATCAGTCCCGGAGTGCTTATTTCAAAGGTCCAAATCTCTATAGCAACATTCCCATTAAGCACCAGGAAACATTGGATTAGACCTACTTAAACTGCAGCATGATTTTAATTATGATTCCAGGAAGCCTATTTGAAAAACTCCTGTCTTTCAAAGAGGTGATATTTCCGGCTGTGACCAAACAGCATTTAAGCTTCTAAGGTAAGAACTGCAAGTTCTTTTTCATTATTGTCATGAACACCCATTACAGCATCCTTTCAGCAGGAAACCTGAGCACCAGTATGGAGGTTTCAGGACAGAAACAGCAAAGATGAACAAAACCTTTATACATAGCAAAAGAGGGGCATCCAAAGAAGCTCTGAGATCTTGGCTCAGTAGTAAAATAGGTCTTTCACCTGTAAAGATCTTGATCAGGCAACCAGCTAGTCTTGTCCACTTCAAGTTAAGAAGGATGTATAAAAGTGCAGCAATACAGGCAACAGAAAAACTAGTGAGTCATGTTACTGATCAGTCAAATGTACCTGCAGTCCTGACAGAAATCATCACCACCAGCGGCCATTAACCAGTGGTCTTTTACTACCAGAGGCAGCATGTTCCTGTATCCCCTTCAAAGTAAACTACGCAGTTCTACCTCACTCTGAGGGATGATGTTCCTATGCAAATATATTAACAAGAAGTCTGCTTCATGCAGCATAAGTCTGCTGCAAAACAGTCTCAAACCTGCACTCCACAAAGATCTGCAGTTAGTGGTAAAGTAACAGTTCTAATTTGCTTGCAGCTTGTAACTTGCAATACAGGTGATGTTTACAACTTCATCATTTTCTGGTCAAGCTGGTTCAAATTCTGAGCTAGGTGTTCTACAAGAAATCCGAGAGTCCCAAAATCTCTGTTGACGGCAACTGGACTCCATTGTACAAATGACGGTGCTACCACAGCTTAACCCCTCCACCTGAGCTGCTGTGGTCCTACCCTTCCTCATCACACCAGCCCTCCATCATGCTTTGTCACCAGCTGTGACTACATGTGTCCAATAAACCATCCTAGGCATGTGGCCCAAACCCAGGTTTTGTAAAGGATAAAGCAGTGAAGGACACAGTCCCTTTTATCCCCTTGAAATACCCTTTTCTTAACAGGTGAGCAAGCTACACTTCTATCCTTTTGCTACAGGCAGAGGGGAAGTGCTTGGCCAAACAGGCAAAGCTCAGCCTTATGAAAGAGAAGCCTTCACTTATCCCTGTTACTAGAAGTATAAAGCATGCCAACAAGTGATAAGGCCAAGAATGCTGCTGAAACTAGAGCTTGTTTCAACAAGAAAGGAAGAAGCTTGGTACACAAACATGAGCCTGTAATTTAGATAAGGTGTTATGAATACAGCTCCTTTTATTTAATCTCAGTATTTTGCAAGTAAACAGGATTTCACGTCATTGACGTGCAGCAACAAATTCAGACCCGTTTGTTTATGGACTGTATACATTCAAGCTAGAAGGCGAAAAAAACCAAGATGAGTTACCAGCCTTTGAGCTAGAAATTAACTCAACCCTGGCATACTGAACAAGATAACTTGAACATAAACTAATCTGCCAGAACTAGCCAATTCCATTAAAAAAGATAAATTAATTCCTCAGAGACCAATCCAGATAAAATTCTAAGAAAGAATTAGGGTGAGCCATTTTCTTGCATCAGCAATCACAAAATTTGCAAAATCCCTGTTTTGTAATCAGTTATCTGGGTCTACTACCTTATAGTCATAGCCAGGAAATCAAATGGTAGAGGTAGAAGGGTAAACAAAACTACACAGTGTTAAGCTGACATGAAGCTACCTCCAAGTTCAAGATCTTGATGCCACACTATACAGACCTGCAGGATTTAACTTTCTTTTGGCCTTCAGAAAAAAAAAAAAAAAAAACCAAATACACTGGTTTGATTGATTTTACTTAAAAGGTTTAAACCAAGCATTGACACGATCAGATGATGCAGACCATCAGGCAGTTGTAAGGTTCTGTGATTACTGCTTAACTCCACTGCCACTGGTCAAGAAACAAAGCTGTCCACCAATGGCATCACTGTTGTCACCCCAAATTTGTCAGAGCAGATTTGCTACTGGACATTCCACAGTGGATGGCAAGCCCATTACATCAACATAATAAATGCCATCAAGAAGCTGCACTGTTATTCCAGAGGGATCTTAGTTCTGCATCAGTGCCTGCTCTAATGCAATCACTCAGCCTTCCTCTGAACACCGTCAGCAATAGCCTGCTGAGTCATAGAGCCTGTGGGGACACCAGGAGCTGCAGGGCCTGCAAGCGCAAGCTGCAGAGCAGATCACTCCCATCTCAAAAAACAGCAGTGCAGCACAGCTAGTCCACATAAAAAACACCTGGCAAAACCCTCTAAGCCACAGCAAAACAAAGGAAGCCTTACATGAAATAGATAGTATCCCAGTGTCTAGTATGCAGCAAAATTCAAGCCTTTTGAAGAAGTCTTCACAGTCCTTCCATACAGACACAGCAAGTTCCCCATTTTCAACCCTCTCGCACTAGTCTCTGTCACAGGGAATCTATGTATGGAATCCCCAGCAGCACATTTGCAAGCAACTTGTCATTGCGAAAAATCAGACATAGGCACTATGAACTTTATTTGCTTGGCTTCAGAAAGTTCTACATTAGTATTTTAGGAAAGCTTAAGAACAGGAAATGCAAGAAAATGTTTCAGTGCTAGCACTCAGAGCAGCCATTATTTTTTACTCTTTTTCAGCTAGGACAGGTTATTACTTTCAGACTATATCTTTTACCACTGTGGGTGTTTCCAGTTATCTGAGCAGGTGTTTTTTTGCCCTATAGCACTTGCTATATGCACTTTTTTCAGTGAGAACAAGCTCTAAATATTAACTCAGAACAATGACATGCCATCTCTAAGCCAGTGGTTATTTAAAGACCAGTTTTCTCAAACTGAAGTAGTTGTGACTGCACCTCACCATACTGAACACAGGTGCACCAGAAACAGTATTCAGTACAGATTACTTCCAAGTGAGGGAAAAGTAAGTCTTGCTACTAGAGCAAGCTAGACTTCTGCTTTAGAATATTAATCCTTGAGAAAAACATGGCATGATTAAGAATTTTTTCAGCTGCTAACACTGAATGGTGTGTGATTTGTGCTGAGCTATTCACTGTTCTTACTTGGTTGTAATGATTCTCTTAAGTACAAAAGCTTAAAATATCTTCTGGATTCACATAAAGATATGAATACTAGAAAAAAGTCTGTTTTGTTCAAGTGTTACTAAGAAGTCAAACTTAAATGAAAAATGCTTAGTAAGTGCTCAGACTTGTTACCAAGATAGCTACAATATCCCTTGGAATGACCTCTTCCATACAAAAGGGAATATTCATTAATGACCTTCAATGCAGTGAATCTATACAGAGCTGGCACAGGAAGAGAGTGGCTGCTGTTGCATGTAATTTAATAAGCACAAAACAAACAATGAAAAAAATAAAACTGACCTTATGCGTAGCATGCTGAAATTGTGACCCTTCCTGCTCTTCATGCTGCACCGAGTCTGCCCTCTCCCTCACACTCCTGTACCCAGGGCTGGGTATGATGTACTCTTTTCCTATGTCGATGTCTTTCATCTTCTGTAAACGCCAGGGTTTACACGTGTGTTTTCACCTCAAATATCTGAAAAGTAATTAAATTCCACTGCATTATGTGCTATGCCCAACACAACAGTTCCTTTTAGCAATTATTTTTTTTAAATAAAAATCAGAAAGAAACTGTAAAAGTTTTATTAAAACAGGACTGTAATAACACGACTTTGGAAACCCACGCAAGACTAACTTCTCCTGAACTAGTTTAGACATACCCTGAGGTAACCAAATAATACAATGATTCTCAATGCACTAGAGTGCTGTCATACTTCCTCCCTTAGAACTCTGAAACACAATTATGCAATCTGGCAGACTAAAGTAGTAACTCCGGCATTTAGTTGAAACCTTGAGAAACTTGACTCAGAAGATCAAACCCCTGGAATCTTTTGTTAGCATCTAAAGTGACACATACCCAACAACTTACCAGTAAGAAGTTTTGCATAACTTATTTCTCTAGGGATATCACATGATAAAATTGATAATTTGACACACTCTGGAGAAATATATATATATATACACCTCTTCTCTATAGCGTTATTCACTTATGCCACAGGCTTGAGCTATCGTTAAGTATGAAGACGCACAGGAGGCACACCTTCAGTGCTGCAGGCATTCCCTCAAACTATCACATGGCACTAAAAGGTCAGGAGGAGAACCCGAGTCCCGAAAAGAAAGTCACCTCTCAACGCAAAAATTCATTTTCATAACTCTGCTTTATCACACCCCGTTCTCCTGCCTTAAACTAACAGGATGGGAAAAGCCCGGTTAAGTTGCTGTACTCAGAACCCGCACCAGCAGCTTTGGCTGGGTGCACTGGGCTGCCACCCCTCCTGTGCCCGCAGGAAGAGCCTCCTTCACCACCCGCTGGCCCAGGTCGCCCCCAGCCCAGCCCAGGGCTGTGCCAGCGCCGGGAGAGGCGGGTGCAGGGCAGCAGGTCCCGGGGCTGCTGCACCCTGCTGCCTCTCCCTCCCTCCTGCGGCAGGGATGCGGGCCGGCCGCCCCGGGCCTGCCACCCCACAGGCAACCCGCGCCAGGGGGGAACAGGAGAGGGGAGGTTGGGGGTGGGAGCCCCCCCCTCCCCCAGACCCCTCCTCGTGTCTCCCCGCACCGGCGTAACCACGAGGGGCCCCCCCTGCCCGCTCGGGGACAGACCCCCCCGCTGCAGCGGCGGCGGGAAGGGCAGCGCCGGCCCGGGAGCGGGCACAGCGCAGCTCTCCTCACGGAGGGGCCGGGGGAACCTGCTCGACCGGCCCCCTCACAGGAAAGGGGGCCCCTCAGCGGCGCGGCAGCCCCCCCGCCCACACAAAGGGCCGCTTCCAACCCGCACCTCAGCACCCGCCCCGGTACCGGGCGGGGCGGCCTCGCTCACCTCCTCTGGCGACTGCCCCGCTGCGGCTTCTCCGCTCGGCGGCCGCAAAGCCAAACAACATCCCTTATAGCGGTTCTAGCGTCCCCATCGCGCCTGCGCGGGGGGGCGGGGGCTGCGGCTGCCGTTGCCCCTCGGTCCCACGGGAAATGTAGTCCGCGCCTCCGCGCGCCCCCTGCCGTGCCGGCACGCGGGAACTACGCTTCCCAGAAGGCCTCGCGCGGGCCGTTCCCCTCGGGCCCCTCCCGTCCCTGCCCGTGCCCCGCCCGCCCCTTTCCCGCCGCTCCCGCCGCTCCCGCCGCAGCCTGCGGGGTCTGGAACGTTCCGTTCGCCGCCGGGGCGGAGCGCGCGCGCGGGCTGCACGGCGCGGCAGCGGGTGGGAAGCGCTGCGGTGCAAGGGCAGCGCTGCAGTGCAAAGGCAGCGCTGCAGTGCAAAGGCAGCGGGTGCGGTGCAAGGGCAGCGCTGCAGTGCAAAGGCAGCGGGTGCGGTGCAAGGGCAGCGCTGCAGTGCAAAGGCAGTGCGGTGCGGTGCAAAGGCAGCGCTGCGGTGCAAAGGCAGCGGGTGCGGTGCAAGGGCAGCGCTGCGGTGCAAAGGCAGTGCGGTGCGGTGCAAAGGCAGTGCGCTGCAGTGCAAAGGCAGCGCTGCGGTGCAAAGGCAGTGCGGTGCGGTGCAAAGGCAGCGCTGCAGTGCAAAGGCGGTGCGGTGCGGTGCGGTGCGGTGCAGCGCAGTGCGGTACCGGGCGCCCCGTGCAGCGCCGCCCGCCCCGAGCGAAGGCGGGGTGGGAAGAAGGACCCCGCTCTCGAACAGCTGCACGCGAAGCCGAGGGTCCGGGCACCGAGCTGGGGGACGGACGGACGGACGAGGGTGACCCGGTTCCGCCCACCGTCCCCCGGAAACACTGTTGGCCCAGCGGAGCGGCGGCGGCCGGAGCAGCGGGAGCGGCACCTCCCGCTTTGGCCTCCTCTGCACCCGCCTCTGCCCGCTGGGGGTTTGGGCTCTTTGCGGCAAACCAGGCTTGGAACAGGACATGCAGGAGGCAAGGGAAGCTCCTGCTGTGCCCCTCGGAAGGGATTCAGATCAACTAAAGGGGCTGGGGACTTGTCCCAGGGCTTTCCCAATAAAGTGTGACACGGGGTATCCAACCTCAGGGAAGTCAGTGAGGTAGGAGATGCACACAGCTTCCTTTCCTCTCATAAGGGGCTGCGAACATCCTTAACAAACCCTGAGCTGTAGCTTCTCCCCTGCTGCTTTTAAATACCCTGTCCTCATCTGACATCTTTCCACCAGCCGGATTTGGCTGATGCCTCGTTTAAGTGGTTTATATAACAAGTGCCTGTTCAGTTCTTGTTCTCCTGTCAGGAATATTTTTAAGTGTCCATTTGATAGAAAAGCTGAAACAAACTCAGGTAAAGATGGGAATCTGGAAGTAAAACTGGAACCAGAATATTCCTTTCAAGCCCACAGGGCCACAGTACAGGTAAAAGATGTCACCATGCAAACAATGATTCAAGGACACCCTTAAGGTACCAGAGAATCCCCTTCAGAGCTCCCTGACAGATCTGGTTACACATCCTGTGGAGGTCCAACTCCATTTCTGGAAGGAAAAAAAAGGAAGAAAAAAACAACAAAAAAAAATCAGCTTCATTTGCAGCTGCTCTAACATTTTGGGACAGGAGAACTGACAGACAGACAACCAGAAGCAGAGCCCTCCCCTTGGCACAGCAGGTGAGAGCACATGTGCCTGCTGCATTTTCCTGCAGTCTGTCCCCCGGAACTCACAATTATGCAATTTCAGATTCACTTGGCTGAGTTGTCACTGGGAAAGAAGCTGAAAGCTGCACTTCAGGCTTTATAAATGCTATGTCCCAGCAAAGGGTGGATTTTAAGACAGAAGCCAGTCATTAAACAGACCTTTGTCTGCATCAGACATGCTGGAGTGTAGGGGTAAATAGTTGTGCAGTTACTGAGCAATGTAACAAAGTATGATAGGGAGAATAAAACTGTGTTAAAGTTTCAAGGTGAATCACTTATATTGTATTTTAGGGTGTTGACCTGAAATTGTTCCGAATGTGAGTGTGTCTTTGGCCCTAGGGCTGCCGAAGCAGCCAGAGCTGCTTTTCAGAGGAGGCTGGCTTTTTGGAACTGCTGATGTGTTGGAGCCCTCAACATCATGTGCCTAGAGGGAAAGAAGAACATGAACCTCCATTATGCCAAAGTGCTTGCAAAATGTGTTAAGAAAGCTAAGCAGAGTGGTGTTGAAGACAAGGGAGCCAGAGCTCTGCCTACACTTGTTCTGTCCTCTGATTCTCCAGTGTTGGAGCAGATCCGAGAGTAAAAGGGAGGGCATGAGTGCTACTAGAAAACTGGGCTGGTAAATAATGATGTGTACACTCCACTTAGACTAGCTCTGGGCCATGGGATGGAGGCAGCATCAGCAGAGTTTTCACACCTGTGGTCCTGCGAGTGTACGTACTCCCTCAGGATGATGGTGAGGGGAAAATGCTTAGGTAGGCATAACCCAGTTTTAAGTGTGTCACAAGTCTCCTCCAGCGTTTGTTCTAAATGATATAAATGTACTGGTGCTACCAACCAGAGGAGCTACATCTTTAGCTCTAGTGGCAAGAGCTAATGCTTTTAGTGCTGCAAGTCCTGGATTCATCCCTGAGGGATGGCAGCTGTTACATAAAGAAGGCCTGTGCAGTATTAAAACTTACCCTGATTCGAGACCTGGGATTTGCTGTGACCAGCCCCAGCTGCAGCAAGAAGAGCACAGCTGGACCAAAGAGCCAGCGGCATCTCCAAAGCCAAGGTCTGCAGACCATGTGGGCCAGGAAGCAACACCTGACAATTAGTTTTCTTAAGACTGTCCAGAATCTGCTCCCCTTCACCTCGAATTTAAACCGATGTTTGAAACAAACTGACCTGAGTCATGTGAGCCAATAATAGAGCATCTTCTAGTTGACTGAGCACACCAAGGGTCAGTTTGTGAAGTGACGGGCTTTTTTTATCCAGCTCTCCTCTCCGTAGGGTCTGAGGTCCTGTTTGGGGAATATGGAGCACATGCTGCCCAGGCGGCTTAACTGAGCCAAGTCTTCTACAGAAACAAGGAGACGTCCTTTCAGGAGGTCTTCTGAGCGTGAGGAGCTTTGCAGTGCTAGTTTGAGTTCACAGCATTGCGATTAAGACCAGAATCTCAGCCACAAAAAACCCGGTTGGACACACACCTGTGAAGCAGAGAGTTACTTCTACACCAATGGGATCAAAATTCCTGGCAAGCCCAGAAGACACTGGCTGCACAGGTCAGGTGGGGAGCAGAGGGTGGTGCACCGTTTTACTACTGGCAAAAAATTGCAATGAGGCCCGAGGACTAAACAGCTTTTCTCTTTTCCCTGAAGGAAAAGATAGCCCCCCAAGAAGCAGCAAGATATGTTTGTACTGATGTCCATGGAGATGTGTGAAATACCTGGTCTAACAGGAGTGAAGAGCTGTCACATCAAGCTTGCCATCTGCTCAGTGTCTCTTTCTAGACCTGTGGGCTCTATGAGGCTGAGGAACACGAAATGTTTTGGTCAGAGTGGATAGTGCTTGAGGAAAACTCTTCCTTTTACATAAATCTGGGCACCCCTGTGGTGATCTGTTCTTTCCACTCTCCTAAATGTCCTTTCCCATGTACCTGAAACACAGAGGGCATCTTCTTCTTACCCTTCCCTGCTGGCATGCTTGGTACTCTCTGCTGAGGTTTGCATTTTCAGCACGAGTTTCCTGGGTTCAGTCCCTCCTGACTAGCATGCTGACAGTTGTTATGCTTGGTGGTTCTCTTTTCTCTCTCGCTGATCAGAGCTCTCAGCCATGAAGTGCAGAACTCAAAAATTAATTGGATGGCTCAAGGAAAAGTCCCATGACCTCAAATCTAGCCTGCGGCACTGCAAACCATAACAAGTCCAGAAATAGGGAGGTCTGGAGAGACTGCACTCATCAGCTTGTTCCCAATTCTTTGTCCCTGTGCAGTACCTGATCTTTTACTGTCCGTCATTTCCAGGTCTCCCTCCCGCATGCAGCCTATTAGTTCAGGACATTGAGATCTCAAAGCAGACTGAAAGATTTCCCATTGCACTGAAACTACTGCAAGTCACTCTTCTGGAAAACAATAGTTTTGTCTCAGCTGGGCTGTATTTCTCTTTCCTAGGAGCCACTAACTCATGTGGGCAGCCTGGGAGACTGAAACAAGCCTCAGAGATCCAGTGCTGCTGAAATACCTGTGCACTGCCCACAGCTGGAGAGGGGAGACACTTTGCTACTCATTTTCCTTTGTGTCTTAAATCTACATTCACAGCTTAAGAGAAAGAGGAAAATATTTGTGGCAAAAGTGTTAACAAGAAGATCAGCAGGAATAGCAGGTCTTTGTCTGTCATCCTTAGGCTCCAGAGTCGAATAGATGGGGAGGGGGGAGGAGCCAATGTGGTACTTGCACTGGGGGCAAGGGCTGTCAGAGACTGCTGTGACTCTGCACCCTTCCCCTCTGAAATCTCACTAGCATGCAAACTATTTTGGGACATCAGTGGGCTGGGTTTGTCACATGAAAACCACAGTCCAGTTTCCTGCAAACAAAGACGTCAATAATCAGCAATAATGTTATTGTGTAACAGGTCATTACTTGTTACAGCTAGAAATGGCTATGGTTGCCTTTAATTTAAGAGAAGTTATGATATCTAATGTTTTGGGGCATGGCTTGTACTGAAGAACAAGAAAAGTCACATATATTCCCTGCACATGTTTAGTTCTGCTGGTGCTGGAGTGTTCCTAAAAATCCTGCTGCTGTGCATGGGGTCTGGGGGTGCTCGTGACTGCTGCACCTCGAGCTGCCCACAGCAGTACCTGGTTAGACACGCCTGTCCATGCCATGCCAGGTGTCTTCCTGCTTGTTGGATCACAGATGCTTCTCCATAAGACTATGCACACACCACCACCCATGTTTCACACCTACCTGGCTCCATCCAAACCCACAGCATGGAGTGAATAACTTCCCCAGAAGGACCTGGTACCAAAACCCTCTCCCCCATCCCAGTCATAGCTGCACAGAAAGGGGTTAGGTAGGTCAGAGCATGAAAGACCCAGTGCTATGAGCCAGTTGTTTAATGGAACTCAACTTTTTCCATATGGCTGCTTTGATTTTCCGGGCATGTGGGGCACAGGACCCTGTGGGATGCTCAAGACCTAGACAAAACTCCAGGGACCCCTTGCTTTGCAGCACAGACACTCTCTAAGCTCCCACCATTTCATCACTGCAGTCTCATTGTGCTTGCAGCTCTGCAAATGACTCATTCAGACATTCAAGTCCATGTGTTTTGTTGCTTCAGTGCTCAACAATCTGTGTTGCAGATCAGAAACTGGGGAGAGTGGAGACCAGGTCATGTGTTGCAGCAGGGAGCCGTGATTTCCCTGCCCTTCCCCTGGAAAAATACAGAAGTTTGTGATGCATTTGGATCTAGAGAAAAGGTGAATCTTTCCCTTTCCTCCTGACCTGTTTCAGGCAGAAGGCATTCATTAATACCTTAATACACCTGTGCGTTCATCTTTCCTGGAAACGAACTGTACTTGCTTGATGTTTGTGCAAAACCCTTCACAGTGTGGGCGTTGACAGTGATTGTGTTTCAGAGGATAAGGCTCCTGGGCTGATCCAGGCAGAGATACTGCTGCTACAGTGGTACCACCCATCATCTTCCCTTCTGTTTGTGTGGGAGAGTGAACCTTCCTAGCCAACCTAACAGTGTTTTCCTCTGGTTCTACAAACATCCATGTTTTTCCAACAAATGCCTTTCAGTGTCATGTATATATATTTTTTAGGAGTTGATCCTGCCTTATTTCTGAAGTATTTCTGCTTGTCAGAGAGCAGAAGTAAAAGATGCAATTCAGTGCAGTATCAGGCAGATTCAATTTGGTTTGTAATTCATCATTCCATTTGGGAGGAGAGAGGATGGAAAAAATGAACCATCTTTTTTCATATGCTTCTTTCTTTAGGTTTTGGGAGAGTGGGGTACAAATAACACCCGCACAACACAACTAGCAGCAACTAATTCAAAACTGTTTTTTTGTTTTTGGTTTTGGTTTGTTGTTTTTTTTCTTACAGGGAAAAGCCAGAAGCTCTCAAAGCTGTTGCAACATATAAAGCATAATCCAGCACAGAAAAACTGGTTCAAGGCAGTTCAGCTCTAGATTGATTGTTCAGTCTTTCTTCTGTAAATGTGATGATTCAGAAGAGAAGATCAATTCAAGGGCAAATCACTACCCAGAGACTAGAAGCTGGTGCAGACCTACGCACAGTAGAAAGTTGTGTGGTTCCTACAGGTTACACCACACCCACAGTTAATGAGTAATGAAGAGAAATCTGGAGCATGGGTCAGCTTAGAGCCTGCCTGCTCTCACAGACACAGCAGACTCTAGATTAAGCTGTGTTGTTCAGCTGGTTATTTGATTAAGTTAGTGGAAATGCCAAACCTGCTACAACAAAAAAGCTGGACATGTGTCTGGATGAGCACTCATGGGCTGGGATGCAGCCTAGCTACACCACTCTGGCTTTGGGAGTTACCCCCTTTCTCTGCAGATGTGCAGTAGAGGCTTTGGTTAGTCTGTAGCATTAAAACTGGAGGGAGAAACTCCTCTGCCCTCTCTCTGAGAGCAGTCCAGGATTGTCCTGAAGCCAGAGCATAAGGAAAGCACAACAGCCACCCCAGAGTGGTGTGTTGAGCTCAGGCTGCTTTTCTAGAGCTGGTTTTGGGCTGGCCAAGCAGCTATGGCCAGAGCTGTACTGGAGACAGCTTGTAGAGGGGGAACTGGTTTAAATCTTACAAAACTTGGAGGTGGTGGCCAGGGCATGACGCAGTATGACCTTCCTGTCAGCTCCCAGGGACACAGCCACAGCCTGCTGCCAGGGCATGGCACGCTCCCTCCGCTCCTCTTCCGCCTCTGCCACGAGAGCTGAGGGCTCACCAAGGTGAAGGTGTCACTGCTTCCAGCTGTGTGGAAACAGCTGAGCTGGACACAGCAGCAATGTCACTCAGCTGGCCTGTACTGGGATGTGGTTTTCTTACAGATGCCTGCTTATGTGACTGTGTGGGGCCTGCTTGCTGGGCACATTAGGAGATACTATGGAAAAACAATGCGTGGAGGCAGCTGCTTGTAAGAGCAAAGTGCTCCCTCTTGCTGCCCTCCCTGCCAGCAGCCACAAGGCTGCAGCTCCTCGGAGCAGCTCTTGGTTCATGAGGTGCACATCAGGCATGGACAAGCACCACCTCTTTGACCTGCTGGCAGGTGACGTGCTTGCCAGTAGCCATGTCTTCCCTCCTGTTCCCTCAGACCCTCCCCATTTCCTATACCTGTTGTGGAGTGAACCCTTCAGCATCCATCCAAGCTCTTGATGATGCTGTGTAGGAGTGACAACCAACACCTTTCTTTGCTTCTCTGTCCTCCTCCAGGACACTGTTCATGGGTGCCAATAGCTTTCTCACTGTGGTGGTTAAGACACAGACTCCAGGGTGAGAAGCAATGGAGTTGCTTATTATGAGAAAAATGTTCCTATATATACTTTTACAGAGGGAACTGAGAATAAGGAACCAGGGTACACAGCATGTAAACAGCACTCACGCCTGCTCCTTGGCACAGACACAGTCCTTGGGTTCCCAGGATGTAGCCAATCACACACTGAACACATGATAAACAGTGTTCTGATTTTTGTCAACATTCACAGCGCTGCTCACAGCAAGCCCTGGCCTTTAGCTGGTCTCATATTGTTTTGTCTACTTCTTTACAGATAGAGGAGGCCCCTTTTCCCATGGCTATTCTCCACATCTCACCACCTGCTGTCATCTTCTCTGGAGATTTTTGTTGACGGTAACTCAGCTGGTCATTATGTACCTCACATCTGTGCCATCTCTGCTCCTGGGAAGATGTAATGTTTCCCTGGTGCCTGGCAGTGGGTCTGCCAGAAAGGCAACACTGCAGGGACTGCCACTACCGCTGGAGTCAAGGTCTCTGTTTCCACATGTCTTCTCAATCCCTTTGGCTTTTCCACAGTGCATCTTCTGCCCTCCAGCCCAGCACATGCTACCAGAGAACTGCCAGCCTACATTTGCCCCCTGCTCTCAGGCATCCCTCGGAGGTGTGTGGGAAGGGTGAACCAGCCCCAGAGAGCACACAGCACTCAGCCTGCAGCAGAGGAGCTTTCTGTCCCATTGGAAACACCACAAGCAGCATTAACAAAGAGGGCTTCAGAAGAAGGAGAAAAATAATTAAAAATGCTGGGAGCCCCTGGTGGTGCCTGGAATCCCATGTGGTGGGGAAAAGGCCGACTGGGATGCTAATTTTGGAGCTTGCCAGAGCGATCAGCCAGTTTTAGAAGCAAATGAGGACAGCCAAGGTCAGAGAGCATTGAGCCTCTGGGACTGTCGCTGTGCAGCTGAAAACTGGGAAACAGGGAAGCTGAAGTCCAGCACAGCTCTGTCCTTGCCACTGCAGCTGGTGCTGGGGCTCTGCTGGGTCCCGTGGTGGCCAGACCTGGGGGCATCCCTGCTGCACACAGGGGTGATGGGGCAAGGAGCTGGTTTTTTTGAGACTCTTGCTTGGGATTACAAGGAAAGGCAAATGGCTCTGTGTCCAGAGAGCAGGAGGATCCGAACTCAATGCACCAGTAATTAGGAGGACTCGGGGAGACTTGTTTTGCTCTGATGCTGGGGGAGAAAGCAGCAGAAGACATTTGTCTCCTTCTTTCTTCACCCTGGGAAGAGAAGGACTGGTTTCCTGGGGGCTCCTGAGACACCCCCCCATGCGTGAATCTTGTTTTACTGAGCTAATTGCATTTGCTTCCTCAGGAAGTTCTGCTGCTTTCTCTCCCAGGACATGGTGTTTTGGGAGATGTTTTAGTGGTTAGGGATTGTAGGCTGGACATTTGGACTTGATGATATTGAAGGTCTTTTCTAACCTTGATGATTCTATGATTATTGGCCTCTGAGTGATGGACAGAGCAAGAAGAATGGGTGGCCATGGCACTCGCTCATATCTCCTCTCATTGCATCAACCAGTAGGACCATGGGGACCACCACTGTGGGACACCAAAAAGTTTGGGACAAAGCCTAGGCAACAGCCTTGCTTTGCCAAGGTGAAGCTTGCAGTGAAGATGTACCCCAAAAGGAAACATTGATCTGTCCGAAACCCTGAGGCTGCTTGTGAAGGCTACAGAAATCCCTGAGGAGCAAAGTGTGTGTCGAACAGGTTTGCTTTGCCAGACCGAGCTGTGTCACATGCCTGTGCCATGCTCTGCAGATGGGGGGAGTACCCCAGCTGTTCTGAGCCACTAATAGGAAAATCCCCACGTGTAATCATGGCTTAGTTGGGTTAACTGGATACAAAGCATTGCAGCTGCTGGCTGCTGCTTCCCATGATGACACGGGAGGACAGGGACCTTCCCAGCTGTGGCTGCAGAGGTGAGGCTGGTGATGGAGGAGTGGGAAGGAGCTCTAGGGTCTGCAGCCTGGTTAACACCAGTCACAGCCCCACACACTTAGAGTAACAAACCCAGCCTAATACTGGTAACCAAAGCATGGACCAGCCTCCAAACCCTCCTGCCTTCTCCCCAGCACTGGGAGTGCAGCACGTGGGAGCTGGGGGATGTAAAGACTAGAATCATCAGGACCAGTTCCTGGGGTGGTCATCAGCTTGTTCTGTGACCACAACTGTATCACGTCTCCAGCTCGTGGCTCAGCTCCTCCTCTGAAAAACTGCATGACTGCTGGAAACCGTGTGACAGAGGCAATGAAATGTGTGTTGCTGTACGAAATGCAGATAAAGGTCACAAATCACTGCTGTGCAAAATCACCCCATCGGTGAGCAGCATCTGGCTTCCTCCTAAAGACAGAAGATTGAAGCAGGTTGAACTAATGGAAAATACCCAGTTCAGAGCAAGCTCCTTGTCAGAGTGAGGTGCATGTAGCATCAATCACCAGGTGCTGCTGCTTTGAAAATACAGCAGCTCTTCATGTGGGTGGGAAAAATGAGCTCTAGTATTGCATGGTCTTTGTGAATCCTATTGCTGCCTCCTCTGTCATTAAAAAAGCCAGGGCCTGTCTCTGCAGTGGGTCTAACATGGCTACAGTCAGATATAATGGAGTCCAATTTTCAATGTTGGTTTGTCACATTTCTGTCTCCTCAGTGTGTTTGCAGTGGTTTGCAGAGAGGTGCACAGAGATGGTTTAAAACACTGCAGGTGTTGATCAGCTCACACACTGATGTCCTGTGATTACAGGTAGAGATACGATGTAGATCAAGGTTCTATCTGAACACCTGCATCACCTATAGGTCAGACTAGGTCTGGATGAAGTCTCTGCACAGGGATGTTCTCTCCACCACCCAGCTGCTGCAGGGAGAGTTGAGCCCTGCCTTTGTATTCAGAGCTGCATGATCCGGACTCTCTTCTTGCATCATCCCTGGATTACTACAGCCCTGGTGTCTTTGGGCTCCCTTTCGCCCTGCTTTGCACTTCATGTCATTGCAGACACCCCTTCAAAGTCCAAGCCAGGTCTTTACACCTGCCTCTCCCAAACAGGATGTGTATCCACACTGTGCAGGGACGAGAGCTGCCGGGTTTTCTCTAAGGGCCAAGGATCAAAGCTGAGTAGGATGATCCTGCTAGGAATGTTTATTCCTATAGACAGTACTGGGCATTCCATGCCTGGAGTCCCTCTTTGGATGTAATGGCCCTCTGATGGGCCAGGCAGCCCCAGAGGCACTCCAGCCCAGCTCTGACAGTGTGCATCCAGCCTGGCTGGGTCAGGAACTGTCAGAGTGCTGAAGAGGGGGCATATTCCTGCCCCATGGACCTAGTAATTTCATTTCACTTCAGGTGACTGCATCAAGCAAGAAACAAGTTTGATAACTACAAGGTGGCAGGTATCAAACCTTGTGACTGGTGTCAAAAGGATTGCAAAAGGATGACAAGAAGTAGAAATAATACATCTGTTTATGGCACCCAAGCCAGCATTCGAAGGAGAGCACTGCAGACAGTGGGGACTGGAAGGCTGCTCCCAGAGACAAGGTATCTCAACTGCCTGTGCCTAATATTCCTACTGGTGTGACAGAAAAGTGGTGGGAGCACTGTGATGAATTCCTCAGCATATCTGAGCTCATGACATGGCACAGCATATTGCATTATAGCATTATTAATTGCTTTGACTTGGAAGAAACAGAAAAAGGAGCCTCTAATCTTAGAGACTTCATTTTTTTCTGGTTTCCAGTATATTACCTTTTCTTTGGTATCTACTACAGCTGGAACCAGCACATCTACACTACCAGGAAAAAGGTCATTAATCAGCCACTTCCTTCTACTTTTCTGCAACCCTGTGCATGTTACCATTTGAAATATATCCCTGACAAATGAAAAGAAGTGTTGGAAGGAGTCCATGGGAAACAGAAGTTCAGTAACCAGATCTGTAGCCTACAACATCTGTCAAGATAACATGATCCCTCACTGGCTTTCACATGATGAAGGGGCACTGCTGAGTTCCCCCGAGGAAGTTCCCTTTCTCTCTCTTTATTAATTAGATACTAGATATTAGGCAGCCCCAACACAAAACCTTTCTAATACAAAACTCTGGGTGCATGAGCAACTGAATGGAAATGGCACAGCTACTGAATATCACTCAGTTCCCAGCCATTCCTGGGAATGTGAAGCCCCTTGGGCTGAGAGCTCTGATAAACGTGTCTTTCCTGTGGATCTCCAGGCTCTCAGGGAGGGAAGGGTTAAAAGAAATGTGCCCTCTTCTCTGAACTGGGCCCTTGCAGGAAAGGCAGTGATCAGAGCTCAGATAGCTGTGTCTTGATCAAAGCTCTCCCTCTCTTCTGGCAGATCAGACAGTGGGAAGCAGGGCTGCCTCCTTCCTGAAATGAGGCATCTGGTGCTGGCAGCAGGGAGAAGGCAGAGGGATGGACAACTCCTCCTTCAGCATCTCCTCCGGGCAGGACAGGGAGTGCTCTGGAAAGGGATACTGCAAGAGCCCTTTTCCTCCCCTGGACTAAACGAGGGATGAGGAACAGGAGAAGGGAGTCATGCAGGGTGGCTGCCTCCAGGGGCTGCAGTTCCCTCGGCTGGAGCACACGCCAAGCCCAGATGGCCACTAACTCTTTTCCCACTCCTGGGCAAGGTGTTCTTTCTGGTCTGCCATGCCCAAAACCTCCTCAGTCCCCGAGAGTGACCAGAGAGGTGAACCAGCAATGGATGGAGCCCAAGTGTGAGCAGTGACAGCAGAGGAGCCACACACCATGACCCTGCACTTGCACTGTTGTTACCTGCACGAGGCTGTGTCTGATAGCTGGATGTGGGCACCATTGCTCTGGGGTTGGTGCTTCTCCTCAGAAGAGCAGAAGGTGATGGATAATGGAAGCAGTGTTCTGAAAGAGGCATCCCATCACACAGACTTCACCCAAGAGCTACTTAAGGAGTCTGGAAGAAGCTGTTGCTTGCTGAGGCCAAGGGGAGACAGCAAAATCATTGCAAAGGAGAGAAACTACAGCAAGGCTTGTGAAGGGTTGGAAACTCAGCTAAAACATCCAGGGCAATATCGCCTGCAGCCCAGCCTGTGTCTGTGAGGGGAAAGTCTGGGACCAGGAAAATCCCCAGGGAAAAAGTAAATTAGAGAGAGCTTTACTCTGGGACTTAGGAGTGCTTTCCCTATATCTCCTGTCATTTCAAGTTCCTGAGCTCCAGGCAGGGCTGGTCAGTGGCAGACAGACTGTCACATGGACATCCCTTCTCCAGGCACTGGGGCATTTCTGCTGTCCCCTGCCACTCCTGGGACACCTGTGTGACTTGTAGGGAACTTGCACAGCTCAGCACACCAGCACATTATCCAGCAGCACAGTATGAGCATCCACCAGCAGCACTCCCCTGCTGCTCTCTGCTCCTCGCAGAGCAGCATCTCGCTGGTGGAAACGGCCACCAGGGAGTCCTGCAAGCAGCACCCCAGAGTGAGTGGAAATCCAAGGGGATACAGACAGGGTGGCCTCATGTCTTTGGGTCCCCTTCTCAAGGCTCCCAAGCAAGGAGCAGCAGTTCATCTGACAAAAAACCCTCTGCTGAGAAGCACAGGAGAGGCCCAAATGAGCAAAAAGCAGGGGAATAGCCCATGAGTCAGTGTCCTTGCTGTCAGCTTGGCCAGAGCCCAGAGTGTGGAGGAAGGGAGTGAGGCAGAAGTGTTGGGATGCAGAGTCCATCTGGCTTTCACATTTGCTGACTTACTTGAGGTCTGCAGTTTTCTTTTTACCTGCAGTCCTTGATAGGGTGCTCAGGTAAATCTTGGGTCTGAACAATGTAAGCAGGTCCCTACCCCTTCTCCCAGGGCAGGAGCTCCTCCGAGGGTGCTCAGAGCAGGCAGCCCCCTCTGTAAGACTGGCAAGTGAGCATCAGCTGTCCTTGGTAAGCTCAGGACAGCCCCCCAAACCCAGACACCCTGTGCCAGGGGGAGCCTCAGCCAAACCAGGCTCCCTGCCAGGGTAGCATGGGCCAAGCAGAGCTGAATTTAGCCACTGACTGCACAGTTAGTGACTAAACTGGGGTTGAGATGACACATGTCCCATAGCTTTGCTGAGGCACCCAAGGATGCCCCAAGGGCATCAGAGCTGCTAGCCACCAGGCAGGATGTGTGAGGGGCAATCAGCCTCTAGGTCCATGGTTCCTCCATGCAGACCTCCTGAGATCCTCCTCATTGCAAGTCTCATCCCCCTTGGGAATACCGTGACACAGGTCTCACTCAGCCATGATAAATGTGGAGCCCCAAAGCCATCTAAAATAGGACCAAATCTGGAGCTGCCAGCTGAGGCTCAGTGATGCCTCATGGGCAACCCTCGACACAGAGCAAAAAGCCAGGGAACAGCCAAATACTTAGCAAGGACCACAATGTAAAAGAGAGAAGGGCTAAAAATGTAGGAACAGGGACTGGGGGAATGCCTCAGAAAGCAGAGCATCACCACCAGAGCTTCTGGATGCTGCCCCAACATGTTCTGTCCAGAGGTATCCAGAGATGGGGGAGTAAGAAAAAGCTCCACAGTCTGTGTCTTCCCACCCACCTGCCCAGCCCCTTCTGGGATACTGGCATCGATGGACCTACAGTACAACCCAGACTAGCCTCATTTCAATCTTTGTGAGCTAATTTCAATATTAAAAGCACCCCTGGAATTATATTGCTTTCAGAAAATGTTTGACCTGGTTGCTCCTGGCTTGCAAGTCCCCAACGAAACCAAAGGGAAATGTGTGTGCAAAGCCTGAGGAATATTTACCAAGCTGATTTTGAGTTCAGTTCATTAGCAGTTACCTTCACTTGTCTTCCCCTGGTCCTGCCAATTTACCAGGGCAATGTCTTGGAAACTCTCCTCGTTTGGAAAGAGCAGGATGTAATTAGCCAGATAATCCGCTGATTGTGAGCTCTGTGTGCCTGGTCTTGACACGGCAGTGGCTGTGCAGGCTGGATCAGACCTGATTTCTGGTGCTGTTTATGCATTTAGAGCTGTGAGGGCAGGAAGGAAGATGCTGTCTTGCCCTCAGGCAATGACAAACCCATCTCTTGGATCATTCCTCAAGCTGTAACCCCTGGGCTGAAACCATCTGGGAGCTTTTGTTCAAGAGTTAGCTTCTTTGCTGATGCAACAGCATTCCCAAGGGTACGCAGATACCTATTTTTGAAAAGGATGGGGATGATTTATTTCCCTAGGGCGCCTCATTTCTGTTCTCTCGCTGTGTCCACCCTTGTTGCTGTTTTCCAAACCGAGGTCAAGCAACTCAGCCACAAGGTGCAGCACAGCGAGGGCTCAGTCACAAGTTACCGGGGGCAGATGGCACCACGGAAGGGAAATTTCAGGGAATGCCCAGTGCTGCAGAGTCCTTCAGGAGACGGAGGAGACCTTGTTTTCTACTGCCTCAGTCCTGAACCTGCAATTTTCCGTGCTGCTTATTACACGCTCCTGCCGCTCACAACCCCCTGAAGACCCCTCCGCCCCGCCCGGGGCTGTGAAGACGCTTGGATAGGGCCGGGGGTCTCCGGGGCAGCTGTGCCTCCCGTAGTCACCCGGTCACCGGAGGGAAACGCCGCGCACCGGGTGCCCCGGGCGGGCCGGCCTGTGCCACAGCCCCGGGCGCTGTCCCGCCGCAGGGAGGGGAGCGCCCCGCTTCTCCCCCGGAGATGAGAGCAGCGAGAGCAAAGCAGGGCCCCGCGGGGCGGGCAGGCTGCGGGGGATGAGACAACCCGCACCGCAGGGAGAGCGGCCAGGCGGAAGAGCAGGGGCTGCGGGTGCCGAGCGCCAGCCCCGCTGCCCGGAACCCGCCCCCGCCGCGCCGGGGCCGCTCACACACCCGGGCGGGGCGGGCAGCCGGGAGCCGGGACAGCGCGCCCGCCAGCCCGCGCTCTTCTGTCCCCGCCGGGCGCCCGTCGCTGCTTCCGGCGCGGGGCCGGAAGCGGAAGGCGGGAGCTGGGGCGGCGTGAGGAGATGGCGGCCCGCAGCGCGGCCAGGCGCGGGGCTGGCGCGGGGGCCCGCGGGCCCGACCCGCAGGAGGAGCCGCCGCCTCCGCTCCAGGCTGTACTGGTCGCCGACAGCTTCAACCGCCGATTCTTCCCCATCTCCAAAGACCGGCCGAGGGTGAGAAGTGCCCCCCTGCCTTTCCGCTGGGGCCGCCGCTCCCCGGCTCGGGGCGTGCTGGGGGGGCTGCTCCCCGGCAGCCGTTCTGCGGCTCGTGGTGGGAGCCCCGGGCTGGCCGAGGGAAGGCGAGCCCCCCGGCAGGTCCCGGGGCGCCTCTGGGCCCCAGCGCCCGCCCGAGCTCGGGCAGCCACGGCCGCGGCTCTCCCCGCCCTCCCCCGCGCTGCGGAAGGCTCCGACCGGTTCTCCTCGCTTGGGAGAGTTTGTATTCCCCGCTGCAGAGGCAGCGGGGATGTGACTGCGGCGCTGGTGCTGGTTGCTTTCCCATATGGCAAGGCACGCTGCGCTGTCGCTTTGCGCCTGCTGGTGCCGGGGCGGCAGCACGTCTGGGAGGGCTGGTTCTGAGGGAGGAGAGGAGCAAAATCTTTGTCCTTTCCAGGGGAAATGGGTAGAAGAATATGGACAGAAAAAATGGATGGGGAAAGCACTTTGGTTATGCAGATCAGAAGGCAGCACGTTAAAGCAAAGAGCCCTTCTGGAGAATTTAGGTCTGAACAATTATCTTGCCATGTTTGCTGATTAAATGTTTGTGGTGGTTATAATTATACACGCGAGCTCAGGCCTGAAACAAATCATCACCAAAGTGAATTAAAGAAGAGTATGAGGTCACTCAGCTGTGAATCAGTAGCTTGGTTGAAAAGTGTCACTTGAATCTCAAGTCAGGGGAATGCTCAAGTCACTTTAGGTTGTTTTTTCTCTTGTGTAATTCTGGATGCTCGTATTTTTGTGGCTTCATGATTCGTGTCTGACAGGTTTTTCTTGAAACAGTTAAAGCCTGAATCAGGGAATCAGCACTCTGGGATCTTTTTTTTAGTCTCTCTCATTTATCTGGATTTTCTTGAAGAGTTTTGTGTATGATAACTTCACTTATTTATGCTTTCTTCTCTGAAGTGAGGATCTGCCCCTGCAGAAGGTCTGAAGCTAGTTCTTATTGCTTAGACCAACTTTGAAAAAAAATTTGTAAAAGGAGGCAGAGAGTTATTGTTGTTTCTCATGCCATGATATGTTCTCAAGATGTTGCTGATGGTTGAGGTATGGAGTGTTTGATCAGCTGTCTGTGTGTCCTTTTTTATTTTTAGGCTCTTTTACCTATGGCAAATGTGGCCATGATTGACTATACCTTGGAGTTCCTAACAGCAACCGGAGTGGAAGAAACCTTTGTTTTCTGCTGTTGGAAGTCAGCTGAGATAAAAGAGCATTTACAGTAAGAATCTTTTCTTCTCTTTAGCTTGGTTATGGGAAGGATTCTTCTACCCTCCAACAGGCCTCAAAGGTCTTGCTGATCCTTCTGATGAAAACTGTGTGCAAGAGATTCCTTTTCAACAACTGTCTCCTTACACATCTCAAAACAAACCATTCGTCCTGTGAAGGAGCATGGTTGTGCAGCACATTAAAGGTCTTGAGTGTTTTGAAACTGGCATGTAGCTGTTCTTGTCCAAAGGCAGGGGTTTCCCCTGGGCAGCCACATGAAGGAGCCACCCTTGGCGTGACGCCCCGTCCCGTGCTGTGCAGCCTGTGGAAACAGCTCCCTCAGCACCTTTGCCTCTGCATGCTGCAGGCTTGCAAGCTAAAGAGAAGCATGCAGTCTTCATAGAATCATGGCATTGTCAGAGTTGGAAGGGACCCCTAGAGATCATCCCGTCCAGCTCCCCTGCTAAAGCAGGATCCCCTGGAGTGCATTCCACAGGGCTGCATCCAGGCAGGTCTTGAGTATCTCCAGAGAAGGGGACTCCACAGCCTCCCTGGGCAGCCTGTCCCAGGGCTCTGTCACCCTCATAGTAAAGAAGTTTTTCCTCATATTTAAATGGAACTTCCCATGTTCCAGCTTGTGCTCCTTGCCCCTTGTCCTGTCACTGGGAACTACTGAAAAGAGTCTGGCTCCATCCTCCTTGCACCCACCCTTTAGATACTTGTAGGCATTAATAAGGTCTCCCTCAGCCTTCTCTTCTTCAGGCTCTTCTCCCTGCCTGAGGTACTGCTTTCCAAGAAGAAAGTTGGGGTTGGCTATGACCTTTTCTTTATCAAAACTGGCTCACAGTGGAGTTGGGTTCCCTGAGTTTCCAGAAGCTGCAGTCTCAAAGTCCAGCCCTCTTCAGTTCACCCGCTGTGTGCACACGAGCGTATCTGAGCCTTTTGATAGTGGGCTCATTGTAACAGGATCCTCCTAGAATTCACTGATGGATGTGGCGGGCACTGCATCCTAGTCCTCTCCATGCCTTCCTGAGGTGTTTCTGTCCTTCCAGGAAATCCAAGTGGTGCCGCCACACCTCTCCCAACACGGTGCGCTTTGAGACTTCCGACCTGTACCGCTCCCTGGGGGACGTGCTGCGAGACGTTGATGCCAAGTCCCTTGTTCGTTCCGACTTCATTCTTGTCACCGGAGATGTGGTGTCCAATTTCAATATTTCCAAAGCCCTGGAAGAGCACAAGTAGGTGTTGAAAGGAACGCAGGCTTGCCGGGTTGTGCTGAGAGTGTCTCTGGAGAGTGATCTGGAAGTTCTGCCCTTCTTTTTCAGGCTGCGTCGTAAGATGGAAAAGAATGTTTCTGTGATGACGATGATATTCAAGGAGTCCTCGCCTGGCCACCACGCCAGGTGCAAAGAGGATGACATTGTTATTGCTATGGACAGTGCCACAAACCGTGTCCTTCACTACCAGAGAACCCAGGGGCTGAAACGCTTCCGCTTCCCTATGGTGGGTCTGGAACTTGGTGGGTGGAAAAGGGCTGCAGGAGGGAAGCAGCTCAGCCCAGGGAAGTCCTTGTTTGAGGGCTGGGGAGCTGTGCTTGCTGCTGCTTTTGGAGGGGCAGGTGATAGAAGTAACTGTTCCTCATCTCTTCCTTTCAGTAAACTGGCTTTTTTTTTTTTTCTTTAACCTGTGTTTGAGGCTTAGTGAAGTTGTGCTGGGACACACATGCTTGGGCCTCATTTCTAAGTTTGGAGACAGGCAGACATTTCTCACCATTCAGCTGTTGAATTTATTTGACTCCTTTTCTCCATGTGAAAGAAGGGAGGTGGATGATTTGTGCTGTCCCAGAAATTCCCAAATTGGAATGCATTTAGACTATTGTACACAAACCTTTTTGAAGCAGCATCAAGCCTGACACAGTGGGTGGGATAACAGCAGGTACAAGGGGTAGTACCTCCTATTATCTCTGCCTGTACTATTCACCTAAAAAAGCTCTGCTAATAATGCAGTAAATGCTCTATATGTCTGTGGAGGCACCTTCTCCAGTGAGATAAATGGACTTTCTATTTTTTCATCTCAGAACTAAGACTGTGATTATATGGCATTTTCATCCCCAAATCAGTAATCAAATATTTTTTTACCTTCACATTATAGCCCCAAATCACTGTAGGAAACCAAGAAAGAAAACAAAAAGCAATCAAAAAAACAACAAAAACCCTACCAACCCAAACTTGTCAAAACCCACGGGGTACAGATATTGCATTTTGATGTGTGAATGTTCTTTGTGTATGTGTAGCTCCCAGCAACTGAGGTGAGGAGCCTCCTAGAGGAAAAGTGATGGTTTGAAGTAGGAGCAGTTTCTTGGAGGGCTGTGCTGGGTGAGGAGGCAGCCTCTGCTAAGGGTGCACAGGTCTGTGTGTGGCCAGGCTCTGCCTGCTAAGCTTGTGCTTTGGTGTAGATTTTTCTACTCTTCAGAACTTCAACTGGTTTAATAATTCAGTCAATACTACCCCTGGCTTATAGAAGGCTTTTGGGATTTGGTACAGGGTGAGGCACTGGCATCATTTGAATTTTTTCCTCTTTCAGAGTCTGTTCCAGAACTCTATTGAGAACATCGAGGTGCGCCATGACTTGCTGGACTGTCATATCAGCATCTGCTCTCCACAGGTGAGCTCTGCCATTCCGAGGGTCCAGAATTCAATCTGCCTTGCTCCTGTTGTCCCACTGGAGTGCAGAGGGTGCACGTGGTCTGAGTGCACAAGGTTTGAAAACCAGAACACCCAGTTGTGCTCAGTGACTGAGCTAAGAGCCTGAGAGGTCAAGTGGCGCTGGGTGCTCAGTCTGGGTCCAGCATCCACAGCTTTAGCCCAGGCAGAACTAGGCAGTGGATTAATCAGTAGACTGGCTGACTTGGCACAGGATGAAACTATTCTGGAAAGTAAGCAATTTCACTTTGAGAACAGTAACATCTGTGGAGCAGAGGTAACAGCTAATGCTATGGCAAAGTGTCAATATTTGCAAGCTGGTACTGTGTTAGGGTAACATTGAGGGTTAGTCCAGCCTAGGCTCAATAGCATCTCTTCCACATCTGAAAAAGCTGATCTGCAGCTTTCCTTTGGGAGCAAAACTGCAAAGTGAGGCTGGGCAGATTGCTTGGAAATACTCAAGCCATGTTCCTTGTTTTGCACCTTCTGAAGACCAGAATCTGTTTGCCGTCTGTTAGGAGGGGGAGATGGGAAAGTATCATTGTCATGTACTGTATAACTCTGCTCTCTGAGAACCACTGAACAGCCATTAATTATCTTCCCACACTACCTCTGCAACATGTTCTGCTAACTGCATTATTTCCTTGTATTTTATCCTGGCAGGTGGCTGAGCTGTTCACAGACAATTTTGACTACCAGACACGGGATGACTTTGTGCGTGGTCTGCTGGTGAATGAGGAGGTGAGGAGAGGGTAGTTATGAGGCCAGACCTCTTACTTCGCATTGGCTAATCTTCTGACGTGCCCCTGCCTCTCTCCCAGGTCCTGGGGAACCAAATCCATATGCATGTAACCACAGAAGAGTATGGAGCCCACATATGCAACCTGCTGATGTACGAAGCTGTGTGCTCCGACATCATCCGGCGCTGGGTTTATCCTTTGACTCCAGAGATGAACTTCACAGATGACAAGAACCAGAGTTACACCCACTCTAAACACAACATCTACCGAGGGGTGGATGTCAGCCTGGGCCACGGCAGCGTGCTGGCGGAGAACGTGCTCATTGGGCAGGGAACAGTCATTGGCAGCAACTGCTCCATAACCAACAGCATTATTGGGCAGAACTGCAGGATAGGTGAGGACAAGAATGGGGGACATGCAGGCTTTGCCAGGCAAGGGCACAGGTTGTTGGGATTTAAAGTGCTTTTGGCTCTGAGAGAGGATGATGGGTGGGTTCTGGTTGGCTTCCGATGGGAAGAAAGGAAAAAAGCTTGGTTTTCCAGTAAAGGAAATAAATTAAAGTTTTCAGGGTGCCATAGTGGTGCTGAAAGTGAGGAAGGCACTTAAAGCACTTAAGTTGTTTTAGCAGCAGAGAATGCCTGACCTTTACTGATCTAGAGGTATCACCCACCAACATCCTGCAAATGAGGGACATCTGTCTTTGTTTTTGTGAGCTGCCTGATACTCCTTCTTCCTAGTCTTGGCTGGATTTTTTGGGGGATTTGGCTGTATTTGTGCAAAAGCAAGGTGTCACTTGTTGCTGCCAACTTCTTAAGTTTCTATAGAGAACAAACTCATCTTTTAGCTTTGGGTAAGAAGTGGCTGTAGGCCTCTTAAGGCAAGTTTTTACCTTTCATCTATCCATCATGCATCAAGGGCATTGGGATTCAGTTAGATGCTTTCTGGTAGACTCAGCAGTGTGGGAGAGCAGCAGACTGCCTTGCTCAACATATTTGTGCTTGTTGCTGTATAACAGGTGATCAAGTCATTTTGGATGGAGCTTTTCTCTGGGACAGAGTACTCATAGCAGATAATGTGAAGATCTACCATTCTGTTATCTGTGATGAAGCTGAAGTGAAGGAGAGAGTAAAGCTGGAGCCCCACTGTGTCCTCTCTTCTCAGGTGAGCTGCGTTTATGTCCCTGCTGCTTTCTGCTTTGCTCAGCAGGCTACTAGGTTTAGACTAGACCATACCAGAGTACAGGGCTGCTCCAAGCCTTTTTCCAGGGGTGTGGGACTTACTGCTCCCTCGATTTTTTTTTCTTCCTGATGTTTGGCTCAGGTGGTATGGTGTGTCATCTAGCAACATGATGTCTTCTGTTACACTTGTTAGTATACACCTTATATGCAGCACCTATTGTCCCTGCTGGTGGAAGTACACAGGGGCAATCAGAGTATTTCTTCACTAAGATGTGTTGCACTTACTTGCAGGTAGTAGTAGGTCCTGGCATCACTCTTACTGAGGGCACAGTGATCTCTCTGCACCCACCAGATGAGGAGGAAGAGGATGATGACCAGTTCAGTGATGATTCTGGTGTGAACAAGGAGGAAAGCAAAGTGAAACTGAAAGGTATGGGAGTCTCTGACTCCATGCACTCAGGCTATGCAGAGAGCTTTGCCTTCCATGGTCTTTTTAGGGTCTTTCTCCATTCTAGATCCGGTAGTGCCAGGCTAGAGTTTATTGTTGCATTCAGCTTGGAACATGTGTGTTTTCAGTAGGGCAAGCAAGGATATCTGGGTCAAGTTGGACAGAGAAGTACCTCAGTATCTCTGTATTAAAATATTTGGAGATTCAGCTGTTTTCCATTTTCCTTGGAGTAGCAGCCTTGTAGGCTCAGACAGTAAGCTGAAGTTGGAAAAGATCTAAACATGGTCAGCTGAAGGTTGCTGCTGTAGGGAGGAGCAAGTTGGTCACTTGTCAAGACAAGTAAGAAGATAAAAGCTGGAATATGTATGCATCTGCAGGAATTCCAGCTCCCTCGTGGTGAAGGATATTCAGGGGCAGTAACATGCAGGTTGTATCAGCCTATTTCAAGTTTGTCTGCAAGCAGATCCAGTACTTCTACCTCTTAATCACTGTTTCTTTTTCAGGTTACAATAAAAAGGATGTAGGCTCAGAGGGGAGAGGGTATCTCTGGAAAGCAGATGACAAGAATGAAGAGGATGAAGAAGAGCAGAGACAAAGCCTATGGGGTGAGAAGAAGTTTAGTCTAGTCACCTGGGGATAGACAGGCCTGGGTCAGGAAAACTGGCTGAGTGGGACACTGATAATTGTATCTAAAGTAAGACCTGGGCTTTGTGAAGCAGACTGGCTCCAGATAATGTGTATGGATGTAAGGTGAAAGGTGGAAGCAGGTGGTGGACCAGATTCTGTCTCTCCCTGTGCTCTGTGGAAGATGCTTATTATATCTTTGCCTTAACACTAGCACACACAGCTGTCTGTGGCACACCATGGGATATCAGGCCCTCCCTTAGAGGGAATATGCTCTGGCTATTCTGAGTCCTGCTGGCTTTCTTCCTGCTAGTGACAGTGTCTGCTGACATTGCTCCATCATGAGTCAGCAGTCTGGGCACAATGCATTTGCTTCTGTCCCTGTCCTTTGTTGTCTGCCTGCAGACTCATAAAAAAGCCCCATTATCCTAGTGCCAACTGTAGCATTCCCTCTGCAGCAAATCTAATCATCTGGACCTGAAAGCAGAAGCTTTCTTGCAAGGACAGATAGTTGCTGACTTGGTTGGGAAGTTCCTGGGGACCCTGGTTCCTTGTGTATATGACAGCTGCACCTTTTGAGTGTTGAATGCTGTGTCTCTTCTTCATCAGGCCCAGCTATGCATTCAGAGGAAGAGAGTGAGTCAGACAGCGACCTGAGCATGGGCTCTGAGGAGCCAGACAGTCGGGCAGCATCCCCTCAGCTAGATGACATCAAAGGTGAGAGATGGGCTCTTAAGAAGTATGGTGAGTCTGCAGACATTTCCTGTCCTCACTCATTAAAGTATCTCCTCAAAGGAAATGGAACCAATACATTTTAGGCTTGAATTCACATTTTCCACTAGGAAAAGGTGATGTTTGCCTCAGTAGGAAAGGTTAGATTGTGAAAGTATAATAGGAACTGCTCTAAAAGCTTGCAGAGGTAAATTGCTGTGTGCCAGCTTACAGAGAACGTCTGTGTGAGAATGCTTCCTTTGTTAGGGGCATAGTTTCTTCAGTATGAAAAGTTTGGAGAATCACTTCTTTCCCCTCTCGTTTCTAACAACTTGTCCTTCCTTTCATTAGTTTTCCAGAATGAGGTTCTGGGTACGTTACAGAGGGGTGAAGAAGAAAACATTTCCTGTGACAACCTGGTCTTGGAAATCAACTCCCTCAAGTGAGTGTTCCCTTAGGGATACTGTCCCTTATGTTGAACAGTTGGGTTTGACAGCAGATGAGAAAGAAGAGGAGAAACCATGTTTGATATGGGAACATTAATTTTATCAGTATAGACCATGAGAAATGCAGATTAGAGATGGTGACTGAACAATGACAGGAGTTGATGGAGAGCACCAGCTGCATCTGTAGCATCCTCAGTGGTTAGGCTGTTCCTGCCCCAATTCTGTAACAAGAGATTGAATTGCTATTAAGTAACTGTGGCCTGAAGAGAGAAGCCAGTTCTTGGCACAGGCTGCCTGTAAGTTCATGCAGGGGCTGCTACTCTCTGCATTGCAACATTCAGCCAGCTGCTTGCAGCTGGGGCTGCGGCTGGCTTATCCACTCTGTTTTTACAACAGCAAGTACAGAACACATATCGAGAGCACCTTCTACCTGGTATTTCTCAGCTACAAACCTGTTGCTCTTCTTTTGCACAGCAATGTTCCTGCAGCACTCTCATCAATATGAGGGTGCTGTTCCTGCAGCAGGTTGTTCCCCTGTGATAGCAGATTTTCAGGCCTTTCAGGCCTTTGTGGCCTTATCCAGGGCCTGATGCCATACAAGGTGGTTTTATTGACTGAATATATGGAAAACCAAAAAAGCAAAAAAAAAGTCTGGAACATGAAAACAAAATTTTCTTCTGTATCTGAGGAGCTACAGTTGCAGAGATCAGATAGTGTGAAGTGTTGGGGTTTTTTGCCTTTTCTGTACAGGTATGCATATAACATTGGCCTGAAGGAGATGATGCAGGTGCTCAGTAAAGTGATCCTGGAGTTCCCACTGCAGCAGCTGGATGCAAACCTGGACTCCCAGAACTATTTCTCAGCGTTACTTCCTGTGAGTCCTCCTTCATTTGACACTTCTTTGGGCTTGTTTCCTGGTGTGTAGGAGTCTGTTGGATGCTAAGGTAGTTCCTGGCTGAAAAGTCTTTTTGGTTAAGCCTGAAGCCACTTGAACTCCTCAGTTCATTAACCTCTTTGTCTTCTGTAGAAGTAAAAGTGAACTGAAACTACTGTACCTGATTGGTACTCGTAAGTGGAAAACAATACATCTGGACAAGTGGTTGTGTGGACTTGGTAGCTGTGTAGGATGGTAGTGTTTTGTTGTCCTTTTTTCCAGCTAGAATATGGTATCTCTTTCCCAGATTGGGCTCCTAATCTAGCATGAGTAGAACAAGAGAACTTCACTGCAGCACCCAGTCAGAAGAGGTACTAGTCTGGGATAAAGGATTGTATGTAAATGCATAATGTTTTGAATAATTGCCCAAAACCCCTTAGAAGCTACAGGTGATGGGAGTTCATGGAGGGCTTAACCTCTGAATAACTTTGTCCATATATATTTCATCCTAGGAAAAGCTGATGCTCATGTTTGACAACAGAGATAGCAAGTCAACTGACCTTTAGTGAGAAGGGATAATAACCTAAACATAAAAAGTACACTCCATTAATTTCAGGCTGAGATTGGCTTATGCTGGTTACTTATGGCAAAGTGTTCTTTTGTACAAGATTTGCGTTCTGAGTGGTGAATATCAGAAGCCCACTGAACTTTACAGAGCTGTTTCTCACTCTCTTTGTAGCTCAACTCTGACTAGGAGATGCTGAAGGGAGATGGGTTGCTTGTGTAAGAGTGATGGTAGAGCAGTCCCAGACAGCTCAGGAGGGGAAATGGTGGAAATACCATACTTATGATGTATGGTTTGACTTGAAACCACAGTATGTGCTCTGAAACACTGGCCCCTGAGCATGAAGCTCTAAAGTGTTGCAGCAATTTTAAGAAACAAACATCTGGTAAGGGATATGCCCGTGGGTATTTTTCAGATGAAGCATGGAGGCTTGAGAGAGAGAGCATTATCCAGTTCAGTGTATGGCAGGGATCGTGTTCAGCTCTTGTACAAGTTGTAAAGCAGAGATGATACAGAAAACCAGACTGAATTCCTGAAACTGTAGACATGGTTTGAGCAAACATGCCTGAAGCTGCTGATAAACTGAAGGCTGTTCTTCTCTTGTCGCTTAAGCAGTATCAGACAAGGCCATGTAGGTGTGGAGTTCTAAAGGGACCCTGGGGAGGCAACATAGCAATTCAGTTTGCTTAGCTGGCCAGTGTCTGCACTGCTGCCCTGCACTGCTGATGTGTGTGGTGCACCTCTCTGGGTTTCTCTTAGGGAGCCTTGCTATTCTGTAGTGTCATGCAAATGAACACAATGTGGGCTGGCTTATTCGAGGACCAAATGGATCTCTGCTTTTACTGAAGCAACTCATGTTGATTGGCACGGTTGTTGTTACTGTGTAACAAGCCAGGATTCAAGCTTTGTCCCTTGAGCTTTATGTGAACTTCATGATGGTGTTCTGTGCTGGAGGCAGGGGTAAAATAGGCCTGGTGTTGAGACTGTTCTTCTGGCAGAAGGAAAGTGGGTCACAATCTTCTCTGAAGTTAATACAGAATCACTGACTAATCCAATGAAACATTAATCAATCTGTCAGAGGAATCTGATTGCTTTCTCCAGGCTGTGGATTGTTTTGAGGGGTTACCCAGGTAGAGTTGGAAGCCTGGAAAGTTGTTATATTGCCCATATATTGCTCTTTTCCAGGTATCTCTTAACATTTTTCCATCTTTTATTCAATCTAAGATAATTGCAAGCTTGTAATTCCCCAGTTATGGTTTTCGTGGAGCTCCCCAAACAGCCTCTCTGGTCAGACAGGCTCATGGGAATGTTTTCCTAGGGGCTCTGTGGGGCTGAGCCCTACTTGCCCCTTTAGCACCAGAGATGGTGTATTATTATTTTTTTTTTCTTCTTTCCCTTTCCTGGCAATAGGCATACTGGATTGAGTCCTGGGGCTATGGGTGTTTATAGCACTGCTTTCTTTATAAATTACTTGCTTTCAGAAACCCAATAGCTTCTGGTTACAGTTGTGTCTGCTTATGGTTTAAAGGCTTTAACAGAAAGGTATTACAAAATTTTTCTTAGCCTGGAAGGGACTTGCTTGTAGCTTTACTACATTTGAGGTGAAGAATTCCAAAGCATAATAAAAATTCAGGAGATGTTTGTAGAGGAGGGAAGAGTGTTTAGGTTTAAACATTTTGCCAAAGGCTAAAATACTTTCTGGAAATACGCCATGCAGCCCTCAGTTTTTTGTTGTGATACCGTGATGATTAGGATGGTTTTGTGCTGTTCCTGTTGTTCCTTGAGCCAGTTGATGTACTGCTGTACAATCAGCTTGTTTGTACTAATCCCCTTCTTCTTTTCTGCTGGAGCTATGCAAATTCCAGTGTGGTTGCATAGCAAATGTGCCTGAAGAGGTGGCAGAGTGCAGTGCTGTGGAGTAGTTGCACTCTTTCCTGGTACAGGCTTTGGTAGTCCATGCTAGCCTGGGTTCTAGCTCCGCTGCATGTCCTGGAGCTTTCTCTGGAAAGGCTACTGCTTATTAAAAATCGTCTTGGACAGAATGATGTTGATTAACCCTGAGTGTAGGTGAGCTGGAGCTTCTTCATCACACCCCAAGCCTCTTTGAGTTACCTGTTTCCCTCAAAACAGACCTGATGTGTTCTGTGAGGAGACACTGTTAAAGGCTCAGCAAAACCTTCCATCTGTACAGGCGTGCCAGGGATGTGGTTGCAGGAATGCCTGCTGACAAGTTAATCCATTTAAAAATATGTGGAACTCTGATTTAACTACAGTGTTTTTGTATGATGGTCTGGTCATGATGTGCCCAATGAGGAATCTCTTTATCTTATCCTAGTTCTGATACCTTTTAGAATTGTTATGGACAGGGGTCTAAGTATCTTTAAAACATCCTATCCCAGATTCAGGTCAGTCTGCTGCTTTGCAGTATCCATATTACTCCTTTTTTCTTATTTGCTCTTCTGCTTTGGAGGAAAGTTCCACTGAAATGTCCTCTGCTCTGCAGGGGGGAAGGTCTGAGTAGCAGGTACTTCTCCTTATCAGTATGCTGTGAAGTTTTTTGTTTTTTTTAGAACCAAACTCCATTAAACACATTTTTTGTGATAATCCATTATTCCATCCAGAGTGGCAAACCCAAGAGAGCTAACAGATTCCCTCAAAGCTGCTTCATCAAACCAAGTCCTATCTGTGCATGTGAGACTTAATATCATCTGTTTCATGGACAGAGTGGGGCAAATATATGAAATGGTCAGCTGAATGGTTTTCTTAAAATGGTTCCCTGGGTCAGTTTCTTAGTGCAACACAGCTGAGAAGCAGGGCTGAGTGCACACATCCATCTCATAGCTCAGCAGCTCTTCTGTGTTTTTCTCCTGCAGCTGTTGAAGAACTGGACCCCGTTGTTTAAGAACTACTTAAAGCGGGCGTCAGATCACTTGAATGCCTTATTTGCCATTGAGGAATTCTTCTTGGAACATGACAGTCTCTGCACATCAATAGCTAAAGTGAGTATCCACTCCCAGCTCTGAGGACCTATTTTTGCTAGATTTGTGGTGAAATGCATCCTGTTTGCATCATCAACTTGTCTACTTTATAGGAGAGAACTTTGGGGTCTCTGTGGAGAGGGTGTGTAGAAAATACATCTCTAATAATTGCCTTTAAAAAAAAAAGAAGTTGTATGTGTGCTGGTGCCTCTGAATGAGCACAGCTGAGGGTGAGTATTAGTTACCAGCACACAGCCTGATAGGAGCTATTATTTTGCAGCTTCTAATCTAGATGTCCTTGTTGTGTGAGACTGGAAGAGGCGAGGCCAGAGGCTTTAGAAGGAGCTTTACTTTATTTGTCTCTCCATAGTTCCTGGGATGTAACTGCCAAATGGTTTATCCTATTTTAGAGTGTAAAACAAGCAAAGCTGAGAATAATGGTTGGAATTTCTTATGCAGGCTGAGCTGGTTATGAAGCTCAGACTAAAGAGGAGCTGACATTTGGCTTATGTATTTCCCCCCTTCTGAGAGTTTTCAGTATATTTCTCCTCACCCTCCTTCACAAATATTTTGTCCCTGCATTCTTTCTGCCCTCTTACACTGAGAGCACTTGACTTCGATCTCAAGTCTTTCTTTTAGCAATGTCTCAGGAACCCCCTGTCTCTTTTTGAAAGAGCTCTTCTAGAAGCCTGCTTAACTCTTGGTTGCTCAAGAAAGAGTAATCCTAACTTCTGCTACCAGCCCTTCTGGCTGATGGCAAAGCCCTTGAGACCAGAGCCAAAAGCCTTCAGTTTGGTGAGCCAAAATGGCCTTGAATTACAGCAATTGTTTGGCATGTGTCCATTGTTGTAGCAGCCTGGGTTTCCTTGGAGGCTGGGAATTGAAGTGACACTTTATATTTGGAGTTGGCAGCCAGCTTTGTCAGTGCTTTGCTGCAAGGAGACCGACTGCAGAGTGCTGCTCTGCCTGGACACAAAAGCTCCCTGAGAAAGCGTGACTGCGTCCCCCTCGCTGCGCCGGGCAGGAGTTGGAGCTGATGAATGACCAAGTGCTTTGACACCTGCCGTAAGGCCCTTACAAGAGAGAACTGGCAGCAGGAGGGAGCCTGGGCAGAGCTGGGTAGATTGACGCTCTTCTCTGAGCATGTCACTGTTGTACATATGTGGGCCTGCTTGTTAGATCTGCCTTGGGGAGGGGTTTTGGGATGCTTTAAAAGGAGAACTTAGGTAGCATCTCAAACTGACATCTTCTGTGGCTCTTTGCTGCCCACAGCTCTCGGTCATACCCTGCAGCTCCACAGAGCTGAAGCTGATGGGGCTTGAACTTTGACTTCTTATGTGTCATAGCGTCTGACTGTTGGGAACATAAGGCTTGGTAGGAGAAGCCTGGGGTTTTTTTAACAGTAAAAGCAAAATGAAGCAGACTGAGTGTCTTCTGTTGAACTTGGAGCTGGGAGACATGGATGATGTGCAAACTTCGTGCTTGGACATGAGCTAGCCCCAAAAGAGTTTACAAGAGAGCCCTGTTGCTCTTTTCTAATCGATGCAGGTGTTGATGACATTTTACCAGCTGGAAATTCTGGAAGAAGATGTAATCCTCAATTGGTTCTCTTTGCGGGACACGTCTGACAAGGGAAAGCAGCTTCGTAAGAACCAGCGGGTAAGTCCCAAGGGCGTTTACAGAGGCAGGGGGAGGGGGAGTGGGGGAGAGAGAGACAACAGCTGCTGAAAGAAAAGTTGAGTGAATTTCACTGCCATTGTTGCTGTCTATAGAGCAGCTGCTGGTGTGTGGTAGGCCAGTAATGCACCAGTGCATCGAACACTAAGCAACACAATTTTGTTCTCCAGAGCAGATATTTCTGTGCATTCTGTCACAATGATCCTGTTTGGGTGAGGAATGGAGGTAGAAGGAGAGGAAGATTGTTTTTAGTGGGCTCTGTAGCACAAGGCCAGCACTTTCTGGAGTAGCAGCACGGCTTGTCTTAAGCCAACACCCATTTGAAATGGGCTGGAGGCCAATGCCCTGTGTGCTGGCCCCATGAAATTCCTTTGAAGCTTTAATTCCTGGCTCACCAGTCCTTTTGCATAGATTTTGAAACATTTGCTGTACTGAGTACTTTCATTTGGCTTGTGTTGTAAGGAGCATATAAACTTCCCCCTCCATCAGGCAGAACTTTGTGCTGCAGTTTGGCTGAGCCTTGTTCCAGTCCTCCTCCCTGGATCTGGAAGAGGAGCAGGGGAAAAAATCCCATCTCTGAAGAACTCCAACTTTGTTTAAAACCTTTGCATATTCAGATTTTAGCATAGGTCAGCAGTGCCTTCAGCTGCGTATTCAAGACCAGCTAAAAGGTGAAAGGTTCTTTATAGCAGTTTCTCAGAGAGTAGGTTTTTCCCAGCAGTTTTCCTTACATGTCTTGGCTAAGGTGCAGCTGTCATCTTTTCTCCCTCAGGCTCTGAAAAACTCTCAAACTTTTGTCTTTTTGCTGAGTGCTTTTTGTGCTGATTTTCTGTAGGGATCTTCCTCAGGAATCTGATCAATCTGGGCTTGTCCATGGCATCCCAGTTGTGTTTCATCTAAACTTCTGTGTCTCTCTCCTCAACCTGCCTCTGTTTCTGTGTCTCCTGGAGCACTCTGTCTTGTGCACAATAGTGGTGCTCACTGACGCATTGTGTTTGTTGAGCACTCCCATCATCTGCTTGGTGTCACTTGTTTAACCAGTTACATTTTGTTCTCCCTGCAGCTCCAGAAGTTTATCCAGTGGCTGGAGGAGGCAGAAGAAGAGTCGTCTGATGGCGACCAAGACTAACATGGTGGCTCAGCATGGGAAGAGGCACTCTCACTGCCTTTCTGGGCCAAGTGGGCAGGGCAAGATCAATGCCAGTGCATGGTGTGTAGATGTGGGGCCTGACATTGAAGTGACTGACAATCCCATCATTAATTAAGTTGTGTGTTCCCAACTTTGCCACTTCCCTCCCTTCCTCACTTGCCCAGTGGCACCTTATGTTGGATGGTTGCAACCCCAGGGTAAAAACCATAAGGGAAAAGCAGTAGGTGGTAATACCTAGAGTTCCTCTGGAAGCTGGATATGATGTACTATAAGCTATCTTTTGGGAGGTCCTTGTTACTAATACAAAGGGAGCAAATAGATGCAGATGCATACAATGCCCTTCTAAATCTAACCATGGGGAAGAATGGTCATACAGCTAAGTTATTTGGAGTCATTGTTGATTCTGGAGCTAAGACAACTCCTGCTGAAGAGACACTGGCAAGGTTGGTGAGTAGAAGCATGTGGATTAGGATCTGGACTGCGGGACTGGGATTCAGGAGCTCCAGTGCCTGGAGAGGATGCAGTTGTCTGAGGATGCCCAAGGCATTTTGCAGCCTAGAAGGCACTTCTGTGATCTTTCCAAAAGGGAAAATCTCTTGCCATCTGCCGTGCTTAGGATCTAACTCAAGGTGTGGGAAACTGTTCTTTTCTTCCCCACGTAAGTCTAAACAAAGGTTACACAGTAGAGTTGGTAAAACCATGTGTTTTCCTTGTGTGTAGAACAGGGGATAATACATGCTCAGTTCCCCCTGCAGGGGTTGGCTAATAGTGGATGTGCACTGGCCAGTGACATACTGGATGGATCACTACATCTTAGATATGGTCTTCTGTGCATCCCCAGATATGTTTTAGAAAAGCAACTGTTTCTTTATTATTATTTTTTTTTAATAAAAAGGGAGCAGAGGTGCCTGGCGTCTCCTCCTGCACCAACATAAAACTTGTGTTTTGCTCTGGGGGCTCTGGCCAGCTGATTGAAGGAGGATGCATGTTCCTAAGTTCTGGTCCAGTGTGAAAAGGAGCAAATGGTTTTTGCTTTGTGTTTCCACATGATTTCAGTTACACAACCTTGTTTACTTCATGTCCTTTTATTTATTTGAAAACTTCCCTCAGACAGCAGGGAAGGTGCTGCACACCCACTGAAAAGTTGAGCAGCTCAGCATGCAGCAGAGAACGAGCGTGCCCCTGGCACTTTGTTGCCAGCACAGACAATGTGTGGCAGCAAGAAGGCCTTTAAGAGCAGCTTTCTTGGAAGTGTCACTGTGCTGTGTCCTTCCCTGCTCTCAAGGAATAAAGCGGGGAAAAAAAAGGCACAGCAAGAATCAGCTTGTGTTCCTAGGTGGGTTATTTGTTGGTTGTGCTGACCTTGCCTCTGCCCCTTCAGGAGAAGCATGGAATAAATCCTTTGTAGGGGGAAATGCACTGGAGCTGCCCACTCAGGATATTTATTACTTGGCCGTTCCGTGATGCCACAATTGTCAGTGAGGGGACAGCGTTGGATGCTGGAGACCAGGGATACTGCCTCTTAAAAACTGATGTTCAGGCAGGGCCATCTTGTGCACTCACACTATCAGTTGCCAGGATTGCACATAAACGTGCTAGTTTTCTGACATTGCAAACTCAGTCTTGTAAATGTTGGGGAAATAGTTGGTATCTGAATTTTCTGTGTCTGCCGATATTTAATTCAGGGAACAAATAAAAGCTATCCTGGTGTTACAGCTTGTTTGCTTTGTTTGACTTTGAATTGTATGTCTCTAGTTGTGGTATATGCCAGGGCGTAATGGGTGAGCAAAATAACTCATGGCTACTTTTTCCTCAAAAGATCTTAAGCACCTAATAGGCAGGTAGGAAATCAGCACATCATTGGATTGGTTCAGTGATAAATCATGACCTCACTGTTTACAAGTAGAAAAGAGTTTATTAAAACTTCTAAAATTGGAATCCTGAAATAGCAGAGGTTTGCTTTTGTGCAGAATCATGTTTCAAAGATGAATCTTAAATCCTATGAAACATATTATCCTTTGCCATGATGACAGCTGGTGGGAATGTTGGCTTTTAGATACTGCATTGTGCCCTCTAGATGTTGAGAAGCAAGCACTGGAGGAGAGAGGGATGGACAGCTACAGAGCTCTTAGTAAAAGCATTACAAACCAGCTGCAAGACCTGGTAATTAAAAAAAATCTCCTTGGACACGTTAGGTACATTTTTTCTCTTGCAATGTAAAAGTGGCTTAAATAGGTTTAATGTGTAGTTCCATAAATGGTTTGGTTTTGCCAGAGGCTTTTGATTCTTTGTGCCAGCTAACAATTCCACTTCTGTTTTTTCCAAATTCCTTACTGCTTTGCTCCACAGTAACCAGCTTCATGGTGTGAGCTGCTTTCTTACCCAGGGGTTAAGATGCAAAAGGGGAATGTTGCTCTGTGGCCAAATACCCTCATCCTTCAGGCTAGTGGTGTGTGCAGTGGTTTTACAGGTGCTGAGAACAGAGTAGCAAAAAGGAGTCAAACAGGGAACTTTGTGTTCTCCAACGTGGTGTTCTGGGATGGTGCAGCATCCTTACAGGCAGGTAAATGCAGGCTTTTTAAAGGAGTGTTAATTGCATTGCTGAAGTATAGGGTGGGCTTGATGTTGTCTATTGCTTTCAATCAGGTTTATGTTTGGTTGGAAGACTAGAAACGCCTTTCAAAGCAACCTTGGTTTTGTAATTGTTGCTATCCATCTTTTTGAACTGGTAAGCAGTTAAGTACTTTTCATTTTTTCTACAGCTATAGTAGTCAACTTGTCTGACTTCCCATCTGACGTGGATGGATGGATGGATGGATGGATGGATGGATGGATGGATGGATGGATGGATGGATGCCACCTGGTGTTCCCGCATCAAACTCGTAACTGCAGTTAACCACAGTGTGCCTTTTAGAAAAAGATAATAGTTTTATGTTGCTTAAAGGTATAAGTGAAGGAACTCAAGAACACCCACCTCTGCTTTGGGCTGTGCCAAGAAGCACCAAAATGCCTGCAGTCTGTTTACTCTGTAAGGAGAAGCATTGCTATCAGTGCTGCAATGTTTAAAGGTAGATATAAGCCAAGAGGCTGTTCAGAAACTCTTCCATGTGGACCTAGAATGCTCAGCACAATCCCTGCTAATTTCTTTGGCTCTGTTCTTAACCACCATTCATTAAGACCTCTATGAGCAGTTAAATCAGTTTATCAGTTGAGTCTATTGAATCACTTGGCCTGTTTTAAAATAAAGGGTAGCTGTAGCAATGAGATTTTGGCTCCTACCACCCCGGGGGTGTGTGGTGACTCTCCTCTGGGCTGCATGTGCTCCCTTGGGAGCTTGGCACTCCAGAAAATGCCCTTTTGGTAACAAAGGTATCTAACATGTGCAACACAGGCTCTGGGGTGCAACTACAACTGTGCTGGGAGGTGGGCAAGAGTGGGCCCTGCCACTGGTAGCCAAAGACTGTAGTTCTTTCATGTGGGCCCAGCTTTTGGGGCTTTTGAGATTAGCTCTGTCAGTGTTGATGCGGTAAGAAGCAGCTTAAACTAAACTTTTCCATTCCTGACCTGGATTCTTCTTCCCAGGTGCACTGGCTTTTACCACTGAGCTGCACGCATGAGGAAGTGACAATCTTCCAAGGGCTGATGTGGAAATATGTGAGAGCCTTATGCCTCTTACAACTTCTGCTTACCTGAGGTCTTCCCTTGTTTTGTTGTTTTGTTTTTAATTTTGTGTCAGATTCTTCATCCAGTCTAGCAGTGCTGCCCAGGTAATTGCTAGCAGTGCCTACAGGACTCTTTCATGCATGAGGAGGCTATTTAGCTCCTGCCTGCCTGAGGAGCTTGGCTCTGTTCCCTATAATATCTTGCTGGCTCCTGTTCCTATGGCAGGTGCGTCTGATGCTGAGGGCTGGTGATCTAGTCTCATGCCCTGTGCAGGCCCACGGTGTGCTTCTTCCCCTGCATTTGTTCCTTCTGATCCAGGACAGTGCAAGGCGGTTCTTGCCTTCCTGGTGGTGGGTGTTTCCCAAGTTCCATCCATCCCAGCTTTGCCCTCAGCCACTGCTGCAGGAAGCTGCTGATGGAGGCGGTTCCTTGGTGCCTCTTGGGTGCTGGTGAGGTGTCCAGAGGGGAAGCCAGCCAGCTCGAGACTGCTGCAGCACAGAGGCAAGTCCCAGGGGCTGGGGTCACAGTGCTGATGATTGTATGAGTGTGGTAAGTATGGGGAGAGAGAGGATGGGGAGGAAACACAGTGCTAAGGGGCCATTTGAGCTTGTATGTTCACACTTGAAGAGGCCATGATATGTGGAAAGGAGGATGCTCATGAAGAGCAGAGGAGGGAGTCTGCTTGGTGAGGAAATGAGGCTTGGGAACGTGAAGAGACACTGCAGTGTCTAGTGCCTGAGTAATGGGGATCGTTGTTGGATGGTGACAAGGGGTTTGGAGGGAAGCCACAGCTGGAGAGGAACTGGGGTGGGAGGAACTACGCTTCTCTTGTGCAGCAGAGTCCTTGTGTGGAGTGGCCATCAGAGACAGCGTATGGGGAGTCTGAAGGCATCCAGACATGGGAGGACAGGGTAGAAAAAGGATATGCCTCATGTTCTGTAAGCTGTACTCAGGGGGCATGTAGTTGTATGAGGAGCAGGGAAGGCTGGGAGGTGTGTGAGAAAGGAGCAGGGCTGCAGATAGAAGTGGAGGCCTGAGCTGTGTACAGGAAAAGCAGTGGAGGTTGTGGGATGCAGGAACACATGTGGCACTGAGGTGACCATGCGTGTGAGGCAGCATCAGTGCATGTAAGAGGAGATGAAAGCTGAATGGGGAGCCTGGGAGGGCTAGGACTGGGCATGTGGGTGCATGGGGAGCACTAGGCTGTATATAAGGGGGTGTGGATGTAAAGTAAGAACTTAAACCCATCCACAGGTGCTGGGTCCGTGGCCAGGGAGGTGGTGAGGAGGGCGCAGCAGGAGCAGCGGTGCGGGGAAGCGCTGGGGAGAGGGCGGGGTGGGGGTCAGGGCTGCAGGGAGGCAGGCCCAGCTGGGGGGGCTCACATCAGTGCGGGACCCAGCCTGGGGGTGCCCGCTGAGCCGGGATCCGCTCCCGGTCCATCCCAGGGCACCGGCTGCAGTGCAGGTCTGCCCCGGGCGGCAGCCTGGGCCCCGCTGGGAGCTGGGTCCCCGCGGGGCGCCGGTTCCGGTTCCGGTTCCGGCGGGGCCGGGGCGGCGGGCGGGCGGGCTGAGGGGGCGGAGCTGCCGGAGCCCGAGCTTGCGCTCTGGAGCCGGGCGGCGCTGGGACCCGGAGAACAAGGGGCGCGGGGTGCCCGGGCGTGCGGAGGCCGCAGCCGGGCCGAGGCGCCAGAGGGGCCGGGCCGGGGGCCGGGCGGCGGCCGGGGGCAGGGGGCCGCGCCGGGGCGGAGGCGGCGGAGCAGGCGGAGGCCTGGCGGCCGGGCAGGGGCGCCATGGCGGCGGCCGAGACGAAGATCATTTACCACCTGGACGAGCAGGAGACGCCGTACCTGGTGAAGCTGCCGATCCCGGCCGAGCGCGTCACCCTCGGAGACTTCAAGGGCCTCCTCAACCGGCCCAACTACAAGTTCTACTTCAAGTCCATGGACGACGACTTCGGGTGAGCCCCGGCCCGTCGACCGCCGGAGGAGGGGGGGGGGTGCACCCGTGGGCCTCCCTGGGGCGGGGGGGCTGGGCCCGGCTGGGGACCCGCGCTCCGCACCCCGCGGGGGGCTGGGCCGCCCCCTCCCCCGGGCTGTGACCCCCGGCGTGGTGCCCACCGGGGCCGGCGGCCCCTCGTGCCCGGCCTGGGGAGGGGCACCCACCTCCATCCGCCCCCATTGCCCCGGAGGGAGGTGGTGGTGGTACCCCCCTTGTGCCCTGTCTGGGGGGACACCCTTATGTGACCCCTATCCAGGGGTGCGTGCACCTCCACTTACCTCCCCTGGAGAGGTGGTGCTGGTACACCCCATGCGCCTTCTGTGGGGCTGGTGGTCCCTGTGTGAAGCCTCTGGGGACAGCTCCCCCCATTAGCTCAGGGGGAAGTCGTCCCCTGCAAACTTCTCTGTGGGGGAGCTGGTGGTATCCTCCATGCACCTTCTCCAGGGTGGCACTGCTGTGTGTGCCAGAAACACCTCAGAGGTGACCATCGTCCCATCTGAGGGTCACCTTCTCCCCGTGCTCACAATATTTGGGCAGCATCTTGCCTGAGAGGGTATCTCCCACTGCAGCCTACCTTGGGGATGTATAGGGGTGGCATTCCCCTGTGCATCCCACTTGGGATTGTCATTCCCCATCTAAAGGGCTTGGACATCTCTCACTGTGACTGCCTGGGGAGGGTGCCCATTGTTCCCTCCACCAAGAGCATGCAGGGGCAGTATCCCCTCCGTCAGCCCTTCCCAGAGCTGGGTTTGGGGACAGTTTTGTTCTCCTACCATCCATTTTGGGGAGGGCCATCCATTTTGGTGTCTTTGTCCTCCGCCTCTCATCTCTGGGAAGCATGGATAAAGGGGACCAGCTTTCTTCTCCCCTGCCTCTATGGAGAAGGAATGAGAGTTCTCTGGGTGTTGCCTGTCTCTCAGCAAGAGGTGTGTGCAAGACCTCCTGTACCCACACACGTCCCATCCTCAGTGTAAGATGTCCTGTGCTCCATCGATGGGATGGATCTGTATAGAAGAGGGGTGCAGTGCTGCCTTGTATCCCATCTTCTGCAGGGCAGCTCTCAAGTGCTGGTATTTTGGTCACTTCTTTTGTGATACCCTTTGGTTCCTTCAATCATGTGTGGCTGTTTGGACAGTTGTCCTGACTGATTTTCTGGGGACCCCTTTACCTTTGTAAAGTCAGTGACTGTTCTGGGGAGCAAGTATGCTGTGAAGCTGATTCTGTAAGACCCTTTGTCCCCCACTCTGTTTTTGTTAGAGACCTCCTATATCTGACTATCTCTCCTCTGGCCTTTTTGAAACCCCCGTTTCCATCCTGGGAACATAGCTTCTCTTGGCTTGCACAACGCATGACCCTTTACCATTCCTAGCACTTGGTATTTGAAGAGTTGCATGATCCTCCATCCTCTGTTGTTCCTCCCCCATTCCCCCAAGATTTAGTGTTTACAGTAGGTCTTGTGTATGGAGCCTGGGACTGCAGAAAGCTTTCAGTTTCATAGCCTTCCTAGTGTCTTCTCATTGCTACCAATACCTCCCTAGGCTGTGATCTTGGCTCATACCCTACATTGAACAGGGCTGGGCCTGTTCAGGGCTTGGATGGAGATCCATGTGGCTGCCTCAGCAGGGGATGCTCTCCCCTCTGCAGCCAAATTATCCCAATGCCCAGGTTCCCGTTAGCTTGGAAGGTGCCAGCTTTCAGATGAGGCTTAGAATTTGGAGTCGCTCCTTTCACCACAGTCTGGGATGCTTTGCCTCCCCTAAATGCCTCCTGACCCAGTGGAGAGCTTGAGTGCTCAGAAACCTTACCATTCTCTCCTAGGCAAATAGAAGCCTCCAGCCCTCATTTTCCATGAATTTCCTCAGCAGTATCAGTTGTTTGCGGATCGTTTCCTGTCCCTCAGCCGCTGAGCAGCGTTGGGTGCTATGAAACAGCTGCCTCTCCCTGTCTTGGAGGGGACCGTGTTCATTGGTGGGATAAGGGAATTCGCTGTGCATGCTGTTTGTAAACAAATGCTTTGGGATCCTTTGAAATGTTGTTCTTGAAGTGAATTCAAACTTGTCTTGAATGAAACATTGCCATGTGGGTGGGAGAGTGTCTGCGTAGCTATAAACAAAGTTCAGTAATAAATAGCAGTGTCTCGCATTGGGAAAAGGGGTCTGGTGGCAGCAAGGTTCTGTGCTGTGCCTTTTCATCTTCCTCTTGTTTCTTTAAGGCTTCACAAGAGAAGGCAGATGATAGATTAATGAAACTCAACGATAAAGCAGCACAGGGAGTTGCTATGGATGAGAGCAGAGAGAGGGGAAAACCACTCAGGAAGACACAGCAAGTTTAGTTGCGTCAGAAATGTATGGGATGAGTTTTTTGTTGGGACTAATTCAGCTAATTCTTCTGGGAAGAGTGAATCTCTTTGGAAGGAAAGGTGCAGCTGAGAGCGCTTGGAGGCTGCTTGTTGGGCAGCCTTCTTCCTTGGCAAAGTCCTGCATGATGCATTGTGCAGTTGAAGCAGCGCATGACAAGGCCCTGTGTGGGATGGAGGGGAAGAAAGCTTCTTGTGTTGTCTCCATGGATGCCTCTTCAGGAAAGCTGCCTTTGCTCCTTTCCAGAGAGCTGAGGAACATGCTGGTAGTTGGCTGGAGCACAAGGGGGAACAACCAGAGTAGTCCAGCTGCAGTCTTGTCTTTGAGAAGCCCTGGAGTCCCAGGCACTGCTTGAAATAGAAGCATAGAATCATAAAATAGTGTAGGTTGGAAGAGACCTTTAAGATCATTGAGTCTGACTGAAATATTTTGTGATTCTCTGGTAATTGGTGTCAAGGAGAGAGAAAGCCGTTGGTCTGCTGGGAGAGACAGGGATAAAAGGGCAGGAGGCACCTCAGTTGCTTGACTGTAAATGTATGGGCAATTAGTGAAAGCCAGGAGGATGTTAATAATGTCTCTATGTAGAAGCTGTGTGCCAAGGAAGGGCATTGCACTTTCACATCTGTATCCCTTCTGGTCCCTTCCCTCAAGATGCCCTCTACCCAGCATGGGGGATGGCCTGGCTTGTGCTGACAGTTTCTGAACTGAGCTGTTTTTTTTCAGTTGTGCAGTGTCCAGGGTAAAGCCCCTTTGTGAAAGACACAAGCGGTAACAGGGGGATGGCTTTATGGCAGCTGATCAACACGGACATGTGCAGATCTAATGGCTCATGCTTTTCATCAGTAATTGGACCTTTTGCAAGATCCCTGTAGCATAAGACTGGGTTCTTATGTCTTGTTGGGAATGGAGGCATCTTTGTCTTCCAGGATGAGCTGGAGCAAGACATGGTCCAATGTTTCCAAAACTGAATGTTTTTCCCTCTTCCTCCTCTTTCCACGCTGTGGATCTCCAGCCAGGAATTCCCTTCAGTCACCCCATCCCCAAGGCAGTATTACAGCCACAGTCTTGGTGTGTGGGATTTTTCATTCTTTTGTTTATCTTGTTAATATTTGTTTGCTCTGAGAATCTGGGCAGTGATGGAGCAGCTTCAGTGTTTACATCTCCTTCGAAATGTGAACTGAGGCTCCCCTGGGTGGCTGTGGAGTTGTTGGGCTATGCTTGGAGCTAATCCTAGTCAAAGAGCTCAGCCTCAAATTAAGACCCCAGAATGGTGTTGCCTCTAGGTGGGAAGGAGAAGAAATGGTTTCATGCACCCAATTGTGGAGAGAGGAGCTGCAAGCAGCAGGAAGGCTGCAGGGTTTTATTGCCTGGTCTACCCAGCATGTCGTGGGCTACAGCCTGAGCCCAGTGGTGCAGAGCAGAGGCACAGGGTGCAGGTACCTGTGCCCTTGTTGGTTTAGTGTCTTGCTAATCCCAGAACTGAGACGTGGAGGAGCTAAGCAGACTGATGGTGGAAATACACTCTTCTTGGACCTGAGATACTTTGTGTGGA